>NC_134406.1:197943471-198272715 GCF_038048845.1 Mixophyes fleayi
CACCATTTCCAATTTCAAGATATTTAGAAGCAAACTCATTATGTCTTGCTTAAAACTGCCACATGTTACAAAACTTATTTACAACCAGGAGACAAAATATCGCTCTCCATCTGGAATATTAGAGTCATGATACCCTCTCAAACATGCTCCCTGCTTAATCAGGCCATTCTAGATATTAAAATGAGTCAACCATTTTGTTTCCATTTGAAATTACCTTACATGCTACATATGTCACACATCAGGGTCATAGCTGCACTTACCTCATCCAAATCTGTCATATCACAGCAACCCAGGTCCCTCCTGGTCACCTGCAGCATTCCTGTCCATAACATAGTGTTTGTTCTGCTGCATGGGTGTGGCCATCTTGGATGCAGTCAGGTGATTATTCCAGACCAGGTTCCAGCTATTCCTGCACTCTTCCTGATTCCCTGTGTTACAAAGTGATCATCTTCTGTGTACATCCCGCATTACCAACTATATATCACTTTGCAAGTATCCTACATTCTAAAGTGCATATCTTCTTTCAAGCATCCTGTATTAGACGGAGTTCATCATTCTGCATGTACTTTGCACTTCCAAGCTGCTCATCTTCATGCAATATTCTGCATTCAGCAAAAGCACTTACCTTAATAAGAAATTTGCACCATCCAGTATCTATGCTGCAGTACCAGTGACTTTACTAGTATCACCTGTTCTGTTGCTTTGGCTGGTTGCGAGTCTCTAGGGCTTATTTCTAGTTCTGTGTATCTGACTGTGGGTTCCAGGTCTGTGGCTGCTACGCAGTCTTGAGTTTGCCATTCCGTGTCATGGGTCTGAGTTCCTAGTCCCTGTCTCCAGCTCCAGTTCGTTCAGTTCTGAGATTCTGTGTGCTTCCTATCTGAGTTCCTATTAGTGGGTTCCAGTCCTGTGTGTCTGGCCACAGAAGCCGGATTTGAGTACCCATGAACAGTCCCAGACAGTTATTACGCTGGATTCCAGTTCAGTACTCAGGCACAGACTCCGGTCTTTATACTCCTATACTGCTTGTGCTACTCTGAGGACTCTAGATGAGCAGAGAGATCATCAAGGCCTCTAGGTTCCGTTTCAGTCCTGCTCAGCTAGGTCCAAGAGTCCCGAATCTGATCGAGAAATACAGACGACCGTGACAACATTTTCCCATATTTTATGTTTTTCTTCTCAAACATATTGAGATCAATTGTTTCTCCTGCAATAAAGCCCCTATCCTAAACCGTGCAGGAATATTTTAAACTGAATATAAATTCTCCCCAGTCCACAGTAAATTTCAGGGAAATTCATAAGTCAGTTGTGGGGTGTGAGTGGGGAGTGAATTGTACAGATAGCTTTTCAATACAAAAAGCTCGAGATTTTCAATAGAAAAAGTAGCAAACTTTGAGTCCCTGGAATAGTACTTCTAAGCTGCACTATCAGTCAAAGTGGAAACAGCCCATTCGGAGCTTACACTTAGGGCTAGATTTACTAAGCTGCGGGTTTGAAAAAGTGGGGATGTTGCCTATAGCAACCAATCAGATTCTAGCTATCATTTTGTAGAAGGTACTAAATAAATGTAAGCTAGAATCTGATTGGTTGCTATAGGCAACATCCCCACTTTTTCAAACCCGCAGCTTAGTAAATCTAGCCCTTAGTCTTGTTGTTATGGCACAACGACAGTTATATTGGTCAAGGCAAATATTTTATATGGTATTAATAAATCAGACTATGATGAATCCACCTTCTAAATTTCTCCTCTATCAAATTATGCAGCTCTACACTGTTATGAGTAATTAGAGACGATATGGAGGAATTCCAGTGTGACTATTCCAAATTTTAGCAGATTTCTAGTTCTTTCCCAATCCAAAGCTGGAAAGTTGCCCAAGCTCCTGGAGTAATTATTGAAACTAATGAAGTAGGACGTAAATAAAAACATTTAAACTTCTATTTACCTAGGCCTGTACGGTTTATCAGGGCTATACTATCAGAAGATTTCCTACATTTTAACCACTTATTTAACAAATTTGTTTAATTCTTTACTAGAGCTTTACTCTTTTCAGGCAGACTTGTTACTGTTCTATATATCTATGATCATTAAGCTGGGCACACACTACAGAAATTTCGACCAACTTTTTATGCCGAGCGATTTTACATGCGATCGATGGTCCGATCGCTCGGTCCATGGACTGCAATTACAATAGCCTTGTTTAGGATGATAAAGGGAAGAGCGGACATCCCTTTAGCGACTTTTTACAGCCATGTTGTCATGAGCAATGATTTTAATTTTGTACACACTGCAGCGACATTTGCGGGAAATGTAACGAGATACCAAATACATTAGCATAAAGGGGCAAAGCTTTCGCTATAGTTAACAACCAAAGCTGCTAAAAACAGAAGTCAACACTGTCTCTTCATTCATTCATATAAAATAGAAGTTTAGTAACATACATAAAATTTAGAAAAACATTAAACTGCTAAAGTGCAATGCAATGAATATTCCCTAATAATAAAATCCCTTCGTATGTAATGGAATGCTCCATTCTCAGTGTGCATCATCGCTGATTGGTCCACAGCAGAAACGAACGCCCATGTCTGAGTGTATAAAATTACAGAGGAACCTGTTTGGCGCCGAGAAGCGTGAGAAGATGGCGAGTGAGAAAGTGTCAGTGGGTGTTAAGGTTGAGGAGAAGGTGTCAGTGGGGGTTTGCGGGTGAGGAGAAGGTGTCAGTTGAGGTTGCGGGTGAGCAGAAGGTGTCAGTTGGGGTTGCAGCTATGAAGACGGAGACAGAGTCAGAGATGGTGCTGGAAGGGCCAAAAAATGTTGGAAAAGTTAAGGTGGAGGATGGAGATACTCAAGAAGAGCAAAGAGCAAAGCCAATAAGCCCAAGAGAGGTGGAGATGATGGTCAAAGTACTGGACCAGGACGACAACGACATTAAAAAAGGTGAGTAGCGCATGTAGTGTACCTGCTAGAAGGACTTAATTTCATTCTAGTGTCACACGAAGCAATGTAAACGCCTAATTTGTAACCTCATTTTCTTATGTCAGAACGAAGAATTAACAGTGAGAAGGCCTGTTTAGATACCACTGATACCACTAATGTTCCACCTGTTATCAAACAAGAAAAAATTGAAAAAGAAAAATATACTAAAGAAGTTCTACACGAAGGTATTTCAGTGAACATGTGTAGACAGCTAAATGCTTTGGCACATACCTGTACTGTTATAATAACCAAAATGTCGCCTGTTTTCCAGAATGTATGGAGGTTAAGCCCGCTATTATTGTGATTTCGCCACAGGGGCCAAAATATAAACTGATCTCGAGCAGTGTGCAAGGTGAGAAAATGAGAGTATTTATGTAAATTACAGATATAGAAGTTAAATGGTAAACATTTTTTTTATTTCCTTGTGTCGTGGGACTGGGACAGACATAAAAAAATTTACATACACACACCCCCCAGGTCGAGGAAGTATCGGAGGATTGTCGTGGATCGGTCGGAAGTTTATACACACTGCACAGCGGAAACAAGACCGGAACAAAAATATTACAGTACGACCAACCAAATGAGGCGACAATCGTCCATTTGGGCAGACTTTCGACCATCGTGTGACTGCACACACTGACCCAACTTTTGAACGAGCTGTCGTATGTCGGCTGATTGAGCCGATTATTGGACGAAAACCGTGTAGTGTGTACCCAGCTTAAGACTGGACCACTTATCAACCCATCTGCATTAGTATAAAAACTGTGAACTTTAATCAATAAAAACTAGGTGGCCTTTGTAACCAAAGATTAGGCTGGCAATAATGTATTTAGGGTAGCCTAAGCCACCTTTGCAAACAATGTAAAATACCAGCAATGTTACTTTTCCACTTGTTTCATATTTTCAGACAATGGAGTTTGAGAAAAACTTCCTAGCCTGCATCTTGGCCTGTTTGGTGAAACAACATTTTGTTGTATCTACACCTTTTCTTATAAGCAGGGGTACAAGGCAAGGGTGCTTCATTTCCCTGATATTGTTTATTCTGCCAATTGAAGCATTAGGAGCTTTAATCAGGGAATATGTACATAAGTCTCTTATAAAATATTTGTATCGCTAAACCATTAATGTGCCTAATCTGTATAATATATTCTTCCTCTTTGGGGATATGTTTAGTCCATAGGTTAATAATTCGAAATCTCAATCCAAATGCAACATGTCCATGTAAAGTTACCACTGAGTCTAATGCAGCCAAATGTCTTTATGAGGCTAATTACTTTCGATCTTCTATAGCTTGTTACAGGACATAGACAGATACACACTTTTTGGTTCGGAAGAATCTATGGTGAAAAAAAGTCTCTCCTTCCAAAAATGCTAAATTTTCAGGTCTCTACCAAATTACCTCCTTGGATCTGACCTAAATGTAGGCAACACAAGAAAATGTATGTATTAAGAATGTACTCCACCGTACATGAGCTTGCTCTTAACCCCAATGGCCTGCATGACCTCTCAAGAATGCATCTTGGTTCCTGATGTCTATTAGGTATTTGTTGCTCCAGCGTTTTATATGCTTGTTCTCTTTACTAAATCCAGCTAGTCTGAGACTACCCTTGATCTGTTTATCTTGTGTTATGAACCGAGCTGAGTCCCAACTTTGCATTTGACTAGTTTATGCATGTAATCAGATTTAGGACTTCAATAAGACACCACAAGAATCATGCCATTTTTGGTTTCTGGGGTAAAACACAGCACCAAATAGGCAAGGAAGCTATATTTACTTATTAGCTTAAAGGCAGTTTGGGAGCGTCCTCCTTAAGTTCAAACTAATCTTAGCATTATAATGAAGCATGCCATTTCAATTTGGTACTGAGTTAACTACATTCATCATAAGTTAATTATTCTATAATTCTGAAAGTTTATCATCTAATTTTTGACAATTTGACAACCATGGCTCAATTATGCCTTTCTTGACAATCTTAATATTTATTATGCATATAACGGTGGTAGTCACTATAACAACTCTCTACATGCCGACGGTACTTATCCCGACATGATTACACCGAAGACCTCATAGCCGACAGACTGGTAACACAGACTGCTTGAAGATAAGACTTCAAGAAATTGCGGCAGTTGAAGATCCCGGCACAGTCCTATGACGTCACATTGAAACAACACACTGTCATATGACCTGTTAAGGTAGTAATTTAAGGAGGCGCCACCTGTACTAGGTTCTTTACTAAGCCTTGTACAGTCTACAGCCACCACCTCCTTAAATTACTACCCTAACAGCTAATTGACAGTGTGTCCCTTCAATGTGACATCATCAGACTGTGCTGGGATCTTCAGCTGCCGCAATTTTTTACGTCTCCGTTTCAAGTAGCCTGTGTTACCAGTCTGTCAACTATGAGGTCTTCGGTGTTATCATGTCAGGGTAAGTACTGTCGACATTTACAGTGTCGTTGTATACTACTGAACCCGCATATAAAGGATTCCTGTGCTTCATACAAATTAGTGGTGCCCCTGGGTTTGAGCCCTCTTTTTTCCCTCCCTATTCTGCTTTTTATGTATTATTGTATACAAAGAAACTAATGATCTTACTACCTTACAAGGAAATATAAGCACATTGTGACTTCATAACCTGTTGTACTTTTCTGCTCTAATTTATTCTTTGTTTTCCTCTTCCTCTATTTCTTGTAGCAGTGACAATAAACTTCATTAAAAACATTTGTACAAAAAAAACAAAGACATTTTCCAATGTTGGAATTATCATCTTTCATTTAGACAAAGATACTGTTTAGAGCCTGTTCACAAATTTTTATGGAAGGGAAAATATCACTCAACCAGAAAGCATCTGGTTTGCAGTTTTACATAACACAGCAGAATGCATTTTAAAATCTGTATTTGGCCAGAATTGTCTCATTATTTTTAGTGGGCAATGTTTCTGCTCATTTGATGTGTTTAAATTTGTTACATGACTGGAACACATATTGCCTCACTAAAAGTATAGAAGTAAAGACCCAAAAATAGACACGCTAATAGGGATACATTTTTCAAAGTAGGCAAACATTAGTGTATCTTGAACTGCAGTTATATTTATAGTTTGTACTTGATAATTGTGATAGTATAATGAGCATACACAATAGAAACAAAAACAAAAAAATATATAAAAAAGTAAAGAAAATATATATAATAAAGTAATTTTTCTGCCCCTTGAGCTGTGCTGTTATTGGCCAGTGCTTTCATAGGCCAGTATTGTAGATACTGCAATGATGGGCTTTATGACTGAAATTATAGGTGTCATCTTATGCCCCTTAACCACTAACATCAAGCAACATGCTTTAAATAGTGTATTTTAACACAAAGCATGTAAACTGGTATGGGAATGGAACCCATTGGTTCCAATGACCCCATAACCACTAGCATTTGCCCTTGTGGTTAGGAGTGTATTGTTAGCTGCAGCAATTTTTGTATGCTGTATGTTTCATTTACCTAAGTCCACCATTAACCCTCTGACCACAAGTGCTTGTTATAATTGCATGTTAAATGTTATTGTATTTGACATACAACATCGCTGGCGATTGGTGCAATACCAGTCATGAATCAGCCTTTGCCAAGGTGCAATACAGTAAATTGCCACCATAGAAATGCAAAAACCCAACTGTCCCTCTTCCTAATATGTGATGTTAGCTTGATAAGCTCTAACACAGAATTAAACTGCGGTTACTTTGCGCTTATACAGACACTTTCTAGCTGTGGTGGCTAGAGATTCATGAATATGAGTATGAGTGAAAGTTTTCTTCCTTTGGTTAAGTTAACCTTTCCTGTTGGTGTACTTGGACTGCTTTGATATCTCTCAGCACTTTCAAAATAGAAGTTATCTGCTAATCGCATTAATAAGGAAGGAACCTGACAATAAAACACTCCTTAGTGCCAGAGTATGCTTACTATTTCTGTAGTAGTGTGGAGACAGGACAATGTGTACCCATCCACCTTCAGTGATGCAGGATCTATGAAAATAGATAGATACCTGTTCAACTATCAATGACAATGTTAACATGCCCCTTTGGTGGGGTGTGTTAGTATTCCCAGTCAAAATACCTTCAACTATTATTTTTATGTATCTCTTTTAAACCACTGTCCACCTGCTGCTGCATACAATCACAGTTGAGAGAAAAAGACAAGCAATCACAAGCAGCTACTCGTTCTCTTTAATCCTTGTGGCTCATCATTGAACGTTGCAAGGTTCAAACTTTCTGATGGTCAGTGCTAATTGCTCATTGCAGAGCCACAAGTTGTGTGATAAACTACCCCTGTTTTTTATGGCAATCAGTGATGAGACAGGATGGGTGAGATTTACCCAAATGTCTAGTAAGAGGATTGCATAATCTTTGCATTATTTGTCTTTTAAAAAAATGCATCACTTTATTACCATTAGTTTTACTAATCATGTAAAAAAGCAGATATTGCACTTTACTTTATTAAATTTATCTTCATCTTTGGGATAAAGTAAGAGCACTTCTAAAGTGTAAATATTCATTGGGTCCATAGTGGTATTTACTGACTGCATATGACAAACAGACATAATTATTCAGGTTTTTATTTAACCTGATGTTGATATTTTCATGACATTGTAGTTACCTCCTAAATGATATTAAAACAATATTATGAAAATTAGAGACATTAACAGTAATGAATGGAGCAAGCTGAATTGACCCTAACATATCATCATGATCTGATTAGCTTCCTCAGCAGCTTCTTTAGGATGCTGCTTCATCACGGCAGCTCCTGCCTTTGGGTTTTATTGGACTTTACTGAGGCAGTAAACGGCAACTTTCCAACATCTCCCGCTATACCATCTTGCAAGGCCTCTGTACATTTGGCAATACCATCTATCACATCAGGCCAAGAGATACCACCGTACTCTATACAATCGGTTCAGGCTCCCGTTCCGAGTACCTCTCGCAAGAAGAAAAGGTGAAAGAAGAGAGGAAGTTCTGCGGTGCCTCAACTTCCCTCTGGCTTGATCTTCATCTCGTTTCCGCTCGTGGACGAGGACTTCTATGCCAAACCCCTTACAGTGGACTTTGACTCAGGCTGTTTTAACCACTTTTGGTAATCGGGCGTCTGGGATCCGCCCTAAGGTGGGGGAGGCTACTGTCAGGATCTGCTTCACTTCTTCTTCAGAATCGTCAGGATGCTGCTTCATCTCGGCAGCTCCTGCCTCTGGGATTTAGTGGACATTATATTTGTGTTCATTAAATGCTTCTCTCACAGTACCTCTTATCCACCAGAGGTGCTGCTATTGTGCCTGTTTTCTTCCTACTACTAGGAGTTGCCTTGCTGCACTAATTAATCACCAGTACCTGATTGCCTCTCTATTTATACCTGCCACTCCCAGTATAATTGCTGGTCCTTGTTGTTTCTTCATACTACCTGTTCACTTGCATCAGCCGTGGTCCAGGTATTCGATTTCTGCATTTCCCTGCAATCCTTGTTCCTATATCTACAACATCTGGTTTGTACCATACTGCAATAAACATCTTATGATTTCACCATATTCCAGACTCCTTAGCTGTGATTTCTGTATTGAAACGTGACACACATCCTACACATAGCAAAATAATATAAATACAGGGACTCAGATGAGCATGCTGCTGGGGTGCTTACCTACAACTCTCAAATTATATAAAATTTATCATAATAACCTGTGTTCACATTTGGCAGTAATGTTCATATAGAATGTCATTGTTAGGGCCTGATCACGAGTTAAGAAAAAAAATATATAAATATATGAATACTTACTTCAAACCTCCAGATATAACTTGTGATAGTATGTGCACTTATTGTGTATACTTCTCCCCCCTGACCATTTGCTCAGTTTCATCTTATTATATTTGAAGGTGTTGACCTTATAAATCAACAAGGAAGTGTCAACAGACTATGTGTATAGATAACTAGACACTGTGACTCCCAGCTTAGATCTGATGGGCAGATACATGACTTATGTACCAAAATGCTCAATGGGTAGTCATGTTGGGAAATCTTCAGCCTGCATATACCCCCATGCTAAAAAAAATAGCACATCAAAAGAATATTGTACATCATTTCTATGTGCCTAGAAATCCATATATAATACTAATCTGTGAAGTCAGGCCTTGGATCTATGTCAAGCTCAAAGCCCAAGTCTCCATTTTTTTTCCAAATCCCCAGGCATACAGTATTACATGAAAAGTGAGTTTTCTGTTATTATTCTTTTTTTATTGAAAAAAGACTGTTTTGCATAATAATACTGTATGTACTTTTATTATCTTATTTTGTATTCCATTTACATTGTATCTATTTTCTAGCAAAATCATGTTCTAGATATCTTGGCTATTCAACGCTACATAATTGAAATACCAGTGATTGTTTGGCCATCAATAGCTCAGGTTCTGTTTAAGTTTTTCAAATGTAGTTTGACATTAGGGTGATTAAAGACTTTCTATAAGATTGTCAGTTCTTGAAACAAAATATGGTCCTAATTTTAAAATAATAATGAGTGTATGATATCAAAAAGGGGGATTTAGTCATTTTAGACAAATCAGGTGGTTGTTTTATGATTAACCCTTTGTCATGCTGGCTCTTTATGACAAACAGTATTTATTAGAGATGTGTGAAACAATTTGGAATGGTTTAGGATTATACAGATTTACCCTCAAATGTGTTTTGAAAAAATCTTTTCTGTTTGAAATAGTAAAATGCAACTACTGACCCAAAATTGTTAATTATACCATGGACAAGTTTTGTACATCTCTAGTGCGCAAGTAACCTGAAACCTGACACTACTTGCAATGTATAGAAACATATAGTGTGTTCAGGAAACAAAAATACATGGGTGAACACACACAGTTTTTACACTATTTAAATTGCTCTTTAATTTCCTTGTAAATATAACGCATTGGTAGCTGTCTACTTGCTACAGCAATAAAATAGCCTAACCTATTTTATCTTCAGAACTGAAAAGTTACATTTTATTTTCTTCCATACTTTCTCTTTTTTTTTTTTTTCAGCTGCAATATTCCTGTTTGTCTTTGAGACTTTTTAATGATTACTGTCCAGTGTTCCATTTCATAGATCAATAGATTGCAGTTCTCTCTTCAGAGCACAAAGTAGCTGCCATGTTGAGAACAAATGTCAACATTCATTTGATATGTCATGTTGTGCTCTGGTAACATGTTCAATTCCTGTTGGTTTGTGGAAGTAAGACTTGGACAGCAAGCTGTTATAACTGTTCCAAAGCAGGCAGTAGCACTACACTAATTAGGTAAATATTTCAGCAATCAAGAAGTTCTCGTGAAATAAAAACACAGACTGAAACCAAGCATTAAATTGGTAATTACCTTATAAATTGCAGAGGACCGTCCTAATTTTAATTTTTCTTTAAGCAGAATAACATATGGTATACAAGATAATCCATCCATAACAAATAATACTGAGAATATTCTAGTCAGGATTGCAGAGCAGGGATATTGATGCAGAGTAAGAACTACTAATATTTGTATTTTTAAGGCACACATTAATCTAATCTACAGAGCATGGGCCTCTTTCATGGTCTATCAGAAATACTCAGTAATTATTCAGGGTTACTTAATGAAGTTTCCTCCATAATTATCCATCTGAGATGATCAATTTGGAAATAAACAGTATCTGCATATAAGATAATTGACAATCTTTAAAAAGGAAAAAACAAACAAACCATAAGTAAATAAAATGTTTGTTGGGTCCCATTGCACTTAGATTTACTTGGCTTGTTTTGAACTAATATTCAATAACTTGCAACTGGGAGTGGCAAAAAAAGCCTATATAACTTCCGAGAACATAAAGTTTTCCCTCTATTGCTTTACAAAATCACTCCGTCCCTCCCTATAATAATATGTTGGCTTACTGTGTGATTGTTTGTGTTGGTAACGTGATTTTTTTCTTATTCAGATGAGGCACAGTCGGTGGGAAAGCAGTACAGGCAACGATTAATACATGGTGCAAGAGTTTATGTTTGGCTGCAGGATCCTTTCCCCTTCACTCTATGTCTCTCTTAGAGACCTTTCTGTGAAAGCCCCGGGTAACGTACCTGTTGAGGCCAGAAGGGGTACCGGGGCGCACACAGGATTTTTAGGGGGGGGGGGTTTACCTCCCACCCAAAAAAAAACAACCCGCGAGAGAGCATGCGCAGCAGCTCCGTTTCGGCAGCACTGTACAATACAGCAGCCGCGGCACTGTCAAAGAAGCATCCGCGGCGGTGCTGTATACAATACAGCACCGCTGCGGACGCTTCTTTGAAAGCGCCGCGGCTGCTGTATAGTACAGTGCCGCTATGTGGGGCACTTCTTTAGCGACACTGCGTGCGCCCCTGGGGTATAGTCTGTCTGACACGTAAGTAAGCTTCTGGGATTCTGGTCTGGTTTGCCATCCCTATGTTTTTTTGCATAGCATTAGCTTGGTAGTTAAACTTGCATTACATTCTTCACCACCATCGTTAATTCACCAAAATTTTAAACTGTCCATGTCTTATTTCAGGTTATGTTTCTTTATTATATAAGGGGTAAAAGGTAAATAAATGTTCAGAGATAATATCAACCGTTAGGTGTTTATGGTAACAATAAAAAATACTTTTTCATAAGCAAATCACTCCCTGTAGTTGTCATAAGATTTTCACTTAGACACCTTAGTAATCATTCAGGGGCTACCATTGTCTAACTCAGTGATGGGCATCCTGATACACTTCAGGGCTGCATGTTTCTGCCCTCTAACTTTCAACGTTGCCACACGTTCCCTTAATCTCTATTATAAGTTGAAACAATACATTTAATCAAAGAAAGAGACACCTATCTGTAATACCATATGAACAGGAATTTTAAACAAGTGTCATAAACTATAACAATGAAATCTGACAACAAAGCAGGTACAAGCTGTGGCTGCAAATGAAGGCTCCAAGGGCCTTATGCAGCCGGAGGCTGGCTAGACTGGGGTCCCATAGCGGGCTACCCTGGGCTGTGTTACTGGACTACCTGCATTTTTTTCCTTTAAAATGTTCTTAATAGGCTGCTGAGCCGAGTCTCGTCCCCTAAGCTAATATTTGCCAGATAGATCCTGTATGTAGCCCTAGGGCCTGCCATCACTGGTGTAACTTACATTAGAATAATAAGCATTAATGTCTTATTGGTTGTTTTGCATCTCAAAACAATTTTTACTGTACAGATGTAGCACGCATCAACTTGTCTTCTAACACCGGGTTATTTTCTTAATCTTCTGCATGCTGCCACTTTAAGGAAACACATTGCATCATGTCATTTTTGTTTCCAAAAGCATAGCATCAAAATCCCCTGAATTACAGTTTTTCTGCTGCGGGATGGTACTTTCATAGAATAGCACAACGCATGTCAGCTTAATTAAACGTACACAGCACATGTAAACTTTGTTTTGCAAATCAAATTGCTATGTTCAAATCCCAACTTAAATTAATTGCCAGCATCTTTGGCCTGCTGCGCATCCCATGCAGTGAAGACCATACCTCTTTGTGGGGGTCCCTGGTGAATACCGGGAGGTCCGTTAGACTCCACGCCTCCCTGTTCAGTTGCGTAAATACCAGCCGGTGCCCCCTACGGTGTCTATAACCGTGACAATAGGTAACTGGGCATGAATGGACAGGAAGAACGATCCTCCTGGGAGCTTCTGCTGCATTTGCCTCCAAGAGTAGATCAGCAAGAGGCCAATCAGGCCCAGCTCCTACAGTGCATTCAAGGGGTGGTATCCCACCTGGACTCTCTCCAAAGCTCCTTATCATCCTGCCCTGTGGCAATAGTGAGTACGGCAACCACCTCAGCTGCTACCACGACTACTAGCACTGCTGGAACCCGGGATCTTCGTATACTATCTCCCAATAAATTTGATGGCGACCCTAAGAAGTGCTGTGGCTTCCTCAACCAGTGCGCCATCCTACTTGAACTGGCTGCAGAGAATTTCACTTCTGAGCGCACCAAGGTGGCCTACATAATCTCTCTTTTATTTGGGTCAGACCCTCGCTTGGGCATCACCTTTGTGGGAACATGATGATTCTGTACTTTAGAAAGCTACAGTGTTCATCGGAAGTTTTTGCAAGGTCTTCCACTAACCAGGCCGGGTGTTCGCTACCGCTTCTGGTATTTTAAATATACGTCAGGGATCTCTTACGGCTGGCCAGTATGCAGTCCAATTCTGGACCCTTGCTTCTGAGCTCTGTTGAAATAACGATTTCCTGATTGCCACCTTCTGGCATGGTCTAAATAAACACAAAAAAGATGACCTTGCCTCCTACGAGTTGCCTAATAACCTCGAAGACATGATATCACTCTGTGTCAAGGTAGATATTAGCCATAGAGAACGCACACAGGAGTGTTACCATTCTCGCCACCCATTTCCTTGCCTGGCTTCTCACTTTCAGTCTCCATTTGTTTCCATGGAAGAGCCTATGCATATAGGTAGCTCCCGCGTAATCCCTGAAGAATGGGATAGGCATATCAAGAATCGGCTGTGCTTATATTGTGGAGATTATGGGCATTTTCTCTCCACTTGATCTAAGAGGCAGGTAAACGTCACTTCCTAGGTGATATTAGGGAGGTCAAACTAGGATTCCAGTCCTCCTCTCCCTATCCGCAAAAAGAACCTGAGTTCCTGATGCCCATCATCCTTCTTACCCATAAAGGACCCAAATCATTACAAGCTTTCGTGGACTCAGGATCCGCCAGGTTCTTCATATCCGCTAGTTTGGTCTCTGAACTCCATTTGCCCACCCAGTCTTTGCCAGAGCTCTTGCCATTAACTGTTGTTGATTGTAATCAAGTCTCTAATGGCTCAATCACCAGCAGGACCTGTTGCATTCGCCTGTTGTTAGGAGTTCTGCACTCTGAATGAATTAGTTTCCTAGTGCTCCCACAGTCTATCAATCCGATCATTTTGGGTCTCCCTTGGTTGAGAATGCATTCACCAGAATTTGATTGGATTCACGCACAAGTTATTTCCTGGGGTCCCTCTTGCAAGGAACGCTGCCTGAAGTCTATATGACCTCCTGGGTCCGCTATTTCATGTCTCACTACATCCTCGCTTGAAGTTCTGCTTGAGCCATACTCTGAATTCCTCAATGTCTTCAGTAAAGCTGCATCTGAGGTTCTGCCTCCTCACCGGCCCTGGGATTGTCCTATAGATCTGATTCCAGGTAAAAGCATTCCCAGAGGTAAAGTGTACACTCTATTCTTACCCGAGACCCAAACTATGTCCAAGTACATGAAGGAGACCCTCAAACAAGGTTTTATTCGGTAAATCTTCTCCATGGCTGGCACGGGGTTCTTCTTCATAAAGAAAAAGGACGGCACCCTTAGACCATGCATCGGTAGTCGATGCATGGGTACCGCAATTACGGTAAAAACTCGCTATCCTCTTCTTCTCATTCCAGAACTCTTTGATCATCTCCAAGGGGCACAGATCTTCACCAAGTTGGACTTAAGAGGTGATTATAATTTGATTAGATTTCGCCATGGGGACGAATGGAAGACCGCATTTAACACCAGGAACAGTCACTGCGAATATCTTGCAATGCTCTTCGGGCTCTGCAATGCACCGGCGGTCTTCCAAGAGTTCGTCAATGAGATCTTCCGGGACCTCTTATACCAAACGGTAGTCATTTACTTGGATGATATTTTGATTCTTTTCTCAAGAATTCTCATCCCATCGTAACCACATTAAGGATGTTCTCCGTTGCATACGGAAGAATAATTTATACTGGAAACTGGAGAAATGTCTTTTTGAACAGTCTCAGGTACCCTTTCTTGGATACCTGATCTCTTGCACAGGTCTGCAGATGGATCCGAGCAAAGTGGAGGCAATTCTCAGTTGGCCCCAACCGTCGGTTTGAAAGCTACTCAATGCTTCCTTGGTTTTACCAGAGGCAATGAAGATAATCCTGTGACGCTTGAGTGGAAATAGGGCTATGATGCACTATGTTGCATCGAGCTGGGATTATCCATGCCAGCATTAGAGTTTGTCATACAGACTACTGTGAAAGCTCCAGCTGGGGGCTTGGAATATTTATATTTATGGTGTTTGTAAAAGTTAATGTACAGGGCTTTTTTTTATTATGATTTGCCCTTCTGCTCCACGGGAGGTTTTTGTCCTCCCTGAGCTCACCTTAGGACACCTCCGTTACAGTTTGACAGGTGTACCGCGCCAGTCAAACTCCCCACCTGCCACTGTCCTCGGAGCAGGTCGCTCGGAGGAGTTTTAGAGAGATAGGAAACGTAACAGTAAATTATTAAGGAAGTCACAGATTAATGCAAATTCTGTGTTAAGTTAAAATTGCCTTTAAATCCAAATTTAGAGAACACGTTACATCCCATCCTAAGTATATTACACCTTTCATCAGGCGCGGGCTGGGAGAGGGATGGCCGGGGGGCACACAGGCGGCCGCATCATATTTCAGGGGATGCGGCCGCGTCATCTTATGACATCGGATGCGGCCGCATCATATTTCAGGGGATGCGGCCGCGTCATCTTATGACATCGGATGCGGCCGCGGGGGGAGAAACTGTTTTTTGCATCCGGGGGGCGGCCGGCCGGCCAACCCCCCGGCCCTAATAGGCGTCTAACCCAGCGGTCCGGGGGGGTTCTGCCCCCCTGCCCCCCGGGCCAGCCCGCCTCTGCCTTTCATGGATGTAAATTAGAGCTACTTTTTCAGCATAAATTCTATCCAACTCTACATGAAGCCCAAATTGTTATACTCAAAAGATAACAATTCTTTTTCAGTCAAATTAATGTAAGAATTCAAATAATTTGCATAGTTTCTCTCACCACTATATGAATTAGCAGGGTTTGTTAAAGTACCTTTACTTTCAACCGATTTTTCCACATGTTAACCTGTCTTACACTTAACCCAGAGGTGGGACTTGCGAGCTGCAGGTAGGTGGTGAGGAGGAAACCGGGGCTCCAACCCACTGCATCTGCCATGCAGCAGGCCCCATTATCTCCATGGGCCCCAAAGCACTGCACCTGCTGCACAAATGGTAGCTTTGCCACTGACTTATCCCATATACTTAAATGCACACTGATTAAAAATGTCAATGTTTACTTTTGCAAAAAGCTATAGCTAAACCTGACACTCAGTAATACACACTTCATTGTTATCTCTCAGGAGAAGTCACTAAGTACATTTGAGATATATTTGTGAAAAAATGTATTCTTTGTGTGAGCTGAGAAGTTATAATGTGGGTCAAGTAATAATAAATGTCCAACATCAGGGATACCAGCCTCATATATGTCTATACAGTATGGTTTGAGGATCAGAGTGTACCTTTAAGTCCTTTAGAAAAAGAGGCTCACAATGAAAACTTATTTTGATTAGCAATATGAAACCACTAAAGACAGTCTGCCATGTTTATTCATTTTCGACATAGCTGAGATAAACAAAATGCACAACAGTCTGACCAGTGACCTCCTTCCTCATGTCCTCATGAATAAATATGGGTAAGTGTAGCCTTTGCTTATGCCTGTGAGCGCCCTTGTCATTTATCTGTTTTTCTAAAGACAGAAACAATCAAAACTAGGAAGTTTAGACTCATCTTATAATGGAGAGCAAGATAAATTTAAGAAGGGATAAGGAATATTTTAGAAGTACTAGAGCAAAGTGTCCAGCCTCTTCACAGGTATACCCAATTACTGGTATTATTATTTTCTACACCACAGCAGACAGAGAGCCTCCAACTGAGGTTATCTTACATGTTATATCACCTCCTCTTTATAAACAAAACCCACTGGTGCCCCCGTAGTGTACCAATCCACCTAGTCCCTCATATCACAAATGAATGGAGCCTTTACTTCCCTTCTGGCTACCACTGGATATATCAAGACTGATTATTTTAGTCCACTATTGGTCAATAGGAGGCATCAAATTAAAAAAGGTTGTATGACAAGGGAGGGTGGACTTAAGCACTGGCCACAGATGATCAATTACCTAACCATAGAAAAAATGTTTTGAATTTTGTACACAAAACAAAGGTATTTGTATGGAATTTTGGTATCCAGAACACTGAAGCAGTGCTGTAGAAGCAGTGGCCAATGCTTTTGTACAGGGACTACTGCTTAACAACCAAAACCAGTTGTGCATAATTGCAGGTAGATGGCAGACACTTGCAGAGCTAGTAAGTATTGCTATTCATTGTTTGGCCTGTCAAAATAAGAAACAGGCATATTCAGAAAATTACACTGCTCACCAGCCCTTTTGCATCTGACTTGATATATATTAATTTACATGTAATTTTTTGAGTAGAACCTAAATATACCTACAGATATTTTATATCACATTATGTTTTGGAAATATTTAGAAAAATTGAAATTCGAAAAGTAAAGTATTTAATCACAGTAAGTGTTCGGCAAGACTCCCTCAGTCAATGTGTGTGTACTGATGTTAATGGTTTAATGATTGAGTTTGGAGTTCAGCACAGTACTAGTGAGTGGCTATTTTTTGAAGAGTAGTCTGAAAGCAGTGTTACTACATAATGGGAACAAACTCTTTTCAGGACATGAAAGAAACTTATGAAAGTATGGCTGTGTTGTTAGAGGGCATCAAGTATGATGGTCATGGATGGAATCTTTGTAGGAACTTAAAGGTAGTTGCACTGCTGTTAGGTTTGCAAGGTGGATTCACAAAATGCTGCTCTTTTCTGTGTTTATGGGACAGCAGAGACCCTAAAAATCACTATATTACAAAGAAGTGTCCACAAAGAGAAACCTCTGTTGTTTAAGTATACTCCATTGGTTAGCCGCCATTGGTTAGCTGCATAAAATCAATTTACCTCCGTATCATATTAAGTTGGGCCTAATGAAGAATTTTATGAAAGCTCTGGATAAAGAAGGCCAGTCTTTTCATTATCCAAAGGAACAGTTTCCAAAGTTAATTGAAGCAAAGCCAAAATAAGGCATATTTGTAGGCCCTCAACTATGGAAACTGCTTACTGGTGAAATATTTAACACTAAATTGACAGAAATTGAGTCTGTTGCTTGGTGATCCTTCAAGACTGCTATGTAGGGAACAGAAAAGAGGCCAACTACGTGTCCACTGGGAATGAAATATTGTACAACTTCAAAAATATGGGTTGCAGAATGTCACTTAAAATTCACTTGTTACATTCCCATCTAGACTTTATTCCTGACAACCTGGATAGTGTGAGCTATGAACAAGGGAAACATTTTCGCCAAGACATTCTGATAATGGAACATCGCTACCAAGGACACTGGGACCCTGCAATGATGAGGGACTACTGCTAGCTCCTTTTTACAGAGACCAATGAGATACTGTACAAACGGAAAGCATCAACATTCTATTTCCCTAAAGCAAAGTGACTTTACATTTTATCTTTTTTAACAATTACATTACTTCTAATTTGGATTGTTATGGATTAGTTTATGCAGTTTTTAAATATTTCCTGTAGTTTTTTGTAGAAGAATACAATCAGAATATTTCAATTCTATAGAGATTAATTGAAATTTTCACTCATCTTTCTTTTTTCAGATATCGCTAATACAGTTTTTGTTATATGTGTGCATCTAATAAATGTGATGTTATAGAGATAATCTGATTTTTTCTACTGAATTAAGCATCCCTAAATTAGGTGAAAACACATTTACATGCCAGATGCAGAGAATATTTTAAAATTTGTTGAGTAGTGATATTGACTATACAATTGCAATACAATTTTACAGGGGGAAGAAAAGAATAGGACAGTTTATTAGATCAGGTAGAGACAGTAAAATGGGTGAGGATTTCATTGACCCTAATACCTGTCCCTACTGTTGACAGATAGGGCATTAAAAAGCACAATGTCCACAAAGAACTGAACAAGTCTTTCCTTTACTCTAAAACATTCAACCTCAATGACTCTTTGGATCCAATGGCCCAACCTTTGCAAATTTGGGCCCCTTATGCAATGGTCTGTCTTATATTTATTCTATACTAGAAAATAATTAGAATGTTTGATAGACACAGCAGGTACTAAATCTGTATTGAATTCTCCTGAAGTCTCTTCTTTTTCACTCTCCTCTAAAATTATCAATGCTGTAGGTGTTTCTACTCAGTTTGTCCAACCTGTCTCTAAACCACTGTTTGAAACCATCTTTAATTAGTTTGCTTTTCTTCATTCTTATTAGGTTACCTCATTGGAAGTTATTTACTTTGCAACCTAGACTGTAGTATTTTATGTTCCATGGGTGAAATGTATTTAGATGTACCTTTGTCCAGAGAACAGGAGGTACTGGCCATTTTGTTAGACCAACATGTTCCAGCTGTACAACAGTCATCTGAAATACAGAAAGAGATTCTTATACTTCTATGCCTATACAAGACCATAGAGCCATAAATAAAGCTGTGTTACCTGCTGTACATTTTGCTCCAAGTCAAGCAACTATTCCATCCTGAATACCACCTAAGTGTACATATTTCATAGCGACTGACTGGTGTTCCATTATTTTTTCATACAGATATAGAAAGCCAGGACACCTGACAAATCATATAATGTAATTTGCCATGGAGCTTTAAAGAAACACATTGCTCCCCAATGCAGAGGATTCCCAAAGTGTTACGTTTTGATTAAATTTTTTAAATGTGATACAGTTTCTATACTACCGGATGTTCTGGATTTCTCATTGTTACTTTATGAAACTCTGTGAACCACACCCCTCCCCCACAAAAAAAAATAAAAAAATCAGGCAGCACGCAGCCGCTAAATGAATAACCAAGACCAATGCTGTAGCCTGGGCTGGTTACCACTCAAACAGGGGACATCAAATGTGGGCAAAAAGAACAAGACTGTGCCAAGCTGGGCAGGTAACATGAGCTTCCTCTGGATACTCTGGTTTGCTCCCATAGTCCATAAACCTAGACCCTAGCATATTTGTGTGTCTGTCTGAGGGACTGATGTGAAAGATTACATAGGACAGCAACCGAGCACAACCAAGATGGCTGCCTAAATCTCTGCAAAATATGTAAAGTGCTTTGGGTCCTATTAGGAAAAAAGGGATATATAAAGATTACAATTATTATTATTTATTATTATAAATCATTGTGGAGTCTCCCTATCGTAATGTGAAACCAGTCACAGCTTGGCCAGCATAGTGTGGGATTCCTTAGGAAATTGGGTAGGCAAAAACTGTGCAGGCCAGGCACAGGGCAAACCAGCTCCATGCTGAAAAGAATTGGGGCTCCCTCTGGCACCCTGCGGATGATGTGCGCCAGGGTTAAGTTGTAAAGTGCTAAAACTATTAAGTATGTTTGTAGAATTGCAACCACCAACACTCCCGTGTTGCTCCCCATTTATGAAGTTCCCTACCACACTTAATCAGACTTCACAGCCTTCAAATATTTAGATGCTCTTTGAAAACCTATCGCTTTTTTAGAGCTGACCTTATCCTCGATAACACTATTCACACTACTTCACCCTCACAACTATCCCAATCACCACTTTGAGACACACTCACTCCTCTTGTTTCAGCTGTGCCCTCTTCCACTTAGAATGTAAGCTCTCTAATGAGCAGGGCCCTTCATACCCTTTGTTTTCATGTCTGCATTTTTTTTGTCCACCTTGTATGCCTCTGTATATGTATGTGCTAGCTTGTATGTCCCTGTATATGTATGTGCTACCTTGTATGTCCCTTTCATGTATCTGCTGTTTTCCCTACTGTATAACGCTGTGGAGCCTTACAAATCGATGATCATAATAATAATAATAATAATAATAATAATAATAATACCCTGGCAGCAAGGACTTGCTGTAACATGTAGTTTGACAAATGTACCTAATCGGAAAAAAAAACACTTTGTATTAATGTAATACAACCCCAAACCCTCATTTAATGAAACTCCTAAATCAAACAGGAAACTTCCTCCTGAAGTAATTCATAGGGAATGCATCCATGTGGTCAATGTTAATAAGATAAAAAACATAAGATGATTGTAACTGCTCCATATGGAGCCAGACAAGCCTTATATCATCTACCTGAGTGTATTGTTATGTTCTTGTATGATGCATCTTTGCAACGCTGCCTATCACAAATATTTTTCCCACGCAAGCTGCTTGGCTATTTGCTGAGAAGACTTGTCTGGGTCAAATCAGTTGAAAGCTGATACATTAGCATCAAAATACAAAATAGTACAATATTACCGTATGTTATCTGCCAGAGTGTAGTATAATGTTATGTGTATGACATATTTTCCATTTCTACTGTATCTGATAGCTACATGACACTCAATGGAAGGGAGCAGGACAAGCCTTCACTGCTCAAATAATCACAATTGGTTTTCCCACACAGAGGTCTCAGGATTGGCTAAGTAGTACTTGTCCAGGTCAATTTAGTTCAAATTAATTTTTAAATTCCTTGGTTGAAAAAGCTGATGATTATGACTGTCAAATCTACCCAAGTATAGTGTTATGTTATATGTATCATCAATCTTTTCTCAAGATGTACAATATTACTGTACTATCTACTAGAGTGTAATGTTATGTTTTTTATATAATACATTCTATTCTTACAGCAATGTAACCTATAGATAAACAACACTGAACTGAATGGACCCAGGGAAACCTTTTGCTTCTGGCTACATAGTGTTATTTTATGAGTATGACTCACCTTTGCTACAGGAGTACAATACCATGTAGTACATTATTGCAGCATGTTATCTACCAAATGTGTCATATGCTATGAATATGACATATTTTCCATACCTACCATATCTGACCATTTACAGTGTTACATGTGTGTAATATAAATATGTTAATACCAAAGAAAAAACCAACTCAATTATTATCAATAGTATGACACCATGGTTGTAAAGTTTACATTATTACATGTATTCAACATTTTAGAAAAACGCATAGGGTATTATAAACACATATGCCCTTAAATACTGTAGGTATGACTTTAAAAGCTACTTATAATTACTATTGGCACCCTCCCTCTATGTTCTTTACTGTACAGTATTTAATTTGAATTTCCTCACATCTCTCAGTCTGTGCATCTAGCTTCTACCCTGTAAATTATTTCATTAGTCCACTGTAAAACAAATATTTGTCTTTTGTGTACCTTACATAAATTAAGCTTTCCAGCACTAATTTGGATGGTACTTTAAAACACTGATTTAGATGAAAAAGTTCAATGTAGAAGCAAAAATATGTTTGCAAACTTGAGGTTTTACATGTTCATTTTATGTATTTGTAATTACATTTTGCTCAAAATACAGTGCAGAGATAAATCTTGCATATTTATGGAGTTGACTTATAGATATATCCAACTTAAAAAAGTTGTGTAGTGTAAAATACAGACACATCTACATGTCAAACACATCATACATATATGTAAAGTAATATAATGTGATTTTGAAGCAAACTAGAATGTTTAACAAATATATTATAAATAATAAATATAAATAACCACATAATAATTTTTTTTTACAATGGCATATAAAAGTTATTACTTGCCACCCAGCTGCACAGCTTTAGGTAGATAATTATTCTTCCAAACGTGTATCACATAGCCAATAGTTGCATGAGGATGGCCATACTATCTGCCATTGGGCCCACTGGCCTCCCTACACATGTCCAGTAATCCAATGAATTAAAAATATACATTAATTTAGAGCACATGTAATATACAAAAGATTTTAACAGCATATATATAAAATTATAAAACACAAATTCAACATATAATACTGCACAGAAACGCGTCAAGATACTGTGGAGGTCTCTGTCTTAAGGCTGCTATAAAGGGGTGCTTAATACTTTATTAAAGGCATCCATCAGAATCTACTCCAATATCTTAATTAAGTTCTATAAGGTACTGGATGAAATCTTATTGAACTGCTTGTGCTGGTGGGACTTACTTTAGAAAACAATGATTATGTGATTAGTTGAATGAAACATCGCTATTCATTTATTAAGCTCATATGCTGGAGTCTGCTAGCAACTTGATATACACAAATTAAACAAAAGGACAAGGGGCGTGATTCATTAAGGATCTTAACTTGAGAAACTTCTTATTTCAGTCTCCCGGACAAAACCATGTTACAATGCAAGGGGTGCAAAGTAGCATTCTGTTTTGCACATAAGTTAAATACTGACTGTTTTTTCATGTTACACACAAATACTTAATAGCTTATTTGTACACTGAAATTTAAAGTTGATATTTGTGTGCTACATGAAAAAACAGTCAGTATTTAACTTATGTGCAAAACAGAATGCTAATTTGCACCCCTTGCATTGTAACATGGTTTTGTCCAGGAGACTGAAATAAGAAGTTTCTCAAGTTAAGATCCTTAATGAATCAGGCCCAAAGTGTTTTGCTTGTTCACAACTGAAACAGTTCTCATGGGAAGCAGTGCTGCTGTGTATACGGATCTAAAAAAACGTCCTTTTCACTGAGATCGTAGAAAATTGCGTAATGGGTGAGACATTTCCCCCTTCTGTTTCCTTACTTTAACAGAGCCGCAGTAATTAAACTTTTAATATCTCACTGTGGAGGATCGCATTACAGGTGAGTCACTTCGGTCTCTGTTTTCACACTAATAGAGCCGCTCTTTCGGTAATTAGGAGACTAAGGGGTCTATGCATCATTGGTGTCTTTGGTGCTGTGAAAACTATCAATATGTATCGCTGCAGAATGTGGCGCTACATATTGATGTTCCGCCCGAATGCATCATGCCTCCCGTCCTTTTCAACTATTGTGCAAAACTCCTCTGAAGTAAAGTTTCTTTCCTGCTTACAGCACTTCCACTGTAACAGATTCTGCAAAGCCAAAGAGGCTTCAGCAGATTCCCATAGGAAAACAAAGGTAACGCCATCCTGAGATGGTGTTATCTTTCAGCGCAATGCAAAGCTTCATGCATTGCAGAATGTTGCGGTCCCCATATTAATATATGGGGACTGCTATGCTGCACGATATTTGCCTAAATGGAGATTTCTGTGAAATCTTCTCCGTTATGCATTTAATGCATAGCCACTAAACTTAAATCATACAGAAACAGCTGTTTCCGCATAATTTAAGTGCTTGATCGGCTTGATGCATAGACCCATAAATTACTATACTAAGATTGTTGAGGATCGCACCAGTGAGAACTTTGTGCGGTATTCAGGAAACTTTTAGTATTTCACTGTGGAGGATTGCGTTATGGGCGAGTCACTTCCCCCTTCTATTTCCATATCCCAATGGAGCTGCTCATGCGGTAATTAGGAGACATTAAATATTCTATCCCTCACAGATATATTTTACTATATGGCTTCAAAAAAAGATTGGTACAAGCTAAATAAACCAATTTATTGAGATTACATAATTTACAGTTGCAGTTCTATTCATTATATGTTGAATTTGTATTTTATAGTTTTATATATCTGATGTTATAATCTTTTGTATATAACATGTGCTCTAAATAAATGCATATTATTTCATTGGAATAAGGGTTGTGACACTATTATCCTATGGTACTGATTCATAGAATATTAGCACAGTCCCCATTGTTCTCCTTTTCTGCTATATAACTATATATGTGAGCATTGTACAAACCTCGGAGGACAGTTGCTTATTCTTTGACAGTGACCTTACATTAAAACAATACAGAATAGCGCATAAAGGAACATTCTACCTTTTATTTTCTGGTTCGGCTGATTGTAAATCAGTAACCAGCATCTAAGTAGGTGAAGCAAATTTTCCTGACATGTCCAGTAATGCAAAATTGTAACCCAGGAATGGCAAAATCCATTAAAATTGTGATATGTTGGGTGTCAATTTAACGCTTACTACATTTGCATTCACATTGATGAACAATTTCTGTATGCATTGATCTTTCAGTATATCTAAACCAGACTGCTGCAAGCTTACACCTAAAGCCCCACTATCTTCTTGCAAATCTTAAAAAAGACTTAGACAACATTTTTTTTTAATATTTAGTCCTTGTCCAGTTTGTAGGGAACTTGTTTATAGCTTCACCATTTTTGGAAACTTTGAATCTCCGTTTCTGTCTTGCTAAGAAGGGACACAATGCCTCTAGGAAAAAATGTCAGCTCTGTAAATCTAAAGCACAATTTTACAACATGATATTTCAGCAGGAAAACTGCTTTTTACTTTCTATCTGTTCCAAGGGCTAGTACTCTCCCAGGTGAGAAGCTTTTTGACTGTAGTCGACTTTTGCCATACTCCCTCCCCAGGGCACAAAAGCAGAATAAGCTTTCACAGTCATCAAACAGACAATTCCTTCTAAACCTGCTCTATGACCTTCAGACTACTGTAAATCTTACACTGTTTACAGTCATAAAAAGGTGGATTTTGCTTTAGTGGTACTTATACATTTTTATGGATAGAAACGTCATTCAGTTTCATATTATAGCTTTTCTGCATTGTCTCAGCTGCTGCTGATGTTGCTTCAATTGCTGTGGAATACTCAATATTTTTGTTCTAAGTCCCTCTGCCCCCACTACAGCAGCTCTTCACACTGTAGCTACTCTTATGTTAAAAACAAAGATATAACACATGTCTAATGCCAGACCAGCAAAATATGAAATTCATTTCACCCTCACCTGTGGATATGTTAAAAGGTGTTTCAATGTGGCTAAACTGTATTTCTTTAATGGTTTTTACATGCAAATAGTGAGTATGAATATGAACGGCAGGCTTGAACAATGAATGTTTGCTTTCGACTGAAAAAAAAGTTAAATAATATACAATGTAGTCATTTGAGCTTGAATAGGCACCATTTTATTACTTATTTTAACTTTTGCATTAATTTCAATCTGCAAATTCGAAGTTTAAAATCACAATCATACCACAAACAAGTTTGAGGCACTTGTACCCGTCAAAATTAGCCAAAATTTGATTAATTCAAATCAGTTCAAAACACTTTTAATAATGCGAATATCTCTACTCATAAGGTTTCTAATGTTAAATCCTCCTTTCCTCTTACCTTAACCTACATATATAGAGCCTATTGATTATATGCCCACAACAACAAAAACATTCTAGATTACACACACACTCATATTCACAGACAAATCTTTTCATAACACTGATCTTATATTCTATGTAGATTGGTCTTTTCTTGCTAGATACACTAGTTGTAGGATATGCTGTCTGTGTTACTAGTCACCGCTACAGCATCTCTCACTGCTAGGGGCCGTGTCCCAGCTGTAGCCCTTACAGCCTGGATGTAACTTCCAGGTTTTGCTTCCCAACTGTTTCCAGGGCAACAGCAGAGATACTTTCTCCCTCTGAGTACCTCCGAAAAATTCTAGTTCTACGGGAAAGGTGGCTGATAAAAGTGAAGACCTCTATTAGCTCAGGTTTAAAAGTTTATCTAATTAGCTGTAGTCGCAAAATTATAATGAGCCTTAATAAGGAATTACTGGAAGACTTCATTTACATGGACCCCAGTCAAACACAGGCCATGGAAGATTATGAAAAAGAGAATCTTCAAAAGGGCTTTATCAGGACTTCTAAGTCCCCTGTAGGAGCCAGATTCTTCTTTGTGTCCAAGAAGGATGTAACTCTACGACCTAGCATATACTTTCGTGGGTTAAATAAGATCACCATTAAAAACACTTACCCGCCTCAGCTCATATCAGTTCTGTAGATTGACCTACACAACACATGAAACCTTGTACGCATCAGAGAGGGAGACGAATGGAAAACCCCTTTTAACACCCAGTCAGGCCATTACGAGTACCTGGTAATGCCATTTGGCCTATGTAATGCTCCCATGGTTTTCCAGGACCTAATCAATGATGTACTTCATGAATTCCTGGGTCATTTACTTGTGGTATTCCTGGATGATATTCTGATTTATTCTTAGTCCCTGGTGCAGCACCGTTTCATGTCAATAAAGTCCTCTTAAAACTTCAGAACACCAACTTTTCGCTAACATGGAAAAATGGGAATTTGAGGTCTAGAAAGTTGCTTTTCTAGGATATGTGATTTCCTCTACTGGGTTCCCTATCGACCCTAGTAAGGATCAGGCTATCTTGGATCGGGTGCGGCCAACCAATCTGAAGGCTATCCAAAGATTCTTGGGCTTTACAAACTATTACCGAAGATTCATTCATACTTCTTGGATCTAGTGGCATCAATAAATGCCTTAACCCGCAAGGAAGCCAATATCATTAACTGGACCACTGATGCTATCGCTTCCTTCGAGACCATAAAGGCTTAATTCATTTCTGCTCCCATCCTGAGACACATCGTAATCCGTACCTACCTCACACGTTACATCCATATGCCTATTTCTCATGGAAATTGTCTTCTGCCGAGGCTAACTATGACGTGGGCAACTGCGACACTGGTTACAAGGGGCAGTGCATACCATCTCTGTCATTACGGATCATAAGAATTTGCCAGTCATTGAATCTGCTAAACATTTCAATTCTAGGCAGGCTTGTTGGGCATTGTTTTTCTGCCGCTTCAGGTTCATAATTACCTTTAGACCTGGTTCTAAGTACATCAAAGCCAATGCACTCTCCCGAAGTTATGTTTCTTGCCACTCTCCACTGGCTGAATCTCTTTCAATCATTCCATCATCTACAATTCATGCAAGGTTAGACAAGATCTCAGTGAGACTCTTTGACGATTCCAAAAACTGGCAGCCCTGGAGACCCCTAACGGTAAGTTGTTCGTACCTGTCCATCTCAGGAAGCCGGTATTGTCTGTAACCCATGAAAATAAAATCACTGGACATCAAGGCATTTTTTAATACCACTGAGATCCTTTCACATATCGTCTGGTGGCCGTCTATGTGTTCCGCTGTCAAAGATTTTGTTCTCTCCTGTGAGGATTGTGCCAGAAATAAATCCACCCGGAAGCATATGACCTTGCCTAATTCAACTAAACCTTGGTCACCTCTTTCAATGGACTTTATAGTAGATTTACCCTAGTCATCTGGTCACAATACCAACTAGGTGGTGGTGGATCAATAGCCCACTTCATTACCCTGGCTAAGTTGCTGAATGCCTAAACTTTGGCTTCACTGTTCATCTGGCATATATTTCATCTCCACAGTCTGTCTGAAGATATTGTCTCTGACCATGGCTCTCAATACATCGCTCAGGTTTGGATATCTTTTTGGACGCTCCTTGGCATCAACATCAAACTATCATCTGCATAGCATCCGCAATCAAACAGACAAACAGAAAAGGTTAATCAATCCTTAAACAGCTTCGATCATACATCTCCAAATTTCATAACAATTGGTCTTCCTTGCTCCTGTGGGCTCAATTCGCCTATAATAATTCCTGCCATTCCCCCACCCACATGTCTCCATTCCTTTCTACTTTTGGCTTTCATCCCAGGGCTAATTCTCTTTCCACCAATTCTCCTTCTGGTTTTCCTGGTTTATGTCCTACAACCTCTAAGCTCAGAGTTATTTGGAAGAAGGTCTATTCCGCTTTGCTACAGGCCTCCTTTTTGTCCAAATTGTGTGCGGATCGCCATCGCAGGAATTGCTCCCTCAAAGTAGGTGGCGAAATCTGGCTATCCACCTAAAACATTAGGCTCAGACAACCCTGTAAAAAATTTGAACCTAGATTCTTGGACCCTTTTCCTGTAACAGATTCTGGATACTTCTACTGCTAATCTTAATTAGCGCTGGCTTACCTGAGGTGCGGAGTCTAACAATCTCCACGGTGTTCACCAAGAACCGCCGCAAGGCGGGGTGGGCTTCACTGCCAGGAGTCACAGGTCGCGGTCCTCAGGTTCGCCCCAAGATGTAGTACAGCGGAGTGGAGCAGAGGTAGCAGAGTCAACAAGCCAGGTTCGGTACACGGGTCACAAGAACAAAAGAATGGTCAGCAAGCCGGGTCGGTACACAGGGATAGGAGAGCCAGGGAAGTCAAACAGGCAGAGATCAGCACACAGGAAGACACTGGAGACTGGAAGACACAGCATTCACTGTAGTACAGGAGCCAGGAACAGGTAAGTGTTGCTCTGACACTCAGCGAGTGTCAGAGTGAGGTTTTTATGCTGACGGGGATTCAAAATCCCCGACTCTGGGTTGCGGTCATGTGACCGCCAAACCCGGAAGTGCGGCATCCGGACGGAGCGGCTGGGATCAGGTAAGTCCGTTACATTTCCATTATCAAAAAGGTTAACCCCGCTGCTTTCAGGCTTAAGCTTCCACCTTCTCTAAGAATTCCGAACACGTTCCATTGTTCTCTCTTGAAACTCATTGTTCAAATTTGTCAAATCACGAAGACCTCGGCCAGTTAATGTAGATGGGTGCCACGAATTTCTGGTGGAAAAGATTCTTGACTCCAAGAATGTTCAGGAGCAAATTAATTTCTTTGTACATTGGAAGGGCTATGGCCTGGAGGAACGATCTTGGGTTCCACAAAGGCGCCTACATGCTGACAAGCTCATCAAGGAGTTCTTTAAACAGTTTTCCAGGAAACCACGATGTCAGGGTTCCCTAACTCCTCCTCAGGGGGGGGTACTGTTATACTGTTACGTCACTCCCGGGTTCTGCGTCCCGGCTGTTACCAGGGCTTTCTCACTCACCACGGCGGCCCGGCTAATCTGACAGACGCTCACATGCACTCCTCGGTCAATTAATTAATCAGGAGGCTAATTATGCATCCTGTGTGCCTCCACTTTGATTGGAGAACACATGTATTTAAGGCAGGGCTTAGCTTCCCTGCCAATTATAGTGTGTTGCATAGACCTATTCTGCCCTGCGAATACCTTGCTGTCCTAGACCTGTCAACTTGTTGTGACCTTTTGGCTTGTTTCTTGGACCCTGCTCGAACTCCTGTGCCCGTTGAGCTCTGCCTGTTTCTGGATTTTTGTGTGTACAGCCTGTCCCAACCTTTCACCCTTTGGCCTGTTCCTAGACTTTCCTGCTCACTACTGATCCATTACCTTTAACATGTCTTTGGTGACTGCCTCCATTATTTTGGTTTCCTACACCCTGCGGCTATATTGATAAAATTCTACTACCTTAGAGTATAAGTCCTGGGGGCATCCGAGTACCTACGAACAATTTTATTTCTACAGGAAAGGCGGCTGCCTAAAGGTGAAGACCTCTAGGCGACTATACCCTGGACCTGGCAGAATTGGTCTTTTAATGCTGGCAATGTGATTGTGAATGTCGCCAATCACACTGATGACATTGTCCACTTATCACACAATGCAAGTGTCGGCATTTAACCTGCAAATATTTTCTTGTTGGCAGGTTAAGTGCTGATATTTACACTGTCGGAAACATGTACCCTACCTGCTGTGTCTATAGTCCTGATAACTCACAAGAGGGATTTGATCATGCTGAACAGAAGTAAAAAAAAACTGCATTAAGATGAATCATTGAGTTTGCTTGGTTATCTGTCTAGCGACACAACTTTTGTTAAATATCTTGATACTTGTTTAGGTTTGTTTTCTCAAGTATTTGCTTGTCATATTTATAAAATGATGTATTTATACATATATGTAATAAAATGACTGCAGCTTCTGTATCTCTTTTTTGCAAACAAAGCAAGTTGGAACTATATACTGTATAGGGAAACATAAATTGTGACATTAATGATTGTAAACCAGAAAGAACTTAAAATATGGGAATGTAGATTTATGTCTTAGTAGCCAGACCTTCATTAGATAAAGGCATTTCTGTAAGTGTGATGATAACATTGATTCATGTGTCTGTAAGAAATTATGTAGTTGTATGAGGAATTATGCTTAATATGAATTAATAGGCATGCTTAAATAATATAATGTACTTCTCATATTAGGTTCTTTCTTTCTTCATTGTTTCAGGCTATAAAAGCACTTTAATTGTATAAAATTATAGATATTTTCCAGATCTTGCATGGTGAATCTATGCTAGTGTAAATACTTAATACCTAATACATATCTGATGTCTAAATAAATGTGACTCCCTAAATTCTATTTTTATAAAAACCTCTGTATCTTGATTTTTTTACTCTTAATCAAGAGAGAAAGAAAAAAGAAACAAATCCAAAACAGACCCTTGGGGCACACCCATGGTAAATAGCTGACAAAGAGTTGTTACAAAGGTTTGCAAGATATAACTACATTTATTAGGAACCCATTTGCTGTACTATTTTTTTTCTGTGACGTGCACTCATGCCACTAATGTATGTATGTATGTATATATATATGTATGTATGTATGTATGTATGTATATATGTGTGTATGTATGTATGTATGTATGTATGTATATATGTGTGTATTCAATAGCTACATGGAACCTGTTGCCCACAGCAACCATTAACTTGCGATTAGGATAAAGTGAATTGAAGCTTAACAGAATACACTCATGCTCATCATTTCAATGAGGATACAGCATCTCTTGTGCTGTGTGCAGCTGAGTTGTGAATATTATTATTGATCCCAGTGAAAACAAGCAAGAAGCATGCCTCTAGATGGCACAAAAATTGCTTGTCCATTGCCCTCCAAATACAGTAGTGTCTGTGTTGTGTTTAATTTCCTGTGTGTGCACATCTTTACAGTTTGCCGTTTTACTTCATCTTATGGGTGTTGAACATGAAGAGTAAAATTATGGAGTGTACTTATGAGGATTCCAAGTGATCACTTAATGAATCTGTGCTTCTAAGATTTGGTACATTGCTGTATACAATTAAATTGCCTGATATTGCCTTACTATTTAGAAGTTATGTTAGCATGTATAAAAAAAGTGTTTTACAAAGCTGGAGAATCTGGTTCTTGTTACAAGGTTGAACCTGAGTAAAAAGTTGTGTGAATCACATCAGCAGTTATTATTAGAAGCAAGGATAAGTGTTTGTTAATTTTGAAACACACATTGACATTTGGATGAGATAGAATTTAATTGCAGTGAAATTGTTGTAGCACATGAGCTATCCTTAGCATTTGCAAAAAGTAGAATAAAGAAGAGGATGATTAATTTAAGATACAAAATAACTGCATTGAAAATGAAATATTTAACTATAAATACTGAAATACTGTATACTATGTAAATTGTACCTTTACATAACTGGATTCCAAAGCAAATAATTTAAGGAGCCACAACCACGCCTTCTGTAGGAAATGTTGGAGGTCAATTTTCCTCCGGGATGGGTCATGGGCCATTTGGACACTATTGACATTATTATGTTATTAATGATGCATCATATATTCTTCATGAGGGATATATCACTATAGTTGCTGACATGGTAGATTTGCCATAAAAATACCCTATTCTTGTACTGTACAAAAGAAGGCCTAGTGCAAAATGTGCAGATTACATTCCAAGCATATGACATCATGTTCCCTTTTATTAGCTCCAGCATATTATACAGCCCAAGCATCTTGTAGTGGTAAGACAAGCTGCTTTGGCATCCAAGATAAAGAGGTTACATATTCTCATCATCTACCACAAGGGAGACCCATTTACATTTCCCTCAGTTACTGTTTACTCATTAACCAGTGATACTAGATCCAGCTATGTCCATACACATTGTACTAGAAATTACCCCCACAAATTATGCAAGAACAATAATCCCAAAGTTCATTCATGGTACAACATGAATTACTTCTCTGATTAGTAGTGTTCAAAACAATCCACATTCTCTGATGACTTCTGTAAATGTTTGGTGTCTAGTATACAATATAGAGCCATAGCCTGGTGACAAGTATATAATAATCCCCTGGAAAGCTAGTGTACAAAAAAGTCCAATCACTGGGGACACAGTTTACAACAATACCTGTTCTATTATTACATAACCCATTTATTGGTGGTCTAGTATACACTAAAGCACCTTCCCTGCTAACCCAATGTGCAATAGAGTCTATTCCATTATAGCCTATTGAATAATAAAGCCAATTCTCTGTTGATGAGAGTATAAATCATCCCATTCCTTGGTGGCCCATTGTATAACATAAACCATTCCTTGGTAGCCCAGTGATCAATGCAGACCTCACTCCTCATTTGGAGTACTCAGATGGAAGAAGCAATCTGAGCCGTAGCACTCCCATACACAGAATTCCAGCCAGAACTTGAACTTTCCAATAGTCACAACTCTGTAATTTAATTACCAAATTGGGGGAACTGCACTTATGGTAAGGAGAACTCTATAATGCATCATAAATTAGGGAACACCCAAAGCTAAATGTTGTGAATGTGAATCTAAAAACCAAAACAACAATGCTACAAATATTCTCTAATACTGAGCACAGAGAGGTTGAAAAAAGAGGGGATTATTGGAGATGAGACAGTATGGTGTGGGAGTCAGCAAAAGTGATAAATTGGTCCTAAAGTTGCAATGAAATGGACATGTGTTGAAAGAAAATGCAACATAGGGGATTATTTAATTTGCAATTTTATATAACTACTTTTCCACTATCTATAAGATTATCTCAGTGAGGAGGATAAGACTATTTCACCTGATGAACTCCAAAGTTACATTATTAGCTCCAACATTTAATACAGAGAATACACATTAGATTAATGGCCCTTATAATTATAGATGGGCTGGCTCAGTTTCCTTGAAACCGAACCCACTCGAACTTCGGGGATCTGAGTACCAAGCCGTACTCTCGTGCCTATTCAGATTCCAAAATGAGGCAAAAGTGTCATCGTGACATCGTCGGATCTCGTGAGTTTTGGAATCAATAAATTCCCGCCTCCACGGCGATCTAGCGCCATTTGAGAGAGGGACAGAGAAGGGTTAGGTCTCAGTAGAGCAGGCAAAGGGATAGAGTAGAAATAGGAGGGTGTGTATTTTTCTGATTTTGCACTACAAAGTGTTTGCGGTGTCATATACCCCTTATAAAAAATATGTATTTTCTGAGTGCTGAAATCCTAATAGCATTGTATTTTTCTGAATTTGCACTACAAAGTGTTTGGGGTATCATATACCCCCTTATAAAAAAAAAGCTGAATTGTCTGAGTGCTGAACTCCTAATATAGCACTGTATTGTTTAGGGAGGGCCTAGCAGGGATTAAACTGTATTTTTCTAAATTTGCACTACAAAGTGTTTGGGGTCTAATATACACCCTTATAAAAGAGCTGATTTTTCTGAGTGCTAAAATTCTAATATAGCACTGTATTGTTTAAGGAGGGCCTATCAGGGATTAAACTGTATTTTTCTTAATTTGCACTAATAAGTGTAGGATGTAATAAATACACCCTTATAGAAGAGCTGCTTTGGTCATTTTTATTAATCTACAAGTCTTTGCAGGCTTTTTGTCTTCATTTGCACTAATAAGTGTAGGGTCTAATATACACCCAAAGACGAGTGCTCCATTGCGAATAGTGAAAGATGAAGAGGAAGACAAGCAGGCTTGTATGTAGAATTTGCAGGCAAATTCAACAGTGTTACATTGATTAAACAGACACATAGGGGGACAAGGAGAAGAGGGAGACAAAAAATTAATCATCTTCCTCTTACTCAGGACTGTCAATGGTGTTATAGTCTCTTAGTAGGCTGTGGATCAGCCTGCGACAGTCCTGACTGGTCATCTTCTCCCTTTTCAAGATGAGGCGATTACTGGCAAGTCAAATAGTATCCGTAAAGCAGTTCATTAGGCTCCAGGCCTCCTGGATTGGCCCAATGATGTGGGTCCCAGAAAATAATCCATAAAATACCGAATGGTATGAAAGGCAAGTTCTGGGTACACTGTCCTTATGTTCATGTTCCAATGCATCCAACAGTGCCTGTGCAGTGGGGCCGTCCCAAATAAAACGCTGTGCTGTTTCCCTTCTGGTGATGAAGAAGGGGCAGTGAACATATTGGCACAGGTTCCGGAAGTGCATGAATGTCCTAAGAGGCAGATATCCCTGGATAGCCATCAATGCAATGTCTTTGTGTCTAGTATTTAGCCTCTTAGAGGCCACATTCTCCCACATGTGTTTTGTTGTGTTTGCAATCAGCACTTTACATGAAAGGTACCTAAATAGATTATAATTTTGTGGGAATTGGGGCTGATTCAAAGCTCACTGATGAACTGGCTTTTTGCTATGAATTTCAATGGCTCTTTTTAGTGCATTGTCTGGCAACCTGGATTGGTATATGTCTGATAAAAGCACGCATCCTGGGGGGATCAGCGCTTGTTGCCATGTATTAGCTGTAGAATTACCTCACTTATCCATGAAATAGGTTGAGCGATCCAATGAACCATAAGTGGTTTCATGATCCAAGGACAATTCCATCTTGCCCCACTTTCTTTTCTGCCATTGTTGTGTGGCAATGTGTCCTAGATGTGGTAGGAACTGCCGAGTGTTTGAGTCATTGCTCTGTCACTTACCATCCAGCCAGATCGCTGCAGTATTTTACTGAAAGCATATGAAAAGCATATTGTGACCTGTGAGATGGTAAAAATTGAATGGAAATCACTGGAATATAGTGCTAGTGAGGTTAATAATAATGTAGGTACAAAATAATACCTAAATTATGTGATTTTAGCCCAAAAAATGGAATTTTGTAAAAAATGGCTAAACAAAACCAAAATCAAAACATGCAAGGGCGGTTTTGGCAAAACCAAAACCCGAAGGTAATCCAGATCCAAAACCAAAACCAAAGCCAAAACATGAGGGTCAGTGAGCATCTCTACTTATAAAACATTAACAACTCCCACCAATCCCATATTATTTTAATAGCTCACACATTTTAACAGTCCCAAATTACATGAAAATACCACACCTGTCATTAGTAGCCCTCAAATTACATAACTACTTCCCATATTACATTAATAGCCTCCACATTAAATAAATACCATGCCAATATTCCAGCTCTGGCTTCAAAGGGAACCCCTTTTAATATCCCTATTTAAGGAAAAATTGGCATATATCTTTATGGATTGGGTAGAGGCTGCATTGGATCACAAGCTTCCATGATATGCCCCTACTTGGAAGACCGTGCTAGACAATGCCTTTTTTATATTACATTCTTTCACTTTGACCCACTGACTGTGATAGTACTTCAAGTGCTCTGAAATAAAATATTACATGGCTTTATGTGTGGTCTTAAACTGATTGGCACTATCTCTCTGTAATGCCTTACATTAGCATAGCTTTTACTTAATAGAACACATTTTATGTAATGGAACCAAAATCTAAGTAAATCTTTGGAGACTGGTTGTGTTTTGTTCCTTTCTGCCAAAAGTCTCGAGTTCTCTGTGCTGGCATAATACATCCACAGATGTTTTAAAAGCCTGGCAAAGAAGAAAATGCTGTTATCCTAATGCCAATAAGCACATCCTGCTTTCATCAACATATTGAACATGTTTATCTAGGCCCAAAAGGGAAAAGGTTGTAAAAGAAGTGACTTTTTCTCCTCACATTTGTTTGGGAAAAATCCAAAGCAATAAAAAAAACAGAAACAAAAAAGATGTTTTTTTAAGATTAGAACTAGAAAGCAGATTGCTATTTAATTCACATTACAAATTATACACATTAAATTGTAAGATTGTCCTTCCTCATTTATCCACAGCCATAATGATTGCTGATCCAACATGCAGTAGAAAAGTCCATCTTCATATGGTTACTGAGTAGTCAATGTAAAAGAATAGTAAGCATGTACAGGTATGCCTGAGCACGCTCATTGCTATGAATGTTTAGGGATTCCTTGGGAAACATCTTTCTTTATATAATATAAATGTAGTTTTGCTTCTAATATATTTTTTAACAAAAAAATTGAGAGGTAAAATTACGCTACTTCCATGCATTTAGGCTGTATATTGCATGACGTTGGGTGTCAACTGCAGTAAAATAGAGGATTATAATATACAAGTAAAATATGTAACGCAGGTTACTATAAACCAATAGTAGGAATCCAGCAAGTCAAGAGCCCTAAAGAAACAGGGAATGAAAATAGTGGGGATTAAGTTCATATAATATTAAAATATATATATATTATATCAGTGTCATATGACTGGTAATCTCAAAGGAGAACTTCAAATAGTAGGAGCAATATTTTAAAAATCAAGCACCATGGAAAATATAGTGGCAGATAGAGTTCTTCTTTAACAATGCAATCATTTATGAGTCTTTGAAATCACAACTCTAAAACTGCCCTTCTCAGAAACTTTGCACTTTTATACTTTGGTATGTGCCCCAGCACAGTTCTCAAGCAATTATGTGTATATATTTACACACAATGACCAGCACTTTGTTCTCAAACATGACAAATGCATGATGTCCAGCAAGTAGTAATAAAAACATATCTTAAGCCTTACAGCATAGCTAGCATATATAAAAAAGAAAAAGTACAATGGCACTGTCCATATGTAAAGTATAAATGAAGAAATAAAGAAGCAAGCAGTACAGATTAATTTATAACAACTGTCACATTCCTTTATTGAGCATAACAACCACCAGACACATTGGCCTATATTGAGCTATAGGGGCTTTGTCTGAGACACAATTTTTTCAGGGGCAGAACTTCAACATTTGAACTTATTTTAATATTATAAGCCTTTAAAAACGCAAAAAAAGCAACATTTATGATATCAATGTCCTAATTTTAGTCAACTCACAAAATGTTTAACATTTTAATCTGTAATCAGAAAATAATTGTTTGTACTGTATTAAACAACAATGAAAATTTAATTTAAAATCTAGTATCAATACTTGAATCTATCTGAAGAGGAAATACTGCATACAACTGTCAATCAATATCACTATAGATCAATTAAAAGTATATTGTAACTAGAACTGCATATCAATTAATGAATGAAACCATCAGAATTTTTATATCACAAATGAAGTTATACATTTCTTTACCGAAAACAATATTAAAACTGAGTAGTAAATGTTTTAGGTGAAGCTTAATGGCAGTCAAAGAGATGGATCAAGGAGGTTTTGACAAAATACACCAACAATTAGGTATTAACGCATGCTCATTTTAAGATGAATGAATTTATTATGAAAACAGACATTGTGTGGGGTTACAATGGGGTTGCAATGGGTGACAAATTCTCAATGCATATATACAAAATTGCTTAATTTTTAAAAATGTTGTCAATTTTGTGGACCGAATGTAAGCATAGACCTAGCTATTGCAGCCTATGTGTATTTTGAGTTGTTTGCATCTTAAGAAAAGCACAGCTTAAAATACAGTTTATAGATGTGGCCACATTAGGATGCACTTAGAGGATATAGACACAGCCTGACCAAAGATACACCAGTCATCATCTTTAATTTGATGATGATGACTGCTATAGCTGTGCTCTTTTGTTTGTTAAAGAATAAACAAAGTCGTGTTCTCCCCCCCCCCAAAATAGTAAGCAGCTGTAGCACCAGTGCTACAGCATGGGCTAGTTGCTGCTAAAGCAGCTGTACAAAGAGCATGGGATGTCCCTGCAAATGGTGCAACCAAAACCAGGCCATGCCAAGTTAGGCTGGTCAGAATATAACAAGGAGACCCACACTCCCTGTCATAATGTGAAAAGGGAAATCAGGCCAGAAAAAATTATATGCCTCCACCCGAGGACTCAATCTGATGCCCATGGCGTTGTGAGTGCCTGTGTAATAATCTAAAGTGGAAAATATATTAAGTACTATATTACTATACCAATAAGGTTTGACTACATGGACATGCTGGCAGTGGCTGCCAGGTCTTGCTGGGACTTGTAGTTTCACATTATTGCCAAATCCATTTTTCACTTAAGATTTGCTTGTTGTATTCCTGCTTTTGTGGTAACTAGCTCACACTATATCTCTGATGCTGGTTACTTATTTTCTTTATTTGGGGGCATGGTGGTAGGGAGGGTTGTTTATTTATTTATTTATTTTTTATTTATTTATTTATTTATGTATTTATTATTATTTTCTAATTTCTCATACCCACCAGCCATAAAATGATTACTTAATATGCCTACTCCTCAGATGTGCTCATACTCACTCCTGATATATGCCCATGGATGCCCACACTTCTATTCAGCACCTATCAGACCTCATCTTACACAGGCAGGTTGACATAGACAAACTACATCACCTGATAAACACCAGGAATGCACACGCATCGGTCCCCCTGCAAAAACACACTAACTTCACTGGGCCTCAGACAGATCGTGCCACAAACAATATACCCCCAAATCAGACAGCTAATAAAAACACTGCATGCGTGTGTGAAGTTGCCAGAGTTCACATTAAGAAACCGCAATTTGTTGAAGAAATGAGTTGAAAATTTACACAGCTGACCACCAATGAAAAGTTTGTTATATGCAAGTGCCCACATCCTTCTATCCACTACAAATCTCTTTTCTATTAACTACACAATATCTAAGCATACAGTATCTGAACAAAATGACAGACCAACAGGTGCTATATTCTAGAACACTAGGCTGTATAATAGAGAAGAGCAGTTCAGATTCAGAGAAATCCGACAGATCCGAGTTTTGGGGTTCTAAGTGAAACTGATTCATGATACGATTTCATATGCCAATTTTGGAACTCAAAACAAGGCAAAACTTAATTTGCAGGAAATTATTGATGTAAAACTCACAAGAGTTTTGGATTTATATCTTCTATATATATTGTATATAGCCCTCCCTCGTTTCCTCATGTGACATTTTAGAATAGAAAGCGTGTAGGGAGGATGTTAGCTACAGTGTTCTGCTCTGAAAATAACATATAGAGTGAAAGAGGGACAGAGAAAACAATAGTATAGTTGTGATTATTGTAAAGCAGTTCTGAGGTGATAAATCAGCTAGAATAGTTTGCTGATCAATTGTTAGTGGCTACTGATTGTAGACTGCGTTAGATATCATTTTGAAGTAGTATATTTAGTGGAGAAAAATAGTGGACTTTTGCTGCATGACTATTAGCAGAATCCAAAAAACAAATAAATTTATTTCTTTTAAAATTTTACGGTTTTCTACTGAAAGTAATCCTGTGTGGGGCAGTAACATCTGAATTAATTTTGAAGAAGAAAACCTGGGAGTTTGCTTGTGAGCATCACTGCAGTACAACCCCTCCAAAAAACTCTATATTCTAAACTTTTTTCTATTTTGCAATACTTGTCAGTTGTAAAGGGTCATTCAGTGACATCTATATAAAAAAGGGTGTTTGCATGTGAGTGTCAACGCAGCTGCACACTCAAAAAACGGTATATATTCTGAGGGATGCATCTTCATAGAGCTCCATCTCCCACTCTCCTCAATTCCCCCTAAAAAGGAGTCATTTCCCCTTTCTGGCTGCATATTTTACCTGTGACTGGTCCTGATACTAAGGTGAGCCCAGATAAAGAATTTTCAGACCCCTCATCCGTGCTGCCCACCTGGATGACTGGCGAGGCCCAGCCTTTCCCACCTGCCGTGGTACTCACGTATACCAGGCATGCTCAGCATGCCTCATCCTTCACTCCTAGATTCATGTCCCAACTGTCCGCACCCTCAACGATAGCTCTCAATTAATGCCCATCTCAGCTATGCCGCTCTTCTGTCACCTGCGCCTGGCCCATGGGTTGGGTACCTTATAACGATGATGTAATCCTCGACAATGGATAACCAGACATGAATACACCGAAGCTGAAATCCTAGACACAGTGGTAATAGTAACAGCCTGAAACACACACCTCAAACAGTTCAGACAAATGAAGGTCACCTGTACAATGCACTAGGTTTTGTAAAGAACATTGTACAGGTGGCCCCTCCTTAAATTACCAGGTTAACAACAGGAATCATAGGTTGGCTCTTAAGTTCCTCTCGTTAAATGTTAACGGTTGAACCAACACCAGAAACACACTGCAGCCGTTCAAACCTTAAAGACCACATAATTTTCCTACAAAAAACACACTTTTCTCACTCCCATCCCAGTCTAATGGGCAAGCAGTTCACACAGACATATTACTCAACTTCAAATCGTAAAACCAAGGGCACAGCTATCTTGCACCACAATACAGTTCCATTCACTCTAGACCATCACTTCAGAAAATCAAAGACGATATGACATAATCACAGGTATAACCAGCCAGGAACAGCTCACACTAGCCTCAGTGTATGCCCCTAATTCAGGACAAAGTGTCTTCTTTACTAAATACTTCCTGAAACTCTTGCAAGTTTCTAAAGGTAAAATCATAGTGGGTGGAGACATCAATATGCTCCCTGGATCCCTCCTCTCTCACCATGCCCAACACAAATGTACTCAATGATTCACACCTTTACTCCAAAGCCAGGACCTATACCTACTTTTCTGCCCAACACAAGTTTCACTCCAGAATTCATATGGTACTGGTAAATCGTTCCAATACACAATTGCTCCGATCAGCAGATATGATTCCTATCTCTTGGTCAGACCACATGGCAGTGTCACTAGAGGTGGATCTCCACACCCCGACAGTCTTACACCCTCATTGGAGGGTACTAGACCACTTACGCCTCAAGAAGGAGACCAGGGACCAGATGGCTAAGGCAATCCAATGGTTTAGGGAGCACTACTCTTTGCCAAATAATCTCTATGATAGTGTGGGAAGCCCATAAGGTAACCATTTGTAGTGTGTTTATTGCTCTAGCCAGCGGAGAGAAGAAAGAACTGCACGCCAAAATCGACAAACTTGAATCAGCCATAGCCACTCTCACACAAAGACACCAACACATTTACTTTTACTACCACACAAACTGCCAGCATTATGTGGCCATCTCAATCAACTTTTTCCACAAAAGTGGCCAAAACCCTCCTCTGGCTCCGCCAGTAGTACTATGAATGTGGGTATAAGGAAGACTCCATCTTGGCCCAGAAGCTCCAATCAAAAAGGTCCAATAATAGGGTGTCATCAATTCGAGACTCGGTGGTGAGCAATACGATCCATGCCTATTATTCCGACCTATATAACCTTCAAAAGACAAACCCCCACACAACTAGGGGATGCATTAAAAGTTACTTGCAGAAATGCCCCCTGCCAAGACTCACTCACGCCCAGTTAGCATCACCTGACGCTGAAATCACAACCATGGAATTGAAGCTCACCATTAAGTCACTCAAAAATATGTCGGCCCCAGGCTCCAATGGCCTCCCATCCATATTCTATAAACTGTTCCTCCCCTTCCTCTCACTCCTACTACTGAAGCTTTTCAATTCCATTCTCCAAATCAGAAAATTTGATGGGGCCACCACCAGGACAGGCATAGTGGTCAACCCCAGCTCCAGCTACCTCTCTATTTCACTATGGAATGTAGACTTTTTGCCAAATTTCAAGCTAACAGGCTGGTCAAGCTCATTCTGACCCTGGTACACTCCGACCAATTTGGATTCATCCCCGACCACCAGGCAGTGGATAATACTTGTAATTCCAGAGATCTTATCCACACTGACAACTCGAACTCAACCCCCACTCTGGTGTTTGATCAATTGGTATGGCTCTTCATGTGCCACACCCTATGGGAGATGAGCTTCTTTCTCTGGCTCATTCCTTAGGGTATTTCAACACTTTACTACAACCCCACAGCATCCATCCTGGCCAATGGTTGCGCATCAATCCCCCTCCAGATTAAGAATGCTAACAAACAAGTTTGCCCACTGTCCCCCCTGCTATTCGCGCTAGCAATGGAACCTCTGTTGGCCTCCCTCTGCAATCACCTCATCACCTTGATCAAGCTTGGCTCGCTCAGCCACAAAATGACCCTCTACGCAGACAATACTCTGCTAACCTTTACCAAACACCAACACACCATCCCGATCATGTTAAACTTTATCAAGGAATTTGGGCAACTATCCAATTTCAAAATCAATACAGACAAGACAGAAGCACTCCAACTTAACATCACCCAACCCCTTCTGCACAACTTGAAAGCTACATATCAGTTCCGCTGGCAACCGCATAAACTAAAATATCTCCAGGTACACCTCACTTCCCGTTACAACCAACTGTTTCAGGCCAATTTTCCCCCGCTGATAGAAACCCTCAAAAAATATCTCCACTCATGGGCATCTCAGCAGATTTCCTGCATTGGTAGAATAGCAGCAGTCAAGATGAACCTCCTACTTAGACTCCTATATCTCTTTCAAACCCTACCTTGCAGAGTTCCATCTGCTGTCCTGAAAGACCTTCAAAACTCTATCACATGCTTTGTTTGGGTGTCCGGGAGAACTAAGGTATGACAGAAGGTCCTCTATAGCACTTGAAAGAGCGTGGATTGGGCCTCCCCATCTGCACTAGGGGTGTGCACCGGCCACTTTTATTGTTTTGTGTTTTGGGTTCTGATTAGCTTGAGGTTTTGGGTTCTGATTTGTTTTGCCAAAACACCTGACGAAAGGTTTTGGTTCTGATTTAGGGTTTTGGGTTCTGATTTATTTTTAAAAAAGCTTAAAAAGTGCTAAAATCCAGTTTTTTGTTTTTTTTTCACTCCTACGCTATTTTTAACCTCAATAACATTCAATAACAATCATTTCCACTCATTTCCAGTCTATTCAGAACACCTCACACCTCACAATATTGTTTTTAGTCCAAAACGTTGCACCGAGGTAGCTGGATGTCTAAGCTAAGCGACACAAGTGGGCGGCACAAACACGTGGCCCATCGTAGGTGGCTGTGTAGGCTTGAATGGCCTTTTTCTGCTCCTCCATCCTCTGCAGAATATAGAGGGTGGAGTTCAAGCGCGTCACTACCTCTTGTTTTTGCTGATGGCAAGGCATGTTCATGCTTTTTTGATGTAGCAGGAACAGTGAACGTAATTTAATTACTTTAATATTTGATGCTAAGCTTTCTGGACTGCGTAGTGGAGTGGCCCCGGTACCCAATTTGGTACCGGGGCCACAATACCTCCTCCAACTTGTCTGAATTCCACTGCACAGATGGCTGCTCCTACATCCTCTAGAGCATATAGAGGGTGGAGTTCTAGAGCGTGACTACCTCTTGTTTTCGTTGATGACAGGCCATTTTCATTCTTTTTTTATTTGGCAGAAACAGTGAACGTAGTTTAATATCTGATACGAAGCTTTCTGGACTGCGTAGTGGAGTGGCCCCGGTACCCAATTTGGTACTGGGGCCACAATACCTCCTCCAACTTGTCTGAAATCCACTGCACAGATGGCGGCACCTACATCCTCTGCAGCAAATAGAGGGTGGAGTTCTAGCGCGTCACTACCTCTTGTTTCGTTGATGACAGGGCATTTTCATTCTTTTTTTATTTGGCAGGAACAGGTAACGTAGTTTAATATCTGATACGAAGCTTTCTGGACTGCGTAGTGGAGTGGCCCCGGTACCCAATTTGCTACTGGGGTCACAATACCTCCTTCAAATTGTCTGAATTCCACTGCACAGATGGCGGACACCGGATGCACGTCTAACACCAACATAGCTGTTAAGGCCGCAGTTATCCGCTTTGCCATAGGATGACTACTGTCGTACTTCGTGCTTATGGCAAACGACTGTTGGACGGTCACATAATGCCAAAAAAAGAGTTGCAAGATGGAATTGTCCTTGGGCCCTCCCACCCACCATGATGTTGTTGAAATAGGACATGCGCACTTTAACAAACCAATCATTTCAGCGAAAGGGCCTACAAAAATGTGGCTGAAATGATTGGTTTGTTTGGACCCCAACAAAACGAGCTGGCAAAGAAAAAAAAAAGGTGCAAGATGGAATTGTCCTTGGGCCCTCCCACCCACCCTTATGTTGTTAAAATAGGACATGCACACTTTAACAAACCAATCATTTCAGCGACAGGGCCTACCAAACAACTGTGGCTGAAATGAATGGTTTGTTTGGGCCCCCACACCAAAAAAGCTATTCATCTCTCCCTGTACAAACTAAACAGGCTCTACTGAGGCAAGATGTCGTCCTCATTCTCATCCTCTGATTCCTCTCCCCCTTCAGTGTGTACTTCCTCATCCTCACACATTATCAATTCGTCCCCGCTGGACTCCAAAACCACAGGTCCCTCTGCAGTATCTGGAGGCCAGTGCTGTACTTGATTGAGGAATTGATAATTCATTTTTATGAACATCATTTTTTCAACGTTCTGCGGAAGCAACCTCCTTCGCCGCTCACTGACCAGGTTCCCCGCTGCACTAAAAACTCTTTTGGAGTACACACTGGAGGGGGGACAACTCAGGTTAAATAGAGCCAGTTTGTGCAGGGGCTTCCAAACTGGCTTTTTTTCCTGCCAGTAACAATATGGACTGTCTGACATGTCTATTTGGATGGTGTCAGCAAAATAATCCTCCACCATTTTTTCAATTGTGACAGCATCCAATGCAGCGACAGTAGACATGTCTGCAATGGTTGGCAGGTCCTTCAGTCCGGACCAGATGTTCTCAGCATCCCCGCCAGCAGGTCTTTTAGGAAAACTGAGCTTTTTCCTCGCAGCCACAGGTGTGGAAGAAAATGAAGGTGGAGCTGTTGGTATGTCACGGACCTCTTCAGAGGACAATCTCCTGACCGGCAGGTCTTCGCACCGCTGTAGACTTGTGTCCGCCGGAAACAGCGACACAACATACGCTTTAAACCGAGGATCCAGCACAGGGGCCAGAATGTATTCCTCTGACTTTAAAAGAGTGACCACCCTCGGATCCTGGCAAAGCGTACAAAGGGCTTCATCCACAAGAGCTACATGCTTTGTTGAATCGCAATGCTTTAACAGCTCCTCCCTCACTTTCTCCAGCTGCTTCTGCAACAGCCTGATCAGGGGAATCACCTGACTCAAGCTGGCAGTGTCGGAACTGACTTCTCGTGTGGCAAGTTCAAACGGCTGGAGAACCTTGCACAACATGGAAATCAGTCTCCACTGCACTTGACTCAGGCGCATCCCCACTCCTTTGCCTATGTCGTAGGTGGCTGTGTAGGCTTGAATGGCCTTTTGCTGCTCCTCCATCCTCTGCAGCATATAGAGGGTGGAGTTCCAGCGCGTCACAACCTCTTGTTTGAGGTGATGGCAGGGCAGGTTCAGATTTTTTTGATGTTGCTCGAGTCTGCGGTAGGCACTGGCAGAATGCCGAAAGTGTCCAGCAATTTTGCGGGCCACCGCAAGCATCTCCTGCACACCTCTGTCACTCTTCAGGTAATGCTGCACCACCAAATTAACGGTGTGGGCAAAACATGGGACGTGCTGGAAATTGCCCATATGTAATGCCCGCACAATGTTACTGGTGTTGTCTGACACCACAAATCCCCAGGAGAGTCTAAGTGGGGTAAGCCACTGCGAGATTATTTCCCTCAGTTTCTCTAAGAGGTTGTCAGCATTGTGCCTCTTATTAAAACCTGTGATACACAACGTTGCCTGCCTTGGCACGAGCAGCCGTTATGGAGATGCTGCTACTGATGCAGCTGCTGCTGTTGCTGCGGAAGGTGATGCATCTACCCAGTGGGCTGTCACAGTTATATAGTCCTTCGTTTGCCCTGAACCACTTGTCCACATGTCCGTGGTTAAGTGGACAGTGGGTACAACCGCATTTTTCAGAGCACTGAGGACACTTGTTCGTACTTCTCTGTACATCCCGGGTATCGCCTGCCTAGTGAAGTGGAATCTCAACGGGATTTGGTACTGGGGACACAATACCTCCATCAACCGTCTAAATCCCACTCCACTGATGGCGGACACCGGACGCACGTCTAACACCAACATTGCTGTTATTGACGCAGTTATCCGCTTTGCCATAGAATGACTAGTGTCGTACTTGGTGCTCATGGCAAACGACTGTTGGACGGTCAATTGTTTGATGAAAGACGTAGCGGTCTTACGACTTCCCCTCTGGGAAGATGACCGACTACCAGCAGCAACAGCAGCAGTGGCAGTAGTAGGCGTACCGCTGCAGGATTCCTCGGATGAATACCGGATTGAAGAGGACTTAGTCTGGCTGGTGACATGGCCTGCAGGACTAAATCTGATGGAGATCTTGGAGGAAGTAGATGAGGAGGGTGTTAATGGTGTGTATCCAACAGGACCAAGGGATTTAGGTGTCCCTGGACTGATGACGGTCCTAGCCCCAGTTCCTGAACTAATCACTGAACTATGAAGGTTATTCAGGTGACGCATAAGGGAGGATGTCCCTAGGTGGCCAAGATCCTTACCCCTGCTTATTTGAGCTTTACATAAGCTACATATGGCCATACATTTGTTGTCCAGATTTGGATAAAAATAACTCCAGACCGAAGAGGTGGATTTTTTGGTCTTCTGACCAGGCATGATGATGGGCTTTTTCATCCCATGGACAACAACTGATTCCCCCCCTGGTGCCTCATTTAAGATAACCACATCAGCATCCTCCTCGTCAAGTTCCTCCTCAGCGCCAGCTACATCAATATCCTCCTCCCGGTGTACAACATTCACACCTTCATTAGCCAAATCTGTAACAGGACTGTAACAGGACATATGCAGATGGCGTGCTGCAAATGGTGGAAGGAGCCACCTCTTCTCGTACAGTGATGGGAAGGTCAGGCTTCGCAACCACCAACACCCTTGGACTCGCCTTGGGGATTTGTGATGTCATGTGTTTAGAATGAAGAGTTGTTTGCTGTGTTGTTGCTGACAGCATAACTCTCTTAAATTTTTTGGAGGGGGGGAGGAGGAGGGCTTAGATCCTTGGGTGAAGCTGAACCACTAGTCCTGAACACGGGCCAGGGCCTAAGCCGTTCCTTGCCACTCCGTGTCGTAAATGGCATATTGACAAGTTTTCGTTTCTCCTCAGATGTTTTTAATTTCCTTTTTTTGGTAATTTTTGTGAACGTTGGGTTTTTGGATTTTACATGCCCTCTACTAGGAGATTGGACATCGGCCTTGTCAGACTACATTGATGGCATTTCATCGTCTATGTTATGAATAGTGGCAGCAAGTTCAGCATTAGAAGGGAGTGGGTCTTGATCTTTCCCTACTTTATCCTCCAAATTTTGATACTCCATTATATGCAGCACATGTTGTATTACAGTACTATTTTTTAAATACTGCAGGAACAGTGAACAATGTTTAATAGATTGCAGTATTAATGTTTCTGGACTGCAAGAACAGTGAACAATTTTTAATAGATTGCAGTATTAATGTTTCTGGACTGCAAGAACAGTGAACAATTTTTTATATATTGCAGTATTAATGTTTCTGGACTGCAAGAACAGTGAACAATTTTTTATATATTGCAGTATTAATGTTTCTGGACTGCAAGAACAGTGAACAATTTTTTATAGATTGCAGTATTAATCTTTCTGGACTGCAAGAAAGAACAGTGAACAATTTTTAATAGATTGCAGTATTACTGTTTCTGGACTGTAAGAACAGTGAACAATTTTTAATAGATTGCAGTATTAATGTTTCTTGACTGCAAGAACAGTGAACAATTTTTTATTTAATAAATGTTAATGATGACTGCAGAGCGTAGCTTTAAAAGTCCTTATTTTACTTAAGTGGTTAATAATTATGCAATGAGTAAGTTAGATCTGGCTAAATGCAGGAATATGTGTTGTAATGCTGCCCTTATGAATCAAACAATGAGACTCGTATATATATTTTTGGGGAGAGCAGAAGAATCAGTCCCATGGGAGGAGCTTCATGCAACCCCAGGATAAAGGGGACTGCCCGAGACTTGCAACCATTGTGGTCCCCAAGACCCATGTATATAAATATGAAATGTATATAAATTATATTTATATGTTCTATTAGTAAAATGTAAAAAATAGACAGTTCAGATAGGCAAATAGTTGCCCCTCCCACACAAGTAGGTATCATCATCATCATCATTTATTTATATAGCGCCAACATATTCCGTAGCGCTTTACAATTGGGGACAAACATAATAAACTAATAAACAAACTGGGTAAAACAGACAAAGAGGTGAGAAGGCCCTGCTCACAAGCTTACAATCTATGGGACAATGGGAGATTGACACATGAGGTTAAGTATACATTTTGCATCTTGGCCCAGCCAGACTGCAAAGGTAAAAGTGACTCATAAGCTAAATGATCCTGTCACACAACAATGTTGGTCAGGGGGTAGTTGTATTGTGTGACATTGTGTAACAGGCGGTAACAGGCTAAAGGTAGTGAGGTTGAGAGGGTGGTTGAGGAATATTATAAGCTTGTCTGAATAGGTAGGTTTCAGAGAACGCTTGAAAGTTTGTAGACCAGAGGAGAGTCTTATTGTGCAAGGGAGAGAGTTCTATAGAGTGGGTGCAGCCCGAAAAAAGTTCTGTAACCGGGAATGGGAGGATGTAATGAGGGTGGATGAGAGACGCAGATCTTTTGCAGAACGAAGTTGCCGAGTTGGGAGATATTTTGAGACAAGAGAGGAGATGTATGTTGGTGCAGCTTTGTTGATGGCCTTGTAGGTTAGTAAAAGTATTTTATATTGGATTCGGTAGAAGACAGGCAGCCAGTGTAGAGACATACAGAGTGATTCAACAGAGGAATAGCGATTTGCAAGGAAAATCAGTCTTGCCGCAGCATGCAAAATAGATTGTTCGGGTTTGAGTCTGTTTTTGGGAAGACCAGTAAGGAGGGAATTGCAATAGTCAATGCATGATTTAAGGTTTTAGCAGTGTCTTGCGTGAGATATGTGCGGATTCTGGAAATGTTCTTTAGATGTATGTGTAACATGATTTAGATATAGAGTCAATGTGGGGAACAAAGGATAGGTGTGAATCAAGGATTACACCTAGGCAGCGAGCTTGTGGGGTGGGATTTATGGTCATGTTATCAACAGAGATAGAAATGTCAGGTATGCTCTTGTTGGTGGGTGGGAATATTATTAACTCTGTTTTAGAAAGATTAAGTTTGAGTTGGCGAGAGGACAGCCAAGATGATATGGCAGAAAGACAGTCAGTTACACGGGACAACACAGATGTCGATAGATCAGGAGAGGATAGATAGATTTGGGTATCATCCGCATAGAGATGATACTGAAAGCCAAAGGAACTTATTAGATTTGCAAGAGAAGCGGTAGAGATAGAGAACAGCAGAGGACCTAGCACTGAGCCTTGTGGTACTCCAACTGATAGGGGAAGCAGAGCAGAGGTGCTCCAGAGAAATTAACAGTGAAAGAGCGATTAGAGAGGTAGGATGAGAACCAGGATAGAACAGTGTCTTGAAGACCTAGGGATTGCAGCGTTTGTATGAGTATGTATAATACATCAATTGATGCAGATTGGTTGCCCAAAGCATGTCTTGACAATGCAATGGAAAGTTCACATTCTGAGAATTATTCAAATTACCACGTTTCCTTGAGAAAATTTGTATACCTGCTCCTACTATGCTCAGGTAATGTTAAACTTAACCCTAGCTCTATACAAGCAAATCATTCACCGTCCAAAGTAATGCAGTTTACCCATAATAACATTATTACTATTGACATGTATAGCCTTTAAAGCAACACATCATAATACAAACTTCCCACACAGACCTGGATATATATATATTTCACAGCTGAATCCTGGCTTTGTCCATCCATGCCAGATAAAATGGTCAATATCCCCAACTTTCTGTTATTCACAGTTGATACACTAACCAGATTATAGCCATCTACATAAATGACAAGTTCATGGGAGCTACTCTTAACATTTCATCAGCTGCCTAAACCTTTCAATGTCTTAAAAATGTAATTATCTACATCAATAGTCTTCATGGGATGGCACCTCTGGGTCACAGCTCTTGTCCCACCTAGTATCTATTTTGAGTCCCAACACAATGGAAACAATTAAACTAGTGGATCTTATTTATGATTTGCATCTCTTTAACATAAATCCAACTGTGACTTTCATGAGCTTACTCTACTTATCAATGAAATTACTGCATCAATAAAAAAATTCTACAAAATGTAAACTATTAAATAGATAATTTTCCCCAAGCTGGAATCTTTTCTGCTAATGATAGTGATCATTGCTTTTATACTGGCATATATCCTTAAAATAAAAGCATCAACAAAGTTCTCTACCAAAACCAGAAATAAAAATGTGTCTGCTTGCATGTATCAACGACTTAAAAGCCTGGCTGCTTCAGCACAACTTTTATTTAGACAAATCAGTAAAATCAGCAAATGTCATTCTTCCCAAAATTGTACCCAGCACTCATAACAACTCACCCTTAGTCAAAACCGGCAGAAAGGCTACAAAGTTCCATTGGTTTACAGCAGACATTAAGGTAGCACTAATAAAAAGAGACATGCTCCAGAAACTAGCATGCAAATCCAACACGGCAAAAGACTGGCACTTATTCAGAACAGCCTGAAACTATTGTACAAATCTAATCCAAGAATCCAAGTCCAACTTTTATTACTGTGAACTCAATGTTGTCTTGAACTGCGGCAGCAACTTCTAGTCTGCCAAAAACAGGGGCGCACGCAGGATTGCCAGGGGGGTTCCCCCCCCTGACCCCCCCAAAAAAAATAAAAAAATATACCACGAGAGAGAGCTGCTGCGCATGCGCCCGTGCATGCGCAGCACTCCGTTTCGGCAGCGTTGTCCTATACAGCAGCCGCGGCGCTGTCAAAGAAGCATCCGCGGCGGTGCTGTATACAATACAGCACCACCGCGGACGCTTCTTTGACAGTGTCGCGGCTGCTGTATAGGACAGTGCCGCTATGGTGGGCACTAAGTTAGCGTGGGGGGGGGGTTTCTGGAGACTCAGAAACCCCCCTGCGTGCGCCACTGAAAAAATAACTTTACAGGAAACATTCTCCCCTCAAATGTCATCTCTGACAATGTATTTCTAGAAATGATGTCTATAGTACAGCAAGGTTAGCTTTTAATAACTCACCTGCATATAATCAACTCTCACAGCTCACTATGCATCTTTTGAATTTAGCCCCTTAGATGCAGTCATTTCAATCTTTCCTAAATCATAAAAAGTTGCTGAAGATCTCCTCCAGTTGGACAGGTACTGGCATTGATATTTGATTATTTTAAAGATTTCCTATCATGGCTTGGTTGTATTTATAAAGTATTCATTTAACATGTCCCATTCTCAGGGGACCTTCCCAGAATTGTAAAAAAAAAAACACATATGGGGCTAGATTTACTAAGCTGCGGGTTTGAAAAAGTGGGAATGTTGCCTATAGCAACCAATCAGATTCTAGCTGTCATTTTGTAGAAAGTACTAAATAAATGAAAGCTAAAATCTGATTGGTTGCTATATGCAACATCTCCACTTTTTCAAACCCACAGCTTAGTAAATCTAGCCCATGGTGCTTATTCAGGAGACCCTTGTGATGTAAACAACTAAAGGCCTATTTCTTCTCTCCCAGTACATTCAACACTTCATGGAAAAAAAATGTGAATACCTGAAAAACTTTCTTGGAGTGCCAGAAACTGCACAAAAAAACCCTCCTCTATCCTCCTCTTACTGCTGTAACTGGTATTAAGATTACAATGGTATTGCATAGAAACAATAATGTGTCCAATTACTGCTCTGTCCCTGCGCTGATATAGCCAGTGTGACCTAACCCTGCTCTCTCCCTCTGTCAAATGGCGATGGATTGCTGTGGAGGGGTGTATTTATGCTTTTCAAATCTCGCGAGAACCGAGCTCAGAAATAGGAATACGTCACGATGACGTTTTGCCTCGATTTCGAATCCGAATGGGCGGGAGAGTACCGAGCGTGCTCGGCTCGGTACTCGGATAGGCTAAATTCGGATGAATTCGGATCTCAGGGAACCGAGCCCGCCCATCTCTAATAATAATAATAATAATAATTGGCACCAAAATTTTAAGACTGAAGGTGAATTTTCTCCCTTCATTTTAAAATGCTGCTGATGCGGAGGCAGACACATCTCAAGATGTGTACAGCTTTCCATACACTCCATACAGTTTTTTTAAGAGTAATTTAATCAAATTTTGCAGCCAAATATGCTTATACTCCTTTGGCTGTTGGCAAAAATGGTGACACCCTTGCAATTTCTCCTAATAAGGAACCACTTCTTAACAAAATTGTTGAAATTAAAAAAATATATAGCTTGTTTCACACAGAAAAAATTATTGCCACCTTTTAGAAGTAATTTGAAATTATTAGATTTCAAGTAGGTTATTCTCCTTCCCTTTGGAACTGAACACACCTGTAATGAGTAACAGGTGCCTGCAATATAAAAGTCATTAAACAAGATTGAAAAGAGAAAATAACTCATTCTCTGGTTTTGTGTCACTCTGTGCACTGCAATTGGCATAGAGAAAAGAAAGAAAGCCAGACAATTGTCTGAGGAGGTCAGAGAGAAGATATAGCTAAGCATGGGCAATCTTTGGCTAGAAACAAATCATTGGAGACTTTGATGTCCCTTTTCCATAGCATATAATGTTAATAGAAAGTTGATGGCCTCCCTGAAAAGTGAAAACTTGATCGAAGAGTGCAGCACAGAATTGCTTGAATGGTGGATAGAGCACTGTTATTATCTGCCAAACACATTAAATCTGACCTTCATGCATAAAGTACAACAGTTTCATTTTGCACCAACATGTGGCCTACTCAATAAAAGAGGATATTATGTTAGCAATTCCAGGACATTTAGGAGATAGCATCCTTTAAGTCAGGAGAAAATGGAGCGATTTGCACAAGAAGTGTGGACAAAACTGCTAGTAGAGAAGTTCGGGAAGCTCATCCATGGCTTTAGGAAGCAGTTGTTTGCAGTTATTTTGATCAAAGGCTGTGCTACCAGGTCATAAGTCTAGGGTGTCAATAATTTTGTCAATGCCTTTGGTTGTTCTTCCTATAATACAGTTGAATTAAAAATGCAGCTCTCAAAACATACAGAGCTATTGCTGGTAAACGTCTGCAGTATATTGTTAATTGCCTGTCCCCCAATATGCATGGAATGTAAGCCTTAAGCAGCAGTTCGCTGATTTCCCTGAAAAGTCCCATGGTCCTAACACAGTTTTGGTGAAAGGCCATTCATTGGTCCTACTATCACTATGAAATGTGCTACAGAAATCACTAAAAAAACTGATGACTGCTGTTAGTATCACTGTTTTTAAGGTTTTATTCTCCAAATACATTATAGAAGTCTGCAATCAATGATCCTATCAACGATTGTAGTTCTTTAATATGCTACATAAGTTACTGCAACTGAGAACTCTTGCTAGTTTCATAGATAAAATACAATACAAAATGCTTCTAATTATCCCAGTTTATTAGATTCTTCTTCTTCGATTCTTTGTTTTTCCCTTTCTTCTTCTTTCTTGTATTACCATAAAACTTATCCCCAAGACACCTACTTATATTTTGCCCTAATGCTATTCCTCCCTCCTTCACCTAATCCTTGTATATTTACAGGGCCTAATTTCCTTCCCTCCTACTATTAACCCAGTCCAAGCTTTTCTCTTCCTATGTGCTTGCCCAGGTCTCCTGACACATGCCTCCCCCATGATACAAGTATGTCCTTTTGAACTTACTGTATGTCTCTTTGTTCAAAGCATCCTCTTTAATTGCTTTGGTGAACTATAATGCCTTTATGTTACAGGATGACTAAACCCTTGTTGTATTTGGTATAGATTTTAATGGCTTGCTACCCCATTGTTATGTATTTCCTACCGCTGTCTTTTTATGTATCCTGTTTATTGCCAGACAACTTATACTATTGTACTTTTTCATATACTGTCTATTTGTCTGTATATTAATGTATTGTTACTTGATTTATGTAACATAGGTACACCTTTTAAATGGACTTCTTCAATGGTGTTCACCTGGATAAAAAGATCATGGTTAATGGATAAGTGTTGGCATTAGGAAATATATTCAAGCTTTCTGTGATGTCTCAATTTTCTTCAAAAATAAAATGCTAAAGCAAAAAGACCTCTGGTTTCTGGTCTTTAGTATCATACTTGTAATAAAATAAAATGTGTTATCTCTGTAATCATGAAAATTAGGTAATTATTCCATACTTGCCAACTCTCCCGGATTGTCCGGGAGACTCCCGCATTTTGCAAGAGTCTCCCGGACGAGTGTGGCAATCTCCCTGATAGGAAGGGGGAAAAATTTAGTTTAAACGCCGCGATTCACCCGGAATCGCGGTGTTTAGCCCCCACTGTAAAATGACGCGATTTGCGTCATTCCGTCACGGGGGCGGGGCCAAACTGCCGCGATTTCGCAGCCCCGCCCCCTGCATGCCCACGTCCCAGCCGGCATCTCCCGGAAAAAGAAAAAAAAATGTTGGCAAGTATGAATTATTCACATGAAATAAATATTTGGGGGAAATTTGAAAAATGTTTTTTTATTTTATTTATTTCCCCGTTTCCTTCTTCAATTTTAAATTATGTAAATGGGTGTGCTTGGGTGTTTTGCATATCCTTGAAATAACATAGTATTAGGTATTTTAGACATGTATGATATCTATCTTTGTGTGTGCATTTTTTTCCATTTATCTATTCTAAATTAATTTGTACCATTTATAATAAACCATATTAATAACCTGTTAAGCCTAAAGCAGTCTCTTGTCAGGATGTCAATAGCAAGTCAGGCTTTCTGTCCGCACTTCTGGGCTCTCTCTGGGCACATACACCATGTTTCACATCATTTATATACTCATATAGTGACCAACACAGAATTCGGAGATTAAGAGCCCTGACAATAACATTATCATACTGAATGCACTACATTTAGGAACCTCTCTTTTTATTTGATACGTCATTTTATTTCCAACTTCTCTGCCCCCACACGTGAAGGTGCTGCCATAATTATATTATTCTTAAAAGGAGACATCATTCTGGACAAATATTTATACTATTTGCCATGACACCTAATCCTTTTAGTAGGTTTAAACTGCAGTTGGATTTTCTAAAAAAATTTCTTTGGCTTTATGGTTTGCAATTTGTTTTCTTTCCACCCCGTTCCCCCTTCTTATTTTACAATGGTGAATGATAATCTTTTTTACAGAAGTATTTCTCATACTGTACATGGATTCCGCTAACCAATGATTTGTTACAAGGTGTTCGGCTTTTATCATTCCTCTCAAATGGATGATTTTCTTTTACAGGAGACCCACTTCTCTGTCTCTTCTCAGTCATCTTATTTCAACTGATGCTACCCAATGCATTTCTTGGCCTGATAACTGAAGAAAAATAGATGGTCGCTATATGATTTGCTAAATCTATTTCTTTAAGTTAATGGGTAATATGATAGATAAATGGTGGATATCTATTGGTCCGAAGTTGACTACATTTCTCTCCTATTATGCCACTAATTCTAATAAATTATGTTATTTTCAGTACCACCTATATAAACCTCTCATTATGGGAGGGTACTCAAATATAGTGCTGGATTTGTCATTTGTAAAAATCCAGTTAGGGTCCTGAAATAATATAAATTCCATGATTGCCCATTTTGGCCAGGATATTTGCTTCCCAGAACTTGGTGGGCTCCTGGAGGGAATTACATTGAAGCTTGCTTTCTATGTAGCCCTCATAAACTGAGCAGCTTTATTTGTACACTGCAATTTAGAGCAGAGCTAAGATGTGCACCCCTCCAAATGTAATCTATCTGCACATTTTAATTTGCCTCCACTGTAGTGCAACATGGTTTTACACTTCAAGTTGGATTTACTCCTAATTGCTAATGAGTCCCATAGTCTTATAAAACACAAGATCTAGATAGCCTTTACGATAAAATCTATGAATCTATTCTTGTTCAGCATTTAGTTCACCTCTATAATCCTTTATAGTTACTCAGTTATCTGGAATAGACAAAAGTGATTATTGTGCTTATTATCACCCAATTTTGTTGATTAACAATAATCTCAAATGTTTAAAAAATATTGGAACCTAGAATTACCACTTTCTTGGAAAATTATATCCATAGATACCAGGTTTAACTAGTACTATGATATCAGGAGTCAGATCATGCTAGATGAGTTATAGACATCACATTCTTGGTGTCTATACAGTAAACATAGAAAGGTGTTTAACATCCTATGCCATTTTTGTTTTTTGATAGCTTTTATTTGTGTGAGCCTTCTAAAACACCTCTTTGGCATCAATCCTCTCCAAGGATGTTCCACGGCCCATCCCATTAAGATAGGGTGCAAGACAGGGTTATTCATTTAACCTCTACATTTTGGCCATGGAGCCCTACAAGTTTTGCTATTGTCCAATACAAAGTTCAGAGATATCATGGTGGTGGGAAAGAACTAAGTGCTGTTTATTTAGAAATGTCCTTATCATCTCCATTCATGGCCACACCAAATCTGGTAAATTTACTTTACATATTTTTAGGAGTTTAGGATCTTTGTCTTACAAATCAGAGGCTTTAAACACTAATTATCTGAGGAGATGATGATCTTCAGAAAACCTCTCTTGAAATGGGAACATTCACTACCTTAAATAGATTCCCAAAAACCACGTTCCTATTCATAACTCTGCCAAACACTGATATCCTCCACAACATCAAGTGTTTTCAGATGACATTATTGACATTTGTTTGGGGCACCCAAGCCGTAGGATAAATACATTTACAGTGTACAGTATATCCCAAAATGATGGTGGGGATGTATGCCCAACACTTTACAATACCAGGACTTCTAGGTACTGTAGCTCACATGGTAGCACTACAACTTCATCACAACCTAAATTGTGGATTGTGATTGAATTTCAGCTATGTCACCTGAAACAAATAGCGATTGATGCCAACCCACTGTTGGCCTCCTAATCTATGTATTGCTTTCTCCCACTTTTACTCCTATTAAATAAACTACTTAAACTCACTTAAGCCAATTCACCATTTTACTCAAATCATACCTATCTCCCAGTTGTTGTCCAGGGTTACAAATCACTAGTGATTGGATATAGAATTTTATTAATTCTAGAAAATCTTAGCAACAGAACTGAAAAATTGAATGTCTCTCTTTAGGAGTTAAAATATAAAATCTGGGGGGATGGAATATGGTTGCCTCATTATCAGTTTTACATCAGCACTTTGAGGTGACTTGGTAGTTTATGAGAGCCTTTGCATCTCACCCCTATTTATCCCTTTCATTTACTCACCAACAGTGCACACAAAATTGTTACATATTGCACATGCAGAAAAGTAAGAGCAGCTCATATGTTTGAAAGTCAGTGCAGCTCAGCTCTCTGATAGGAAATTACAGAAAGTGGAGGCAAAGGGAATGCGAGGGATAATGGAATGGAAGAGTGTACGGAACAAGAAACTTTATCTATTTCAATGCACTGTAGTGACTGCTGCCCCCTATAGTTACATTTATGTAGTGTAGCTCAAATCTACATTAAAAAAGTAATACTCATTAGCATTCATTTATAGTGTTAAGACATTCCACTGTGCAAAGCAATAGATTTTCAATTATTTCAATAGTAGAAAACATGCTTAGTATTTAATTCCAGTAAGGATTAACACTAATCCAATTGGATTATGTTTAATAAATAATAGGGCACTCATGAATAATCAGCTGGAGATCCATGGCTAAATCTTTCCAATTAATTAACATCATGATTCATGGTGTGAAATTATTTCAAACACATTTACAGGCTTTTGTTTTATTTGCTGTTACAGAGTTTGTTGGGAATATTTAATTTTCTTCAGGTAATGGAAAGTATGTTAGCTAATAACATTATCAGTCACAACTCTTTGCTCGATAAACCACTTTAATTTAAGTATGACTGCTACATCAAGTTTCTTTAGTGCATATGTGATACAAAACTTGACCTATATTTATGTATATAAAGGAAAATGGTAGACCAATTACAATAATAATAATAAATGTGCAAAATAATCACTGGTCCATAATATCTTCTCTAAGCAGGAATGACCTATTAGGCTTTGTAAGACAACTGTAGCCATTGCTGTTAATCGGTTTATTCAAACAGCCAACAAAATAGTATTTTATCATTTTTCAATGTTTATGAATTAACATTTACAATGGAAAGATTATGGTTATATTCCAGCCATGTACTGTAATATTTCTGGTTATGGTTCCATAATCATATTATTAATGTACAGTATTTTTTTAACTTTATTCAATTATTGTTAATAAAGCACATTTAAGTCCATTTAGGTAACAACTTAATTAAAGCTAAGAGACACATATACTTTCCCATTATGTACACATTATTAAATAAGACAATTTGTCTTAAATATAATGTTTTATGGATGCAAGAAGATTTCCATATACATAGTCAATTGCATAAATGATTACATGACATTTTAAATAGATTCATTATGTTTATTATATATTTATATAAAATACACATTACACAAGTGCCAGTAACTCCATGGACCTCCTGGTCCTATTTACAAAGGCCACTGCCTGCACCTCTATTAGGCTTTGAGAATTTATCCTTATAGGTAATCCAGTGCCCACACTCCTTTCCCATCCCCTCTGACCCACCCTTTTGCTGTAACCATGTTTCTCATATGCTCCTTACCCCCTGAGAGTTGGGAGAACCTTAATTTGGTACCCTACCTAATACTCACAACTTACACTCATGTCAGAAAAAATTGCACTTCCCCGTTGCCTTCTATTCCTCCAGTCAATATAAAAATATCTCACAATTTTGATGTGGAAGTCCCTTCCATTTAAACTACACTCTTACTCCAAAGACACACAGCTGATATACTATTTTTACAGACAAATTGAAACCCATTGAAATTATTCTGACTAATGTGTACATGACCAATTCTGGGCCGTGTACATTTTTTCAGATTCTTCTTTTTCACCCTTCTTAATGTTCGAAGGGGCGTGGGCTCATGACAGGTGGAGAGTTTAACACAATATTAGATCAAGAGCTGATAAATACAATAAAACTATAAGCTCACCTTCACAAGCTACATACTCACCTCCTCATAATGCTTACTTGAGAATAGATATGTTACTAGGTTGCAACCTCATCTCTCATCGTCAATTGTATTCAATTCCCATAAGAGCATCTAAGTGTTCTATTAGTGTTGCCATAAAGGAAAGTTCTTAGAAATGACTTCTCTGTGCCCCATACCTCACATAGACAAATCTTTGGACAAACTCATATTACATATATTGTGTGCTGCGAATATCGAATTGCTTGCATATGAAAAAAATGTAGTCCCCACACACTGCAAGACGTTATAAACTGCATATGGTTCATCTCTTAAATGGAATTCATAACCAGCCTTCAAAAATGCAAAGTTAACTTCCACAAAATCTGGGACTTACGGTGTTCTATTATGAAGTTCCACTTCCAGGTGACTCATAAATAACAAGTCACCACAGAGTGATATCATCCCCCAATTTCTCCTCCTTCTCTTTAACCCAACCACCATCCTTTCTTCCTCTCTAAACCCCCTCCCTACCTTTTCAATTTATAATTTAAATCTCCATGCATTGAAAGAAAAAGAATAAACTCAATATGCTACCCATTTATAGTTTAAATTAATCAGTATGGGGGTACATTGGGGCTGTCTTAATTATTTGTGTGTGAAGTTTTTTTATTAATATTGCTGGGAGTAGAAATTAAATATGCTAAAGTGCAACATAAAGGCACAAATGTGCCCCATTAAAAGTATTGCAGGAAACCTGAACACTGTCCGTTCGGTACTTGTGAAACATGTAAGAATTTTTAAAGAGCGAAAATGGCCATGAGCACCTTAAAATGTGCCCTCTTCACCCGTTTCTCTCCTTTTAACAATCTGTCCGATTTTTATACCACTATACCACTGTCACTCTACCAAAGTAGGCACAGCTAATGCCTACTCTATATTTAGAAGTGAATGGTCTCACTCATCTAACTCCTATACTTTGGTACATACTTCTGCTTGTCCACAAATGCTATCAGTTTGTTCAGCAAGTTCATGTGCTTTGTCAAAACTCTAGGGCACACTTGTACAAATCGAGGCACATGACACCACTAAACAGGATTTCACACTGCACCACAGTCATCTGTACCTTATAAATAATGTCCAATATTTCTAGAACAGCAAATAACAGAAATGATTCTTGCATGAATGGAAAAACTGCAGATACACTTAATATTGTTGATGGTAACAAGGAGATACACAGCACTTCAGAGTAGGGTAATTAAATGCCTTAGGTGTCAGGTCAAAAGCGTAACTTCAGTTTGTAGTCTACAAAATGTTCACACAGTTTTTTCTGCTCCCCAAGGTTAATTTTATTAAAAAATATGGGAAAAAACAGATTAGTGGGTATTGAGGTGCTGTCTTCTATAATTCTCTGCATTAGTATTAGTAATCCAGCAATATTTTATACATTCATACCGCAGTATTGACATTTGACAAATACTAAAGGACAATGGATAAATATAGGGTCAGTGTCCCTTCAACTTTTATTTTTTTAGTTTATTAACCTTTAAAACATAGCATTGTATACTGATCAACACCATTTGTAAGTAAAGTAAATCCCATTGATCCACAAAGATTTGGGACCTGTTAGGAACCCCTCCAGCCGGCACAACACAACCCGGAATCTACTCTGCCAATCAGGTGTTCACTGGATCCACTGATGGTGGGGACAGACTGGGCTGCAGACTGACAGAGGGTCGTGAGGTGTGTACCGGCTGGGGAGAACCCAGGCAAGCGGAGTGAGGTCCACGCAGAGGTCAAGGGCCGGCAGCAGGTAGCAAGTCCAGTTTAACAGGCTGGGGTCAAGGGTCACAGGCAAACACGAGAAACAGTAGACAGGCCAAAGGTCAGGGTCACGGGATACACAAGCGAAGTCCAAATCCAAAGCCAAGGGTCATACACGAGAGGTCAGCAGAATACAATAGACAGGAAAAGGAACAGGAACAAGCAGGTCAGCAGACTGTGGGACAGAAGCTATTACCGGCAATGAGGCAGCAGACCTCATTGCCCTAAATACTGAAGCAGACCAATGAGAGCCCAGCTCTCTAATAACATCAACTGGCCAAATTAGCCCGCAGGCTTGCCCCGCTGTTGCGCACGCGCCCGGCTGCCCTGCAACACCACGGCAACGGCAGGCAAGCCCCCGGAAGTGACATTCCGGTCGCCATAGCAACGGCCGGGACGGAGGTAGGAGAGTCGCGGCGGCTGGGCACTGCCGCGGCTCGTAACAGTACCCCCCCTTGAGGAGGGGTCAAGGCACCCCGACATCCCGGTTTTCTAGGGAATCTTTTGAAGAACTCCTTCAGTTTTTTTGGGGCATGGATTTGTCTGCGCGGAACCCAAGACCGCTCTTCTAATCTGCGGTTCCTCCATTGCACCAGGAAGTGCACCTGCCCTTGTACTTTTTTAGAATCCAGGATCCTTTGGACAATGTATCTTAGTGGTTTGCTTGAATTTCCCCCAAGCACACTTGAAAACTGGGTTTGGCTAGGATATAGTACCGGCTTCAACAATGAAATGTGTTGGGGATCCTTAACGAAACCGGAATTTTTAACCTGAATGCTACGGAATTAACCTTCTTGATAATGGAGAATGGCCCAATGAACTTAGGGTCTGACTTTTTGCAAGGCTGTCTGAGCCTGATATTTTTTGTAGAGAGCCATACCTTCTGACCCACCTTGAGAGAGCAGATGGTACGGTGGCGGTCAGAATTTTTTTTTGCAGCAAATGAAGCTCGTCTCAAAGATGAGTGTACCTTCATCCAGATAAGTCTGAGGTCCCTGGCAGTGGAGCGGATCTCCTGGATACCAGCAGATTTGAGTGAGTATAAGGAGTTGGATCTGGGGTGAAAGCCATAATTGCAAAAAAACGGAGAGACTTTGGTGGATGAATGGCACGAGTATTTACAAGAAAATTCCTCCCAGGGTAGCAAGGAGGACCAGTTATCATGGAATTCTGATGTGTAGCATCTTAAAAATTGCTCTAAGGCCTGGTTAACCCTTTCGGTTTGCCAGTTTGACTGAGGGTGGTATGCGGATGAGAAGCTGATTTTAATTCCGAGTAGGGTACAGAAGGATTTCCAGAATTGTGCAATGAATTGTGATCCACGATCAGAAACGATATCAGAAGGAAGTCCATGGAGATGGAAAATATGTTGTATGAAGAGAATGGCTAGATCTCGAGCAGTAGGAAGCCAGGTTAGTGGAATGAAATGTGCCATTTTGCTGAAGCGGTCTACCACAACCCAAATGGTATTGTGTCCCGCAGAAGGTGGTAAATCAACAATAAAGTCCATGGACAAATGTGTCCAAGGCTTTGCAGGAGCAGTCAACGGAACCAACTGACCTACCGGGCGAGTCCTGGGAACATACACGAGAGGTCAGCAGAATACAATAGACAGGAAAAGGAACAGGAACAAGCAGGTCAGCAGACTGTGGGACAGAAGCTATTACCGGCAATGAGGCAGCAGACCTCATTGCCCTAAATACTGAAGCAGACCAATGAGAGCCCAGCTCTCTAACTACATCAACTGGCCAAATTAGCCCGCAGGCTTGCCCCGCTGTTGCGCACGCGCCCGGCTGCCCTGCAACGCCGGGACGCGGTGCTGGAGAGAGGAGCGTCTATCCGTTGCCACGACAACGGCAGGCAAGCCCCCGGAAGAGATGTCCCAGTCGCCATAGCGGGACGGAGGTAGGAGAGTCGCGGCGGCTGGGCACTGCCGCGGCTCGTAACAGGACCAAGCGAGTTTACAGCTGTATTTTTATTAAAAAAACAAAAACAAAACAAATATACTTGAGTCTTTCTAGGGATTTCTTTTCTATGAGCCATGATTAAACATGTTATGTTGGTCTCCCATAATCCTTTCTTCTAAATGTATTTTAGCAATACTTTCAGAAAGAGAGCAAAGATTTCTAAATAAGTGTAATTTTGTTGGGCTTGTTCAGATAAAAAGTGTTTAAGGTCATTATGAAGAGCTCTCAATGAAGAAAATGGATTAAATGATGATGCAATTACATATGACTAGACAGAACAAAGAAGACACAATTTTAAGAGGACCTAAAACAATGAATAAACATGTAGAATAAAGTAATACAATTTGCACTCAACAAATGTAAGGGTGGAATGACAATCATGAGAATCTTAAGTTTTCCCCGTGATAGTTTGCAATCTACTATGTCTTCCACATTTTGAGCCTCCTGGATTTTGCTCTTTCCCTTGATTCAATATAGATTCTGCCATCTGTACAGACTTGCAGACAGCTTACATTTGCATATGAAAGTGCGCAATAGTTAAGGTTTACCAGCATACAATGAATAATATGATGCTGCTTTGGGCCTGATGCAGAATTGTACTCAAAATAGGTATAATTTATGGGCCAAAAATAGTATGTTTCAGGCATATGTTGAGATACATTTTAAGATACGTCCAGCTCTGACTATGTTACATTAGCTCCAGGTTTATGGCAGGAATACTTACACCTACATACACAGAATCAGGTTTTAAGTTTTCATAGGTAAAAAGCTAATTTGCAGTTAGGGTCATAAAATACGGCAGATATAACCTTCTCATGTATGAATGAAAGTACCAAATATATTTTAAAGTACACACACAAAATCTTATAACATATTCACAATCAATGTAGAAAGCACCCAGCAGCTTCACAGGTGAAATCACAATCAGCCAATCAAAAGGGAGATCTCTCACTGCAGCTCTGCATAGCGGAGCAGTGGTGAGTCGGTGCTACAGACACTAGCTAATGGTGTATGTGTGGCAGTACAAGGGTGTTTTTTTCACTATTCAAAATGTGAATGTTGGGAGGGATATCACTGTCTTGCTTGGTGGTGGACTTTCCAACCTTATCAACCAGTGCGGTTTAAAAGCTTTTACAATGAGTGAAAAATACTGTAAAAGACCTACAAATATGTATTCCAAACTAATTCTATCAATTTGGGTGTATCAGGTATGTGTTTTCAAAGAAAATGTCAATTTATCATTACAGAATTGCAACAAGAAAAACTAGAACCCCCTGAGGAAAACTAGGACATATGGGAACAATTGTTTTGTGACACCTGCAGCAAGTTGTTCTAGGGCAGATGACATGTGCATTGATTATTCTGTCTTTGTGGCGATCCATGGGATAAATATGTTGCCTACACCTCTCCGTGTGTTATTTGAAATAATTAGAGTTCAAGTCCTGCCATAGCCTTTAATAAAAAAAAATAAAAAAAAACTCTTTATTATAGGGATGAGCGCGCTCGGATTTCTGAAATCCGAGCCCACCCGAACGTTGCGGATCCGAGTCGGATCCGAGACAGATCCGGGTATTGGCGCCAAATTCAAAAGTGAAACTGAGGCTCTGACTCATAATCCCGTTGTCGGATCTCGCGATACTCGGATCCTATAAATTCCCCGCTAGTCGCCGCCATCTTCACTCGGGCATTGATCAGGGTAGAGGGAGGGTGTGTTAGGTGGTCCTCTGTGCTGTTTAGTTCTGTGCTGTTTAGTTCTGTGCTGTTTAGTGCTGTGCTGTTTAGTGCTGTGCTGTGCTGTGCTGTGCTGTGTTCTGCAGTATCAGTCCAGTGGTGCTGTGTGCTGTGCTCTGTCCTTCTGAGGTCAGTGGTGCTGCTGGGTCCTGTGCTGTGTCCTGTTCAGTCCAGTGGTGCTGTGTCCTGTGCTCTGTGCTTCTAAGGGCATAGTTATTTCCCCAATATTCCCCTGTGTTTAAAAAAATAAAAAAAAGTTTTTTTTATAAAATACCAAAAACTACTTTAATATTTTTTAATTACCACAAAATTTTCACAACCAATCCTGCAGTATAAGCCCATTGGTACTGCAATATTACCAAGTTCACACATTCAGCAGTAAAAGTCCAGTGGTACTGCAATATTACAAAGTTTACACATTCTGCAGTATCAGTCCAGTGGTGCTGTGTCCTGTGCTCTGTCCTGCTGAGTTCCGTAGTGCTGCTGGGTCCTGTGCCGTGTCCTGTTCAGTCCAGTGGTGCTGTGTCCTGTGCTCTGTGCTTCTAAGGGCATAGTTATTTCCCCATTATTCCCAAGTTTGTAAAAAATAAAAAAAAAGTAAAAAAAAATAAAAAAATTAAAAAAAAAAAAAATATATAATAATTATAACCAAATTTGCAAAACCAATCCAGCATTATAAGTCCATTGGTACTGCAATATTACCAAGTTCACACATTCAGCAGTAAAAGTCCAGTGGTACTGCAATATTACAAAGTTTACACATTCTGCAGTATCAGTCCAGTGGTGCTGTGTCCTGTGCTCTGTCCTGCTGAGTTCCGTAGTGCTGCTGGGTCCTGTGCCGTGTCCTGTTCAGTCCAGTGGTGCTGTGTCCTGTGCTCTGTGCTTCTAAGGGCATAGTTATTTCCCCATTATTCCCAAGTTTGTAAAAAATAAAAAAAAAGTAAAAAAAAATAAAAAATTAAAAAAAAAAAAAATATATATAATAATTATAACCAAATTTGCAAAACCAATCCAGCATTATAAGTCCATTGGTACTGCAATATTACCAAGTTCACACATTCAGCAGTAAAAGTCCAGTGGTACTGCAATATTACAAAGTTTACACATTCTGCAGTATCAGTCCAGTGGTGCTGTGTCCTGTGCTCTGTCCTGCTGAGTTCCGTAGTGCTGCTGGGTCCTGTGCCGTGTCCTGTTCAGTCCAGTGGTGCTGTGTCCTGTGCTCTGTGCTTCTAAGGGCATAGTTATTTCCCCATTATTCCCAAGTTTGTAAAAAATAAAAAAAAAGTAAAAAAAAATAAAAAATTTAAAAAAAAAAAAATATATATAATAATTATAACCAAATTTGCAAAACCAATCCAGCATTATAAGTCCATTGGTACTGCAATATTACCAAGTTCACACATTCTGCAGTATCTTGTGCTACATATAATGGAGACCAAAAATTTGGAGGATAAAGTAGGGAAAGATCAAGACCCACTTCCTCCTAATGCTGAAGCTGCTGCCACTAGTCATGACATAGACGATGAAATGCCATCAACGTCGTCTTCCAAGCCCGATGCCCAATCTCGTAGTACCGGGCATGTAAAATCCAAAAAGCCCAAGTTAAGAAAAAGTAGCAAAAAGAGAAACTTAAAATCATCTGAGGAGAAACGTAAAGTTGCCAATATGCCATTTACGACACGGAGTGGCAAGGAACGGCTTAGGCCCTGGCCCGTGTTCATGACTAGTGGTTCAGCTTCACCCACGGATCTTAGCCCTCCTCCTCCTCCCCCCCCCTACAAAAAATTGAAGAGAGTTATGCTGTCAGCAACAAAACAGCAAACAACTCTGCCTTCTAAAGAGAAATTATCACAAATCCCCAAGGCGAGTCCAAGCGTGTTGGTGGTTGTCAAGCCTGACCTTCCCATCACTGTACGGGAAGAGGTGGCTCGGGAGGAGGCTATTGATGATGTAGCTGGCGCTGTGGAGGAACTTGATGATGAGGATGGTGATGTGGTTATTGTAAATGAGGCACCAGGGGGGGAAACAGCTGATGTCCATGGGATGAAAAAGCCCATCGTCATGCCTGGTCAGAAGACCAAAAAATGCACCTCTTCGGTCTGGAGTTATTTTTATCCAAATCCAGACAACCAATGTATGGCAATATGTAGCTTATGTAAAGCTCAAATAAGCAGGGGTAAGGATCTTGCCCACCTAGGAACATCCTCCCTTATACGTCACCTGAATAACCTTCATAGTTCAGTGGTTAGTTCAGGAACTGGGGCTAGGACCCTCATCGGTACAGGGACACCTAAATCCCGTGGTCCAGTTGGATACACACCAGCAACACCCTCCTCGTCAACTTCCTCCACAATCTCCATCAGATTCAGTCCTGCAGCCCAAGTCACCAGCCAGACTGAGTCCTCCTCAATACGGGATTCATCCGAGGAATCCTGCAGCGGTACGCCTACTACTGCCACTGCTGCTGTTGCTGCTGTTAGTCGGTCATCTTCCCAGAGGGGAAGTCGTAAGACCGCTAAGTCTTTCACCAAACAATTGACCGTCCAACAGTCGTTTGCCATGACCACCAAATACGATAGTAGTCACCCTATTGCAAAGCGTATAACTGCGGCTGTAACTGCAATGTTGGTGTTAGACGTGCGCCCGGTGTCCGCCATCAGTGGAGTGGGATTTAGAGGGTTGATGGAGGTATTGTGTCCCCGGTACCAAATCCCCTCGAGATTCCACTTCACTAGGCAGGCGATACCAAAAATGTACAGAGAAGTACGATCAAGTGTCCTCAGTGCTCTTAAAAATGCGGTTGTACCCACTGTCCACTTAACCACGGACATGTGGACAAGTGGTTCTGGGCAAACGAAGGACTATATGACTGTGACAGCCCACTGGGTAGATGCATCCCCTTCCGCAGCAACAGCAACAGCTGCATCAGTAGCAGCATCTACAAAATGGCTGCTCATGCAAAGGCAGGCAACATTGTGCATTACAGGCTTTAATAAGAGGCACAACGCTGCCAACATATTAGAGAAAATGAGGGAAATTATCTCCCAGTGGCTTACCCCACTTAGACTCTCATGGGGATTTGTGGTGTCAGACAATGCCAGTAACATTGTGCGGGCATTAAATATGGGCAATTTCCAGCACGTCCCATGTTTTGCCCACACCATTAATTTGGTGGTGCAGCATTACCTCAAGAGTGACAGGGGTGTGCAGGAGATGCTTGCGGTGGCCCGCAAAATTGCTGGACACTTTCGGCATTCAGCCAGTGCCTACCGCAGACTAGAGGCACATCAGAAAAGCTTGAACCTGCCCTGCCATCACCTCAAACAAGAGGTTGTGACGCGCTGGAACTCCACCCTCTATATGCTGCAGAGGATGGAGGAGCAGCAAAAGGCCATTCAGGCCTACACAGCCACCTACGACATAGGCAAAGGAGTGGGGATGCGCCTGAGTCAAGCGCAGTGGAGACTGATTTCCGTGTTGTGCAAGGTTCTGCAGCCATTTGAACTTGCCACACGAGAAGTCAGTTCCGACACTGCCAGCTTGAGTCAGGTCATTCCCCTGATCAGGCTGTTGCAGAAGCAGCTGGAGAAAGTGAGGGAGGAGCTGGTAAGCCATTGCGATTACAGCAAGCATGTAGCTCTTGTGGATGTAGCCCTTCGTACGCTTTGCCAGGATCCGAGGGTGGTCACTCTTTTAAAGTCAGAGGAATACATTCTGGCCACCGTGCTCGATCCTCGGTTTAAAGCGTATGTTGTGTCTCTGTTTCCGGCGGACACAAATCTACAGCGGTGCAAAGACCTGCTGGTCAGGAGATTGTCCTCTGAAGAGGACCGTGACATGCCAACAGCTCCACCCTCATTTTCTTCCACATCTATGGCTGCGAGGAAAAAGCTCAGTTTTCCCAAAAGAGGCACTGGCGGGGATGCTGATAACATCTGGTCCGGACTGAAGGACCTGCCAACCATTGCAGACATGTCTACTCTCGCTGCATTGGATGCTGTCACAATAGAAAAAATTGTGGATGATTACTTTGCTGACACCATCCAAGTAGACATGTCAGACAGTCCATATTGTTACTGGCAGGAAAAAAAGGCAGTTTGGAAGCCCCTGTACAAACTGGCTCTATTTTACCTGAGTTGTCCCCCCTCCAGTGTGTACTCGGAAAGAGTTTTTAGTGCAGCGGGGAACCTGGTCAGTGAGCGGCGAAGGAGGTTGCTTCCTCACAACGTTGAAAAAATGATGTTTATAAAAATGAATAATCAATTCCTCAATGAAGTACAGCACTGCCCTCCAGATACTACAGAGGGACCTGTGGTTGTGGAGTCCAGCGGGGACGAATTGATAATGTGTGATGAGGAGGAAGTAGACACTGTAGGGGGAGAGGAATCAGAGGTTGAGGATGAGGACGACATCTTGCCTCAGTAGAGCCTGTTTAGTCTGTACAGGGAGAGATGAATAGCTTTTTTGGTGTGGGGGCCCAAACAAACCAATCATTTCAGTCAAAGTTGTTTGGTAGGCCCTGTCGCTGAAATGATTGGTTTGTTAAAGTGTGCATGTCCTATTTCAACAGCAGACCTCTCAACTGCAGCTCATCCCTCCTCTGCGGGGATAATGTCTCCTGTGCTCTGACACGTCACTCTGTGTACTCTCAGCCTCAGGATCTGACACTACAGCTACCATGCCTCTTGTAGCAGCCCTCACTCCAGGGCCTCTTCCATGTGCAGTGTCCCCCTCTCTCTTGGGTTCACTATAGTGGCATGGAGTTCTCCCCCTCATCCAGGGCACACATTCCTTGCCCTGGCTCAGTCACCACGCTCAGACTTCCAGGCAATGCTGGGGGAGCCTGGGAGCTTCCACCCCAGGTCCCCAGCTACAACTCTCCTCTCCTGTGTCTTCTCTCTCTTTCTGACACTTGAAAGATCGTGCCTTTAAATGAAAAAGTCAGTCTTGATTGCACGACTATGTGCAAGTGCAACAGGGACATTTTTTTGGGTTTACAAAGTCAAACAGTAACACTACGACCCTGTCTGTCTGGGGTCTGTCAATGACGAATTGTCTGGAGCATGTTTTGAGGAGGTATTGTGGCCCCGGTATCAAATTGGGTACCGGGGCCACCCCACTATGCAGTCCAGATACTTGTTTGGTGGAATTCCGACACGTGGAGGGTTTTTTAATTATATTGTGGCCTCGGTACCAAATTGTGTACCGGGGCCACCACACTACGCAGTCAAGATACTTGTTTGGTGGAATTCAGACCAGTTGAGGGTTTTATTATTATATTGTGTGGACCACTCTATCTATACCACACTACAACTCTATACCACTCTATTTCCTACTTTAATTCTATTTAATTCTATTTCCTACTTTAATTCTATTACTAATTAATTACCATAAAGAGGAACCAAAAAAACCAATTTTACCAAAAGTATAATATGACTTAGACTTACAAACACTACACTTGAAAGATCGTGCCTTTAAATGAAAAAGTCAGTCTTGATTGCACGACTATGTGCAAGTGCAACAGGGACATTTTTTTGGGTTTACAAAGTCAAACAATAACACTACGACCCTGTCTGTCTGGGGTCTGTCAATGACGAATTGTCTGGAGCATGTTTTGAGGAGGTATTGTGGCCCCGGTATCAAATTGGGTACCGGGGCCACCCCACTATGCAGTCCAGATACTTGTTTGGTGGAATTCCGACACGTGGAGGGTTTTTTAATTATATTGTGGCCTCGGTACCAAATTGTGTACCGGGGCCACCACACTACGCAGTCAAGATACTTGTTTGGTGGAATTCAGACCAGTTGAGGGTTTTATTATTATATTGTGTGGACCACTCTATCTATACCACACTACAACTCTATACCACTCTATTTCCTACTTTAATTCTATTTAATTCTATTTCCTACTTTAATTCTATTACTAATTAATTAACATAAAGAGGAACCAAAAAAACCAATTTTACCAAAAGTATAATATGACTTAGACTTACAAACACTACACTTGAAAGATCGTGCCTTTAAATGAAAAAGTCAGTCTTGATTGCACGACTATGTGCAAGTGCAACAGGGACATTTTTTTGGGTTTACAAAGTCAAACAATAACACTACGACCCTGTCTGTCTGGGGTCTGTCAATGACGAATTGTCTGGAGCATGTTTTGAGGAGGTATTGTGGCCCCGGTATCAAATTGGGTACCGGGGCCACCCCACTATGCAGTCCAGATACTTGTTTGGTGGAATTCCGACACGTGGAGGGTTTTTTAATTATATTGTGGCCTCGGTACCAAATTGTGTACCGGGGCCACCACACTACGCAGTCAAGATACTTGTTTGGTGGAATTCAGACCAGTTGAGGGTTTTATTATTATATTGTGTGGACCACTCTATCTATACCACACTACAACTCTATACCACTCTATTTCCTACTTTAATTCTATTTAATTCTATTTCCTACTTTAATTCTATTACTAATTAATTAACATAAAGAGGAACCAAAAAAACCAATTTTACCAAAAGTATAATATGACTTAGACTTACAAACACTACACTTGAAAGATCGTGCCTTTAAATGAAAAAGTAAGTCTTCATTGCACGACTATGTGCAACAGGGACAGTTTTTTTCTTTACAAAGTCAACTAATAACACTTGGACCCTGTCTGTCTTTAACATACTTAATGGGATCTCAATGACGAATTGTCTGTAGCATGTTTGGAGGAGGTATTGTGGCCCCGGTATCAAGTTGGGTACCGGGGCCACCCCACTACGCAGTCCAGATACTTGTTTGGTGGAATTCTGACACGTGGAGGGTGTATTTATTTTATTGTGGCCCCGGTATCAAGTTGGGTACCGGGGCCACCCCACTACGCAGTCCAGATACTTGTTTGGTGGAATTCTGACACGTGGAGGGTGTATTTATTTTATTGTGGCCCCGGTATCAAGTTGGGTACCGGGGCCACCCCACTACGCAGTCCAGATACTTGTTTGGTGGAATTCTGACACGTGGAGGGTGTATTTATTTTATTGTGGCCCCGGTATCAAGTTGGGTACCGGGGCCACCCCACTACGCAGTCCAGATACTTGTTTGGTGGAATTCTGACACGTGGAGGGTGTATTTATTTTATTGTGGCCCCGGTATCAAGTTGGGTACCGGGGCCACCCCACTACGCAGTCCAGATACTTGTTTGGTGGAATTCTGACACGTGGAGGGTGTATTTATTTTATTGTGGCCCCGGTATCAAGTTGGGTACCGGGGCCACCCCACTACGCAGTCCAGATACTTGTTTGGTGGAATTCTGACACGTGGAGGGTGTATTTATTTTATTGTGGCCCCGGTACCAAATTGTGTACCGGGGCCACCACACTACGCAGTCAAGATAGATAGATGCGTATCATAGATAAAGTACATTCAGTGGTGTGGGGCAAATTGAAAAATATTCAAAATGCACTGACATTATCAAAAACAAGAGGTTGTCACATGCTAAAACTCCAACATGTATATGATGGAGAGGATGGAGGAGCAGCCGTATGTGTAGTGTAATGCAGACCTGTTGAAGGTTTTTTATATATTTTATTGTGGTGCCCAGTGCCCACTCCTCTACGCAGTCCAGGTACATTTATTGGTGCGAATCAAACAAGTTGATGGTTTTCTTATTATATATATTGTGGTGACCCACTCCTCTACGCAGTCCAGGTACATTTATTGGTGCGAATCAAACAAGTTGATGGTTTTCTTATTATATATATTGTGGTGACCCACTCCTCTACGCAGTCCAGGTACATTTATTGGTGCGATTCATAAAAGTTCAGGGTTTTTAAGATATTGTGGTGACCCACTCCTCTACGCAGTCCAGGTACATTTATTGGTGCGATTCATAAAAGTTCAGGGTTTTTAATATATTGTGGTGACCCACTCCTCTACGCAGTCCAGGTACATTTATTGGTGCGAATCAAACAAGTTGATGGTTTTCTTATTATATATATTGTGGTGACCCACTCCTCTACGCAGTCCAGGTACATTTATTGGTGCGATTCATAAAAGTTCAGGGTTTTTAAGATATTGTGGTGACCCACTCCTCTACGCAGTCCAGGTACATTTATTGGTGCGAATCAAACAAGTTGATGGTTTTCTTATTATATATATTGTGGTGACCCACTCCTCTACGCAGTCCAGGTACATTTATTGGTGCGATTCATAAAAGTTCAGGGTTTTTAATATATTGTGGTGACCCACTCCTCTACGCAGTCCAGGTACATTTATTGGTGCGAATCAAACCAGTTGATGGTTTTCTTATTATATATATTGTGGTGACCCACTCCTCTACGCAGTCCAGGTACATTTATTGGTGCGATTCATAAAAGTTCAGGGTTTTTAATATATTGTGGTGACCCACTCCTCTACGCAGTCCAGGTACATTTATTGGTGCGAATCAAACAAGTTGATGGTTTTCTTATTATATATATTGTGGTGACCCACTCCTCTACGCAGTCCAGGTACATTTATTGGTGCGATTCATAAAAGTTCAGGGTTTTTAAGATATTGTGGTGACCCACTCCTCTACGCAGTCCAGGTACATTTATTGGTGCGAATCAAACAAGTTGATGGTTTTCTTATTATATATATTGTGGTGACCCACTCCTCTACGCAGTCCAGGTACATTTATTGGTGCGATTCATAAAAGTTCAGGGTTTTTAATATATTGTGGTGACCCACTCCTCTACGCAGTCCAGGTACATTTATTGGTGCGAATCAAACCAGTTGATGGTTTTCTTATTATATATATTGTGGTGACCCACTCCTCTACGCAGTCCAGGTACATTTATTGGTGCGATTCATAAAAGTTCAGGGTTTTTAATATATTGTGGTGACCCACTCCTCTACGCAGTCCAGGTACAATTATTGGTGCGAATCATAAAAGTTCAGGGTTTTTAATATATATTGTGGTGACCCACTCCTCTACGCAGTCCAGAAAGATACCTTGTTGCAACGTTTTGGACTAATAACTATATTGTGAGGTGTTCAGAATACACTGTAAATTAGTGGAAATGCTTGTTATTGAATGTTATTGAGGTTAATAATAGCCTAGGAGTGAAAATAAGCCCAAAAACTTGATTTTTAAACTTTTTATGTTTTTTTCAAAAAAAATCCGAATCCAATACCTTAAATCCGAACCGAGACCTTTCGTCAAGTGTTTTGCGAGACAAATCCGAACCTCAAAAATAACGAAAATCCGGATCCAAAACACAAAACACGAGACCTCAAAAGTCGCCGGTGCACATCCCTACTTTATTATATTGACAGAGTAGAATTGAAAATAAATCCCCAGAATGTTATGTGGGATAATGTACCCACTACTAAAAAGAGTTTATTGCCATATAAAAACATGAGGCTGAAGGGTCTATTGTGAACAGAGGAGGAATGAGAATGAAGGAGATATGCTGTAAGTACTATATTGTTCAAACACAATGTATGAGCAAGTATTACCTTTTATTATCCTTGTCCCTCTCTGTCATGGACAATCCTAAAATATGAAACACTTTGGGGCTGATGCAGGAAGGGACCCATTTGCGTAATTTGCACTGTACATGCCCACAAAAAAACGCACACCTATGTGCACATGCAGCTTTGCTTGCATGTGACCCTCGCACAAGAATGAAGAGGGTAGGGGTATATAATTATGTATTGTACAGTAAAGGCGTGCTCATGAAAATTTGTCTGAGTCTGACACAGCCACATATATGCCTGTCAGGATCTGTATCTATCGTGGTTGCTGAAGAGCTGGTGCAAGATTCAGGCTGATGTTGATGATCATCAGGAAGTGTAATACAAGCACCAACATACCCAAAGCTTATGGCTGCCAGGGCTTGCTATGACCAGTAGTGCACCAGCAAAAAAATGCTAAAATCTACCTTTTACAATTTTATTACTTCAACACCAACCATAGAGGAGTGGAGTCCTAGTGTTTTCAAGATGAGACATTTGTCCTCAAATGGGAGACTGTCATTTCTTTGCAGGACTTCAGCACAGTTTGGAATAAGCTAGGGTCGACCGACACTATGACAGGTCGACCTGACACTCGGGTTTCCCTGTTATAGTGTTGCCAGCCTAGCCTATCATAGTCTAATACTGGTAGCAGTTTTATTGGCAGGAATCCACGCTGTTTACCCCCCTAAATTTGCTGCAATTAACCTAGGCAGTGAGCACTGGGTAATTTTTTTTGTGGGGGGAAGGGGACTCCATTTTTAAAATTATTGTTTATATATATTTTTATACAGTACATTAAAACACCAGATGATGATTATGATGACTGGCCTCCCAACAACATCATGATACGCTTAATAGTGTATCATCATGCTGTAAGCATTCACATGCTGAATAACACAGATCTTAAGATCCATGTGCCACAGCGAATACGCATAATAGCGTGTATTTGTGTGAAGAATTTGGTGTCTGTTTTCTACGCAAATGTGTCCAACTCAGCATCAGGCCCTTTTTGTCACTCGAAAATCCCTACACAGATATATAGATATTTTCATCAAACCCATGACCCCAGTTTCTCCCTCCTCACAATATATAAATGTTCTAAATCTTGTGTAACTTGAAATATTTAAAATTGCATGCCCTGTTAATATAGGTGTAACAAGCCCCTGACCCCCTTTCACCTTGTATAAATTTAATGTTACTGCTATTTTTAATTTCCATGTTTGCAAGTTGCCTAATATGCTGCACATTATACTTTTTGTTTATGTAGTTATGGTAGATTTTACTATTTATTTTAGTTTGCAGGTTTAAATTTGTGGTTTAGCAGAGCCATTTTCTATACTATCTGGTTACTGTATGTATGTTTCCTCTGTGTGTCTGCTGAGATCAATGTGGTTAGCTCATTTTAACACTTGGTATATGATGGTGAAAAATGCTCTTGTTCTTCATGAAAAAAAACAAGTGTTTTATTTGTCATTACCTGTCTGAATATTAATCTCTACACATTCCCACAAACGGGGTCTAAATAGCCTTCAGTATTTTGTTTTTTTTAAATCAAATATTTTTATTGAATTTTTTCAAAACAATACAGAAAAAACATCGGAACAAACATACGTAGTTCAATTGTAAGTCATATTCCACATTTGAGGAGTAAAGTAGGTAAATAAACCCTATGTATAAAACACTGTATATTACCAAATTATATAGTATATTAATATTATGATGCATTAATAGATATATGCGTATCTAATTCAGGCACTTTCAGTTCTGGAGAGGAGGCGTCAAATTACATGAGTGGTGGTGTGTCAGACGCCCCATATCAGTCGAGTCTGGGAAGCATATATATATATATATATGAGAGATGGATCGAGTGACAAGGGAGGGGGGGTAACAAGCACTCAACCCGGATCAAAGTCGGCAGCCAAAAACTGCACCACGTAGCTTGACTTCTGGACCAAGCTTTAAAATATTTTGGCATAGCATTCCTTTGAAAAGTCACTGTCAGTAACAAAACGCTTACCTCCCAACTTCTAAGACAGGAAACAGGAAATAGGAGCTTGCCATACATTCCACAGTGGAATGCACGCTGATCTTTAACATACTGCAGCAAGAACCGGCAATCACTGGCTTCTACTCTACACGCCGGCTGTCTGGTAAGCAAGGAGCTCCTTTATAGACACCAATCAACAGCAAGTATTTGGGCAACTATACCCATACTTTGTAACTTTTTACACGCAATCCAATACATGTCCGCTTGCTCTATTTTAATGAACTAAGAGACTCTGACCAGCTTGCTTAAGACTTTGAGTCATGTGAGCAAAACCGTTTAACAGCTTTTCTATTGGGAATTGTTTGATGGACACAAGTGTTTTTATTTACATGTTGCATGTATTAACAGTTTACTATTTTTAGTCTGTTTTTTAGCTGTTTTTGTTTAATTAAATTGAACAGATCCTATTTAATTTTTTGTATTGCTATAACATTAATAACCCTCATTGATCTGAATTTTTTTCCAATCGTATGCACTTTAGCTAGGTGTCTGTCAAACGCCATCTCCGAACTGACACTTGGTGCAGGAAATGGACACCTGCACCTTATCGTCAGCCACGTCGCGTGGTCTAGGCAGTGGGACAATATCTCCACTCACCTGTCAGCGGTCAGCGTGTCTGACCGCCAAATCTCCCTCACCCAATCAAAATACTTCCTGAACTTCTGATTAAGTGTTCTTCTGTTCTGACTCGGCTTCCTGTTACTATTCTCCTGTGTTTCCTTTTGGTACCTCACTGCCCGGCTGGTATGACTATTTGGCATGACCTGACTTCTATCTGGAACCTCCCTGTGTACCGCAACGCTCGGTTGGCTTTGACCTGGACTGCCTGACTATGCCTGTCTACTACTGTCGCTACAACGGTGACTGTCATGAAGAACCATGACCTGCATATACTCTGCAGCTAAGTCCACACTCCCTTGTGGGGTTCCCTGGTGAATACTGGGGGTTCGTTAGACTCCGTGCTTCCCTGTTCAGTTGCGCTAATATCGGTTAGCAACCATCTCTGAAATTCTGTGACACGGCCTTAACAGTAACGGTTTCCTCTGCAGCCACAGCATCTACTGCTAGCACCTCTAGTTCCAAAGGCTTACATATTCCACCACCAGAGAAATATAATGGCGATCCTAAGAAATGCCATGGGTTCCTTAAACAGTGCGCTATTAAGCTTGCACCAGAAAATTTTGCCTCCGAGAGGACCAAAATGGCTTATATAATTTCCCTCCTCTCTGGTCTTGGCCTGGGCTTCTCGCGTCTGGGAACGGGATGATCCTATGCTCTGAGATTCTCCTACCTTCATTAAGAATTTTCTGGGGGTCAATGATGAGCCTGGCCGTGTTTCCTCCGCCGCTTTTGGCCTATTAGCTCTCTGTCAAGATTCACTCACTGCTGGGCAGTATGCCGTGCAGTTTCGCACTTTGGCTTCAGAATTCTTCTGGAACAACGAGGGCCTGATAGCCACCTTTTGGCAGGGGTAAAACCACCATATCAAGGACGATCTGGCCTCCTGTAAGCTTCCGTCTAATCTTGATGTCTCTTTGTGTGTTAAGGTGGACATCCGTCACAGGAAACGTACTGAAAAACGAGAAAGAACCCGGCGCTCCTTCCCTCGCCTGGCGCCTCAGTTCCAAGATCCAGCAATTCCTCCGGAGGAACCATAGCAAATTGGCAGCTCTTGCCTTTAATAGGAGGAGCGTGACAGACGCATCAAGAATCATCTTTGCCTTTATTGTGGGAACTCGGGTCACATTCTCTCCTCATGCTCCAAGAGGCCGGAAACGCCTCATCCTAGGCGATGATTGGGGGGTCGTCCTAGGATCCAAGTCCCTCACTCCCTACTATTTGAGACATTTTGAATTTCTGATGCCTATTGCGCTATTTTCTCCGGATTGCCCACAGCAATTGACAGCTTTTGTGGACTCTGGATCAGCTGGGAACTTCATTTCCATTGAGTTGGCTTCCAAGGTTCGTCTCTCCATCCTTCCATTGCCACAGCCTCTGGCACTGACCTCGATTGATGGCAATCGTATCAGCAACGGTTCCATCGACTGCATTACTAGTCCCTTATAGCTGGTCGTAGTAGTGCTTCACTCTGAGTGGATACGTTTCCTGAATCTTCCTCAGTGTGTCAATTTTGTTAATCAGCTCACAATCTGCAGTTCGATTGGTCTCGTGTCCAAGTCATTTCTTGGGGGTCCACCTGCAAACAACATTGTTTGACTGCTGTACATTCTCCTAAGGCTTTGATCTCCTGTCTAGCCTATATTCTGCAGCCTTCTCTTCCTGAGGCCTGTGGCGAGTTTGTAGATGTATTCAGTAAAGATGCAGTCGATTCCCTGCCTCCTCATTGACCCTGGGATTGCCCCATTGACCTCGTACCCAACAAGTGCATCCCTAGTGGCAGAGTTTTTTCCCTATCTCTCCCTGAGACACAAGCCATGACTGAATACACCTCTGAGAATCTTGAACATGGTTTTATCCGCAAGTCTTCTTCACCGGCAGGTGCAGAGATCTTTTTTATCACAAAGAAAGATAGTACTCTTAGACCCTGTATTGACTACTGGACGCTGAATGCTATTATGGTGAAAAAGAGTTACCCGTTACCCTTCATATCAGGACTCTTTGATCGGATCCGTGGAGCACAGATTTTCACCTAACTGGATCTTAGAGGGGCCTATAACCTTATCCGCATTCTCCAAGGTGACGAGTGGAAAACCAGCTTTAATATTAATACGAGAGATGGGCATTATTAGTACCTTGTGATGCCCTTTGGGCTTTGTAATGCCTCTGCGGTTTTTCAAGAATTCATCAACAAAATCTTCAGAGATCTTTTATATCAATCTGTAGTCGTCTACCTTGATGATATCTTGGTCTTCTCCTGGAACATCACCTCTCATCAAGATCTTGTCAAAGAAGTTCTGTCTCGCCTCTGTACCAATCACCTATTTTGCAAATTTGAGAAGTGCCTTTTTGATCAATGTCAGGTCCCCTTCTTCGGGTTATAAAATCTTCGGCATGGGTCTTCAAATGGATCTTAAAAACATAGAATCTATCCTTAGTTGGCCTCAACCCTCTGGCCTAAAGGCTACTCAGTGTTTTATTGGATTCTGCAACTATTACTGGCAATTCATCAAAAACATCTCTTTGCTGATCTCACCCATCACGTCACTTACCCATAAAGGTGGACTAGCCATAAACTGGCCTGAGGAGGCAGTTTTGGCCTTCAAAGATCTTAAGGAAACTTTCGCCACTGCTCCTGTCTTGAGACAGCCTGACCAACTACAACCGTTCTTTCTAGAAGTTGATGCTTCCTTGGTGGGTGTGGGAGCAGTTCTCTCTCAGAAGAATTCTGTTGGCACCTTCTCTCCATGTGACCTTCTCTACAGGAAAATTTTTATCTGGTGAGGCCAACTATAGCATCGGGGACAAAGAGCTCCTGGCCATCAAGATAGCCTTAGAAGAATGGCAGTACCTGCTTGAAGACGCTCTCCATCCTATCACAGATCATAAGAGCCTCACCTATCTGGAATCTGCTCAGTGCCTTAAGCCTTGTCAGGCCCGCTGGTCACTTTTTTTCTAGATTCCAGTTGATCCTGACTTATCGTGCTGGGTCAAAAAAATCAGGGGCCGATGCACTTTCAAGGTCTTTTGATCCTTCAGATTCTTGCCAGCCAGACGTTAGACCTATCATCAGTCCTCTGAAGATTCTGGCCTTGAATAAATCCTCAGTAAGGAAACCCCCTGTTGGACGCTCATTTGTAGAGACCCATCTCCGTCCCAGACTGTTGGCTTGGGCTCACGATTCCAGATTTTCTGGTCATCCTGGGGTTAAGAAGACCATTGCTCTTTTGTCCCGCAGCTATTGGTGGCCATCCTTGAGTGCTGACGTTCACAAGTATGTTGCACAAGTATGTTGCAGTCCACCAGCCGGGCTTCTTCTTCCGCTCCCGGTTCCAGAGTCACCTTGGGCAAGCATCAGCATGGATTTTATTACTGACCTCCCCAATAGTCACGGCTTCAAAACAATTTGTGTGGTGGTCGATCGTTTCTCCAAATGGGCACATTTTGTCCCTCTCAAAAAATTGCCATCTGCTGCTGATCTAGCCACTCTTTTCATTAAGAATATTTTTTGAATCCACGGTTGCCCCGTTGAGATCATCTTCTACAGAGGTGTAATTTCAGACCTAAGCTACCTTCAATGAAATTGGCCCCCCAATATATTGGGCCTTTCTGCATTTCTCATATTATTAATGTGGTTACCGATAAGCTCCATCTACCTCCTTCACTCTGTGTGCATAATTAATTTCCTTATTAAAACCATTGGTTCTTAATGAGTTCTCAAACCTTCAGCCTCTGCCTCTTCCCATCAAGACGGCCTTGGGCGACGAATATGAGATTGAATGCATCTTGAAATCCCGATCCATTCGTGGTAGGACTCAGTTCCTTGTCCGCTGGAAGGATTATGGCCCTGAAGAAAGATGCTGGGTGGATAAAAAAGACCTACATGCCCTCTATCTGCTGTCAAAGGTTTTGAAGAATCAGATTCCCAACACTTCTTCTTCAGGGAAGGGGGGTACTGTCAGGCGCCCATCTCCGCACTGACACTTGATGCAGGAGACGGACGCCTGCATCTTCTCGACAGCCGTGTCCTGTTGCCTAGCAGCAGGACGCTCCTTGTTCCTTGCATGCAATGTGTGCGCATGCTCTGTTCAGTTGCGTCCTGTTGCTAGGCAGCGGGACGCTATGTCCACTCACCTGTCAGCGGGCAGCGTGTCTGACCGCCAAATCTCCATCACCCAATCAGGATGCACCTTATGTTTAATAAAGCACCCTCTGACACATGTTGGGCGCCAGAGTATTGGTTCACTCCTGCTCCAGCACTTCCTGAACTTCTGATCCAGTGTTCTTTGGTTCTTCCTGTTATTATTCTCCTGTGTTCCATTTTGGTACCTCGCTGCCCGGCTGGTATGACTATATAGATTGACTTGACTTCTCTCTGAAACTCCCTATATACCGCACCCCTCTTTTGGCTTTGACCTGGACTGCCTGACTATGCCTGTCTACTACTGTCGCTACACCAGTGATTGTCTTGGAGAACCGCGACCTGCGTACCCTCTGCAGCTAAGCCCAAACTGACTTGCGGGAGTCCCTGGTGAATACCGGGGGTATGTTAGACTCTGCGCCTCCCTGTTCAGTTGTGCTAATACCGGTTAGCGGCCATCTCTGAAATTCTGTGACAGTGTCATTTAACAACAGACTTAAATCATTAAAATAACCATTCTCCTACATAGCCGTATTTATAAATATATAATTTTTTCATATTATAATTGTAATTTACCTAAATATCCCCTTCTATATTGAAAGTTATCTATATTTTGATGTTTCACCTTAGTTTTCCGCACCAAAATTTGATCAATTACATATACGGCATTTACTTCTTATGTATCTCCCCTACAATATTTGATTAGCACTGGAGCTAAGATTTTATTATTGTACAAAATCTGGGAAGACTGTTACAGGTTGATTTTCATATTGCAATGGGCTCTTGGTCCGAGCCAGGCTGAATGCCGCCCGCATCCCTGTCACAGTAGTGTAGTAGCTTGGCTACAAATGTTATGGTTGGAGCTCCCGACTGTGGGGGTTGGTCAGGTAAATGGTGAGCATGCTTAACCGTGAACTGTGCCTCCTTCCGAAATGCAGTTATCAACCAGGATTCCAAGAAAGTCTCTGGATTGGGGCCCTCCACTCTCTCAGGGAGGCTAACAAAACGTAATTATATTGGCGCAAGCGCCCTTCTAAGTCGGACATTTTTTGTTTGCAGAGTTTAATCTGGGTAGTTAGTTCAGCTATGTCCCTTTTTATGGGTGTTGTAGTCTTCCAGCATGGATATCCACTGCTCAGTCTCGCCCTCCGTCTCCCTTATCTTCTGCATGTCCTGACATATGAGAGATAAGTCCGCCTGAACCTCCCCAATAGGATCTGCATGTCACTTTTCTGAGGATGAAATGGTTTGTAGCAGAACCTGTTCAAGAAAGGCGGGATCATCCACAGGGGAAAGGGGTGTCTGTGAGTGTTGCAGGGAGTTTCTGTGCTCCAGCTGTCACAGTCTCGCAATCCCTGCCCATTGCACAATAATGGTATCAAAATCAGGGCAGTCCGTGGAGTGCTGGGCCGAAAGTAGTGGTTAGAGAGCAAGATTCTCCGGTCTACAGACAGGCAGCCTCACAGTCACCAGTCACACATGGGAGAGAGGGGAGAATGGGAGGAAGCTCATGATCAGGACCGTGGTACAGGCACAGAGAATCAGGAGAGGAGTGTGATTAATAGGCCAGACGGCACCATACCTCGATTCACCCGTGAGTCACCCTCTCCTGCTGCCAGCATGATGGCCGTTTCCTGCCCATCAGTTCTTCAGGTACTCTGGACCAGGAGGAGGGGAGAAGGGACACAAAAGCCAGGAGCCCAGCGGCAACGATCTGGTCCACTGGAAGAACCTCTCTAAAACACAAGGCAGAGGGCTGTAGACGTATTCACCCTATTATTTGTCCATCCCTGTAAATTCCACTGCAACCGTCACACCCCAAGGCACCTATCAATATCTCCCTGTTACATTAGCAGCTGGCTATCTGACTAGCTAGAGACTGTTACCATGTACTTTGTTGAATACCACATTGTCAAATATATTTTGTAATGTCTGCTCCCTACTATGTACCCTTCCCTTACTCCCTTTTTTTATACCCCCCTTTAATTACCACTGAAATTCTAATAAAACTAGTGATGTTAAAACACAAGGCAGTCCAAGTGAGATGAGACAGCGTCGGGTAGGTCTCAGATATCAGCAGCCGGTAAATTCCATTCTCCCACTCATGGACAAATCTTGATAGCTAGAAGCCCAGCTCCAATATTATTCAAGGTACGGGAGCTAGGAGAAATCTCCAAGGTTGTTTGAAGAAAAAACAACGGTTTTAGTATGTGAGGCAGGATTTTGTTAAGGATTATTGCAGGAGCTCCAATGCCAGGTGTTGAAGGGGTCCGAATTTATATTTAAACTGTATTTTTTATTTAATTTTGTGAGATGGTGAAAAGGAACAATAAAAAAAAACATATATAGACCACTTTTTATTATCCACTACACAGAGTTGGCGTACACATAGTTCGAAATTTTATTACTCTCTTTTTCTATAATAAGTGAATATCTTAAAAACTAATTAACTAATCATTAAAGATGTTTGCTGACCCCGTGTTTAACTTTGGTTGTGATTTTGGTTCTAAAACGTGTTTGTGTATTGGTTTTGTTACAGGTTTTGCTTAAAAATACTGAAAAATTTTGGTTTTGGATCTGGATTTAATTAAAAATTATGAAAAATAGGTACAATCATGTGATTTTGAGCTGCTCCTCTATTACTATTTATAGCATTAGCATTCATTTACAGTCATTTACAGTCTATTTTTTAATGATCTCGTCCCAACTCTCCAAATTTTCACTAATGTTGGCCAAGGTCTGCAGCAAGCTGGCTCGTGAAAATTAGTGACGTAGTGAAGTACCGGCAAAAGTACATGGAGGTTTACTAAAAGATACAATCACCAACTCTGATTTCATTTTCTTTTAATTCAATTCCATATCTCACATTATAAGTCAATGTTTCGATCCTACATTTGGAACTTTGTCTAAACAACCACATAGAACATCAGAATAGAGAGATATTAAAACAAAAACATGTAGTTACCTGACTTCTTATACAATCCCAGATTGCCTTCAGATACGGCTCATAATTTATCAAAAGGTGATAGTCTGCATATCATTGCAAAATATTTGAGGCAATGACTCTCTTGTCTTCTCTATGAGGCACTCCAAATAATATGCATTCCACCATAGGACACATAAACTGGAAGTGTCAAACCCGGAAGTACACAAACAGGTTTTCACTATAAAAACCAAACACAACTATTCCTAAGTAAGTTGCTGGGACACCTGCCTAGTAGCATTCCCCATGAGTACCTAAGGCATGTACCAAGCAGGTGTGATAACGCACCTCCACTATGAAATGCACACTCCGGCAGGATGCGTTCCAGGTTGGAATGTCTGAACTGGAAATGTAATGACACACTTTCTGTATAACAAGTGTTTTCGTTCCATATTTCTCTGAAAATTACGCTTTGCCTCGCTTTCAGATTTGATTTTGGTTCGAAGAATTGAGTTGTGTTTTGCATCTACTGAGAACCCCAAATCTCAACTCTGTTGGATTTCTCCAAATCCAAACCTCTCATCTCCACTAATAGTCAATATTTATTAAATATGGAACACAACAATCAGATTTTAACAATTAATTTAAATAAAGAATACACTTACTCTTGCTTTCTTCTCCAGTTCTAACATTAGCCTTTCATGCTGCTCAGCTATTGCCAATGTAGCAGAATGGACTTTCTGATAAATCATCTCTCCTTCTCTTGTTTGAAATGTAAATAGCCCCTCGCCTGTGTCACACATTCTAAAATAAAAACAAACAATACAAGAAATAGAGAAATCATTATCAATATCATCCAATCCCAATTGTGCAAATAATGGCATAGCAAGACTTTCAATACATGTATATATAATCATGTAAAGATTACTTCAGTTACACATCTTTTTTTCCCATTAGTTCTTATTTAATTAAACACATAACAATTTTGAAATTGTTTAGTTATTAATTTGTTACTTTGTATATAATTTTTTGATATTTATATGCATACTGGACAGATTTATTTTATTCATACCCCGCAACAGTCAAAGATTTTGGTCGCATGAGGCATTGTCTTAATAGTGTAAAGGTGTCATCCTGGTACATGTGGGCATAGTTCTGAAGGTCTAAAGATAAAAGGTAGAAGTTCTCTGGGCACCATAGGCTTCTCCCCACTCAAGCACTCCCTCTCAGTCACTGCAACCCTCACCATCAACCCTCCTTCAAACCTTGTGTAAAGCAAGTGGGAAGGGTGTGAGTGTGGTGATGCTCACAGCTTCTCTTCCTCTGTGTCAGATTGGGGGGTGGTGCTGTGCTGTGACATCACAGACTAGCACTACACTCCTAGCCTATCACTGACACAGAGGAGACAGGTAAGAAGCTTGCCGAAAAAGCTGAAGTTAATAATTTAAATTAACTCCCCAATGTTTCACATTATCAGCCACTGAGGAAGTAGGGGAGTCTGTAAATGAAATCCCCAGTGCAGCAGAACATGAAAAATAAAAATACGAAATGAGTGACGTAATGTCAATCGTTGACTGTCTCAGGTGTCCCCAAAATGTTGGTGCTCTAAGCGTAAACTTTAGGTTGCCTAATGTACCACAGGTTGCAGGTTACAGAATATATTGGACTTTGCTTCATTTTTGTCCCATTTTATTTCTGGAATGTTGGTATATCATTTTAAATTCAAAAATCACTTCAAGTATGTTATAGAATAGTAATACATATGCTTTATATGTACAGTTTTAATTTCCAAAAGTGTCTGTATAATGCCTAGATTTATCACAGGTGGAAGGGAAAATTACCTTTTCTTTTGATCTCAAAGAAACACTTTATGTCTTTTGTAAGAATGCAATAAATCTGTATTTTAGGATTCAGATGAATACTATTTTCTTTTTACATAAGATCCAGCAGAATAAGTAACCAAATCCAAATCTCACCACATCTAATGTAATTTGCATATGTTAAGGCCTAAATTACAATCATATATGTAATTTCAGTAACATTGAAATTGCAGGGATACCCATAAATGATTCCTGGATTCGATGTCTCTGTTATCATATGCACAGTTTTTGGGAACAAATACAATGGGCGTCAATGCATACCCAACATTTAGAATGATTAAATCGGCACAGTATAAGCCCCACTCCTGTTCCACCAAAATTCCACCCACAAGTATGCAAATATCTGTAAAACTCCACCCATTTTTTGTTAAGTCACACCCCTTTTGCAGTTCACAACTCAAGAAGTCCAGCCAAAATCAGGACAGTTGGGAGGTATGCTCAATGGGTCCCAACAGTGCATTTCATAGATACATGATGACTTTATATTTTTTCAAGCTGCCCCCAATGAAAAACATTCTGGTCCTGGACAGAGTAGGTCACAATTTTACTGCTCAAATGTAAACGTAAAATTGAGGCTTAACGTGTATTTTCCATTGCACATACCTTACAATACGTGCAGCTCAAAATACACTCTTTTACCTTGTTTGTCCTTCAGGAGATCTTTTCCTCAATCTAATAATCAAACGTATATAAAAAATGTGATGCTTTTCTGGGTGTTTCTTTTAAGGTATGAGGTGTAAAAGTGTAAATGTATGAGGAATAATTACATACTTTAATAAAATATATGACACTTTTCTGTTGTATTCTTTTAAAGTATTAAGTGTAGTCTAAGAGCCTGTTGTAGCTTCACTACCACCCGCATGTTACATTGTACCAACCTGTACAAGCAGAAACTTTTACTGTGACTCATCCAATACTTCTTATTCTTCTTCTGTGCCTGTAAACCAGGGCTGTATAATGCTGCTGAGGAGGGTTATAAGCAAGAGGAAGCAGTAATCAAGTGACTGGTCCTCATGCTCCCACCCTCATCCTTAGACATTTATTTAGAGAATTAAATAGATTTGCTGTTTTTGTATTATGACTACATGGAGCAGCCCCCACAGCTCAGCCTAGCAGAAAGAGTAGTTTAGTAAAATGTAACTTTTAATGTTTATATCCCCAGTGTCTTAATATTAATGTTATTGTTTCAAAACTCCTATGTCAAATGAGAGTGGTTGGAAGTCCTTCAAAAGGAAGGGAGTAAGTTTCATTGTAGCTTTAACTTGACACATAACTACACAAGGAATATATGGCACTTGTCTAATTGGTTGTGAAGTTATACCTGAGAGAAAGTCTGGATTGAAATAAGTAATATTGTAGACTCTACTGCTAAGAAATATCTTTTCCTATGACCAGAGTTGGTAAAATAGAATGAATTGAGAGCTCATACAATTTGTGTTGACCTTTAGTATACTAGATGTTATAGTTTCTCATGCAGAAATCTGTTTTAATGAAACTGGCAGAACTACAGGTATGGAAAAAACAGAACAGATCAAAATAAGTGCTGGGAAAGCAATCTGCCGAGACCTGGATGATAAATCTTGGAAAAATAAAATATATTTCTGCATATGCAATACAAAAATCTGCCCCCGTTTTTTCACACACCATGCTATTAATTTGTCCTGAGCCCATCTGGAGTTAAGCTCAGTGTCATTTCATTAAGCCACTCCATTAATGCACCAAAGAGCAGCAAAGTATATCCTCCTTATTCACCCTGCACTGGGAGAAACCTAGGATTAGAGTTTCCAGCACTTGGCTAAGGGGGCTAATTTCTTAATTGCATTATTTATTTTTTATTAATTTACCAACTTCACTATCAAACTTCAGCAGCTTGACAATGTACAACACATCACAGGTTAGTACATGATTGACCCTCAATGAGTTTCCTTTCCATAAGAATCATGTATAACTATCCTTTTCTCTGGCTCATGTTCTCAAATACAGCTAGGGTTAAAAATCACCATGGGTTACTACTGTATGGCAATTACCACAGGTATGTAATGTGTTTAGCAAGCTATGCCTGCAACAAGCAGGAAATAGAATTGATAATCAGTGAGATGCAGTAATGGGTCAAACCACAGGTTAATGAGAGAACACCAAAGTAGAAGTCAGAAGAATCCAGAAATTGATAATGCAGACTGGATTTTTTTTTTTTTTTAAAAAGTGAGTTAACAGAATATATCAGCAAAGTACAGGAAGTAATTAATATGCGCGATATATATAGTTCAAGAAACCAGGCAAGTAATCAGGAGGCAGGCAAGGCAAGACATGAACTGGAAAATACTAATACAGATGAAATGGAAATACTACTAGGGGATAGGAGAGTTCTGCACAAATTGTTTACACATGCAAACTCAATGTAAAGGTGCAATGATAAGCAATCATCATACATAGGGTGAATTCAATTATCTGCAAAGTCCCGTTGGAGCCTTGCGTGATTAGACTCCATGGGATGTTGGAAGAGTCAAAAATCTATGAGGTGCAAACAAAAATCAGCCCACTTTCACTTATCATAACACCCCAAAATGTGGACAGATGCACATCAAGACAATGGTCCGATGGGACTTCACAGGTGATTGAATTCCCCACAGAGAAAGTGACTTTCCCAGGATTTCGATAACCGGTGGTGACATGCAGGATTTGCTTCTAAACAGTGCCATCAGCAGTAGAGATGGTGCCAATCTATTAATCTTTCACTTGAATAAGCCAGTGTACCAGGAAAGTCACATATACAAAGTCACACCCTACTTATATCATGTAAATAATTTGGAACTGTATTTACATGTCTTACATAACTTAACAAAACAGAGGTATACAGGAATTAAGAATTCAGAAAATTGAGCAAATTTAGATTTAGAAATTGCGATAGTTAATATAAAGGAGAATACGCAGAACTAGTATTAATTTGGCATGTCATTTGAAACAAAACATACCTCACAGCTCCTTTGTATCATTAAAGCTGTCTCCAGATGTTTAATTAGCTTTAAAGATCAATTGTTATAAACTGTGTGTAGTTAGCCACACCAAGCAAATCCAAATAAACTTTTCAATGCTGATGCATTTTCATCAGAGTTGGATAACCGCGGTCAATGAATGTAATGCTAGCTTTTCCTAAAGTGTAAATCTACAAGGAATATTTCCCACTGGTGAAAACAAAGCAAAATCATATTCATATTATTTACTTTGTTTAGATTTTTTTCTGTGAACTTGTGGAGACAACATATAATGCTATAATATGTATCAGTTGCAAGCTCTGTGTAGCATAATGCTATGTGAGCGCCTTCATTAAATCTGGTTTGATCAATGGAATTTCCTAACATCTCAAAACTTTAAGTGGAAATCAACACATCATACTCAAGGCTTTACAGAAAACCCTTGAGCTTCACAATGCATCTGCATCAATATAGCATATTGAGCTTTGACCTTCTGTACAGATTTGCTGTTCAGCTGGACAAAAACATATTATTATACCTCTACAGTGAGCCAGAGAGACACAAGAAATATTAAGAATAAATGCCCATCTTAATTAGCCCTGCAGAGCTGATAAAAAAAATTATTTAGCCATCTGAGGAACCAAAGGTGTGTTGGGAAGTTGATAGCACAATATTGATTGATGAACTTTCTTTTTTTTTCTCTTGTGCCACTTTCAGTTCAATACAAACATCTAAGTTCTCCCAGCAGTTTGGGGGCTTCTTTCTGTGATTCCGTAATTTAAAAAGATCAAACAAATTAAAAGATAATCCTACAGGGATTATGTTGAGAGAACACCATAAAAATATAAATAAATTGCATGCAGTATAAGGAGATTATCATCGTATTATCTAGTTTTTTGTCTATATTGTGAAGAATCTTACATTGAAACTCCGTGAAAATTAGTGATGTGACACAAATGACTGGTATCTGTTCACCGATTCCACATAAATGACAAAGAAAACATAGCATTTATTTCTTAATGAATGCCTGTGAACTTCTGAATTTTGTCAATAAAATATTAAATTAAAATTATATATTACTTTAAGAAAAATTATATATATATATATATATATATATATATATATATATATATATATCAGGGGAACAGGTACTATCCCAAGGGGAAGGTGTGATGAACTGCAGCAGTAAACCACACAAGTCCAGAGGTTTCAGGTTAACAGCCACAGCTAGTTTATTCACCAGCTTGAAAACAAAACAAAACATAAACAAAATCCTAGCCATCTGGTTACTAGATAATACATTTTTAGTGACATCCTCTCTCAGGTGTGACCTTGTGTCCAAACACACACACACACACACAGCCTGTTTAGAGACTGGCAGGTCAGAAGACCCAGACTGGGCCTTATGTATGGAACCCATCCTTCTCTTTCTCCATACATAACAACATGGACCCTTACCATGTTTTGTTAGCGCAGGGAAATACCCTGTGGGAAGCTTTACCGACATATCTACACATTCTCCCTGGTGTTTTAGCGTACACAATGCTGGAAGCCCGGGACACATACCTCTTTCATTTAGCCTCCTTCCAGTGACTCTGTCACAATATACATTGGTTGAAGTGAGTGTGTGTTTGGTGGTATTAGATTGCCACTTCTCCTACTGACTGCATAGTAAAACTTCATTCACTTGCATTCCGTTTATTTTGAGAGTGACGCCTCTAAATTGCCGCATCGCCCACGATCTATATATATATATATATATATATATATATATATATATACACACAGGGTGATTCAAAAGTCGCAGTACACCCTTTTATTTCAAAAACTCTACAGGAATTGGGGCGATTGGCCGATTTCAAGATGGCGCCCATGTTTGGTACATACCCTAAAAGATAGACCACGTCACCCATACCTTACTGGAGTATTCAGGTTTCCCAATTTCCTGTAGCGTTTTTGAAATAAAAGGGTGTACTGCGACTTTTGAATCACACTGTATATACACACAAAATGTAAACAATGTCAGTATACACATTTATTACTAATTTTTAATTAAACCTTGGTTTAATGATCAAAAGCATAACTACTGGGAAAAAAGCAAATTATAAATCCAGTTAATGAAAATCAAACTGAAGGATTTTAATCACTGTGCATTGTCCATAAAGAGAAGAATTAATGTACAGAATCACATTTCTCTTTGCACATTTCTCATCGCTTTAGCAATTAGGTTATTATTTTTATAGTAAATATGCTTGGTTTGAGTCAAGCTGTCATTCAAAAGGTTGAGCTATTTGCGAGTTACATTGTTTTGTTTTCTCCCTTCAATTTCTCAGGATCATTTTGTTTTCCTTAAGAACATAGAAAATGTCTCCAGGCTAAAACATACAGTGCTTCTGCAGAAGCATAAAATATTATGTATGGGCAGCTGCTTTGATTTATAAACCTACTGTTCAAGCAATGTTTTAATTGTTAATAACTACTGAAATAACTATAGTACATGTAGTTCAAAATAACTTGTTTGTATTTATCTATTTCTAAAATCATGATACAAATGTCCTCTTAATTATTATTTATATAGTAAAAGTTATTGAGTGTAACTTGATTTGTCATAGTAAACAATTAGCTGTTCTTGTCGACTCCCCTTGGTGCCAGTTGGCCACCAGCCATTCAGAAACTGTAAGGGTCACTGTGTACCAACATGGTGTCCCCAGTTGTGGGAGGGTATCTCTGCCACCACCTTTGCTAATACATAGAGCCACTTATGTTCTAGGTAGTGAGTATAGCTGCTACAACACCTCAGTGTTGGTTACTCTGGCTAATTTCTCCTGACTACTTAAATGTATCTTAACTATGTTGTTCAATTAAATTGAACAAGAGCTGTACAACTAGCTTTGAATCCATCATGTACCTCGATTCACACAGGCTTGCTCAGGAGCAGACCTCAAGGGAGGAGTTGGGCAGTGTGTTGATATTCCTTGCAAAGTTTGGAGTAGGCGCACCAGTGCACATAGTTTTTCAAATCAGTGTAGAAACAAGATTTGCTACTACAGACTGAAATTATTGAAATGAGATAAAAGGTTGGGAAGGATACATTTATGGGAGTTTCTTGTTATGCGAAGTGTCACATGACCATTTCCCTTCCATTAAATCACTATAATTTTACACCACCTCAAAGCTGGCAGTATTTGGTTCTTAAAAAAGGAGGCAGTTTACCAGCGCTCACCAGTGGTAATAAATAAGCTGCCAAACTAAGGGGAAGCTGGGAGGAGATCCCTAATCCTTTCCAGATACAATACAACAAGAAATTCCCCGGCGCTAAATAAGAAAACTGAGAACCAATTATAACACAAAAAAAATTGTTTAAATAAAAATATAATGTATTGATAGTAAATTATCCAACAACAAAAATAACAAAACACAAAAACACAAAACAAAAACATTAAGATACAGTAGTTTTGAACATAGAAAAAAAAGGGTCTGCATACAAAAACAAAAAATATAAAATGTATTAATAGCAAAAACCAATAAACACAAAAAATAATAATAGTCCATAAAAATAAGAGAAAATCATATGCATGCATAAAATAAAAATAAAAATAGCCAATGAGTAGATTCTAGCAGCAGAAAAATTACATACTTCAAATTCCTCCAGATAGGTGTAAAGGATATCATACACTGTATTCTCAATTCACCAAAATTCAAGGTCCCAAAAAAGAGTGAAGTCTAAAGCCGCCAAAAGCAGTCCTGATATCCGTGGTAATAAACTTGCTTAGTGGAATAAAAAAAGAAGTACCTTGCACATGGACAGTGCCCACAGGCTCTGATAAACCAGTACCATCCGTGTGATACTCACTTCTGAAGTCCAGCGAAACGCCAGCTGGCTGCGCTCCCTGTCACTGATTCATCCACTTCAATAACTTTTTCCGGGGTCCTGGACGCAGGCGTACTACACAACAGGTCCTTTCTGCTGTATATAACAAAATTGTAAACCTCCGTATCGCTCTCACGGGGCTAATTAAAAATAAACCATCCTTCTTATCAACGCGTTTCACCCGCACTCAGGCGGGCTTCCTCAGGATAGATAAATGGCAGAAAAAAATGGGACAGATATATATAGAAAAAACGGTGGGACCTAAGTCCAAACTGCCAATGAGAGAAGGCAGGGATGGGGAACAAACCCACAGTCAGAACAAGAGAAACACCCCTTGTGGGCATAAAAATTAATAAACATGCAATAAACTACAAGCTGTCTACTAGCAGATAACAACAGTGACATACAGAGTGGAACACACATATATATTGTGTACCTATAACTGATGAAACATACAAAAACATATACAAAATAAATGTAAAACAATAATACAAACATGGGAACATCCCACATGGCAATTGCATTTAACCCTCACACGATCAAAGGGAAAAGGCTATTCTCATTAATTATCCAGAAAAACCGCTAGGTCAAAATCAAGGTTAAGACCCCGTGGGGAGAGGGTATGCAGCTCATAGATCCATTTGGATTCCTCTTTAGAGATTTTCTTCACAAAATAACCCCCCCTCCAATTCTTCTGAACTTTCTTAATCCCTACAAACTTTAATGTATTGGGGTCATGCTTATGATATTTAGAATAGTGGTACGATAGGCTATGCATATTAAATTCTCTTTTAATATTTCTAAGATGCTCGGATAGCCTAACATGTAGGCTCCGTATAGTCCGTCCCACATACTGGAGGCCACACGGCCACTCTAGCAAATAGATAACACCAGCTGTGTCACACGTGATCTTCTCCTTTATAGCATACTCCTTTCCAGTATCTTTACATACAAATGACCTAATAGGCTTGGAAGTATTATGCCCCGTAGTCCTACATGCCTGGCACCGATTGCAAAAATCAAATCTACTATCACCCTCCCTTAGCCATGTCCGCTCCTGTCTCTTGGGGGCATATTCAATTGTTGGTGTTATAGCCAAAAATAATGTGTCGCGCACACTATTACCATCATTACGGTAATAGTGCATGTAAATACTGGTATTATGGTACATTTCTTGCTGGATTTCAGCTTGCGGCTCAGTGAGCCGCGAGCTGAAATCCGGCTTACTATTACCGTAATACCGGAAACCGCAGAGAATTAAATATGCTCCTTGGTGTCTTGAGGTAAAAAGCTCTTAACCAATAAACTCTTCAGGTTAGGGGTCTTTTTGTACACAAATCTTGGGTATTCTGGAAGGATATCTGCTAATGTCTCATCCTTCCTAAGAACATGGCAATGTTTTTTGACAATCTTCTCAAAAAACTTGGCCTGATCATTAAAATCAGTAATAATAGCCAGATGTTCTAGCCCAGTAGGTTTCTTTTTTCCTATGGATAAGTAAAGGATCTCTCTCCAGTTTGAGAACTTCTTGATACGCTGCTTCTACTGTTTCAGTATCATAGTCCCTATCCAGGAACCTGTCTCTTTAAAGGGTTGCTTGCTGTTTAAGGACTCCCAATTCTAAGCAATTCCTCCTCACCCTCATAAATTGGCCTTTGGGCACATTTTTAAGCCACGTCTGATGGGGACCACTAGTCGCAGGAATAAACGTATTACAGTCCACCTGTTTAGTAAATGTTTTAGTTTTCAAGCAGTTATTTTCAATATAAATCTCCAGGTCCAAGAACTCTACCTTGGTCCTACTGGAGTGGGCCGTGAATACCAGATTAAGCTCATTGTTGTTAACATATGCAATGAATTCCTGTAGCATTTCTTCATTGCCCTTCCAGATACACAGGATATCATCTATGTATCTCCTCCAAATACAAAGATGGTCTTTAAATGGATTATTGGCTCAAATATGTAGATCTTCCCAGTATGCCATAAAAAGGTTGGCATAACTGGGTGCAAATTTGCTGCCCATTGCAGTCCCTTGTAATTGCCTAAAATATTGACCACAGAAACAAAAATAATTGTGTTCTAAAAAAAATCGAATGGCGTCAATGTAAACGCTATTTGTTTTGGAGGGATATCTGACTACTCCAGCAATTTCTTACTAATATGCTCACAGCCAGCTTCATGATTAATAAACGTATAAAGAGATGTGACATCACAAGTAAGAAGAATACATTCTTCTTCCCATTTTAGATTATTCAAAGATCTAAATGTGTCAGCAGTATCTCTCAAATAGCTGCGTTGCTTGAAGAGGCTGCAGAAATTGGTCGATATATTGTGAGAGATTGGAAGTCAGTGACCCAATAGCTGAAATAATGGGTCTGCCATGGGGTTCTCTCAATGATTTGTGAATCTTTAGGTAGAACATAAATCACAGGGATTTTTTGATATGTTCTATATAGAAAATCAAATTCCTGTTTGTTTAACATACCTTTGGTAAAGGCCCTCATGAGTAGTTTTTGTAACTCCCTATTATAAGCAGCAGTGGGATCGTAACTTAAAAGTTCAAAAGTCAAGGGGTCACCAAGCTGTCTTGCTATCTCCCCCTCATATTAAACTCTATTTAAAATTGTAGTGCCACCCCCATTATCGGCAGGTTTCACCACAATCGATTTATACTTTTTCAGCTCCTGAAGAGCATCTCTTTCTAGGGGCGTAAGATTAATTTTTCTCCTATTCTTATCAGTGTTAAGCATTTCTAAATCATATTCCATCAGTTTTTTAAAAGTCTCTATTTAGGGACCCTTCATATGACTGGGAAAAAATGAAGATTTGTTCTTCAGACCAGTGTGCCTATACTCTGTTTCCTCCTTAGGTGAATACGTGGTCCCTCTCTTGTCAGACATGAAAAATTTCTTTAGAGTGAGCTTGCGTACAAACTTCTGTATATTAAAAAGTCCTAAACTTATCCATATTCTTTCTAGGTGTATATTTAAGGCCTTTATCTAACAGATTCATTTGGCCTTTTGTTAAGTTGATGTCACTCAAATTGAAAATCCCCTTAGGGGTATCTTCATGAAGTTTTTCTATTTTCTTATTTTTGGACGTGCTCCTAGCTTTCTTCCCTCCCCATTTTCTCTATGGAAGTGTGTCTTATTTTCCTTTTTAGGCCCAAAGGGTAGTATCGTTCGACAATGTTAGATCCAGGCATACACCCTTTGCTGTGCCCATTTCTAAAAAACGTTTAGTAGAACTCCCCCATCCTTCTGTAGGGTTATCATGTATAGTAAAGTCCTGAGTGCTGGTCAAATTCTCTAGAAGAGAAGTTTGACCAATTCCAAGTCATCAACAATAGACTCCGCCCCTTTGCCAAAACTCTGCCTAGCCAAATGGTTATAATCAAAACTAGTTTTCCCTTTGTTCAATGGTATACCTAGATTAAGGGTATTTGGCCCTTGTCCTGTACTTTTAAAGTCAACATATTGGCACGGTGCACCTTTGGATATTTTTCCACACATTTGCACACACTTCTTGGTTGTGTAGGCATCTTCTTAGAACAGAGGGCAGGATTGCGTCTCAATGTGCCCTGGGCAGACCATACAGGTATACTGGTGCAAAACCAAGGCATTTTGCAGTGTGCTTCAAATGTGCTTTGTTAATTACCTTAAATGAATCAAAGACTTTCAGGATCAGTATTTAGAAGTCGTGCAAGTATGGCAGTATGTTATTTCTGGCTTTGGACTTTTTGGATGATATAATTACGTCTAGGTGCACACTTCAGTTGCACCTTAGACACTTTTGCTTTGAAAGTGTCTGCATCTGCAGTCTCACAAAGAAATAGACTTTATGATAAGGATTCCAGGGTAGTCACTAGGTCTGATTACTTTTAGCAGTAGGTTCTGGAACTTTTACAAACAATACACTCCATGAAGACACACAAGCTTGAAGTTATCGGTTTAAAAAACGGAACTTGAGTGTAGTTCCGACTGTATTCAAACCAAAGTGGATTTCAGGATGCGTTTTTGAGTTGAATTTGTGTGTAAGTACACTCTGAGTAACCGTTACTTGCCATATGTTATCAGACAAAACAGAGTGCAGTATATGCACAAGCAAATGTGCAATATAAGGTCATACCAGAATGTATATTAAAAACAAATATATAAATGAACAATTCTAAACAGTATCTTCATTAATAAAAATATGCTTGGCTGTAAAAAAAAGATATATTTTTTTTACATTAAATAGATAAATCAAGATGTTCTTAATATGTACTGCACACACAATGCATTTTCTTCCTTGTATATACATGTTCTGTGCTAGCTAGTGGCAGACATATGTATACTTTTACAAACAAAGCCTATGCTGTACCAGTCATTACTATCAGTCAGCACTTATACCTGTTCTGTGGCCGATTCAAATGATACATTTGAAACCAAATATACTGAAGAGAAATCCACGACTTGAATCGGTTGCATCTGCGTCAACACACCGTCAACATGTCTTTGTTTCATTTGCGTTCAGACATGATACCAACAATGTAAAGAGAGGGGCTCCTTTAGACTGAAGTGAATTAAATAACTAAAAAACAACACGTATATAGCAAAGTGTAAATTAATACAAAATACTTATTTAATTGATAAACACAAAATTATACATAACAAAATATAAGAAATAAGTAATGCACAATGATATTATTACTAAAAATAAATATACATAAAAGAATAATAAAATCCACAGATGTTAATATTCGCAACAAAACATCTGATAATTATCAAAAGTGTAAACAATAACAGACGAGGATCCTCTGCACTTTCCATGTACAGACTGCAGTGCAAGAGGGGGTTACCCACATTGTATAGACAAAAAAAGGAATACTCTGCACTCTCCAAACACATAATTAATGCTGTACTAAATATTTTCCTATATTAAAAACAGGAAATGTTAGTTCCACATATTGCAATATATATTAAGCTGACCAACTCACGCCAAAGTCTTCCCATTCTGGTCAGTCCTAACATGATCAAATGCTATGCTATTTTATCTGGGCTTAAGGCTTACCTGCACTTATCCAAAGTGCACAGGTTGATGTTAAATGCAGGCTGATCTTATATGTGTTACTATAGGTTCTTCACAGACACAATCTTAGACATGAATTGCATAAAATTGGGTCCATTAGTGTAAGGTCCATTTTTGAGCATGCACAGAGCTCAAAAATGGACGGCGGGTGGCTTTAATATACATTTGCAAATGTGTGCAATTAAGACTTTTGCATTTTTATTTACAGTAGAAATGGCAGGTCTTTTGCTGACCATAGCATTGTGCTGGGGGATTTCTCTGTGACAGAGCTATTTCACGCAAGATAACGTTTCCGAACATGAATCAGGCCCATATTCCCAATCCTATCTTTAACCATTTTCTAACACCATATCATCTTGCAACATCATTGTATTTGAGCAAAATTGAACAAAACCACAAAAATGGAAGAGACTGCAGAACAGATAAATGCTACATATGCTCTATTAGGGAGTGTATATAGAAAACAGCTGAACATAGAATAGGATTGATGCTTGCAAAAAAAGTGGTTATTCTTTAAGGGGCTGGTTTTCTAGAGTATGCACATAATAAAGGATGGGGGTGCTACTTTGTCTCCTTTTCTGGTCTGCACTTTCCAGCCAAGTCCCAGGCAATGTTGGTTGCTATACCTCTGTATAAGATGAAGTTACATGTTTGCAATTACTCCCTCTGGCTGATGGCAGTGATCAGGCTTCTGCAGGAGCAGAGGCGGGAACTGGTGAGCTCTTTGTGCTGCAGTTTGAGGAGAGAGATTGGTATGCAATGAAAATAGAAATAGATGCTTCATTCTTCATTATTACTATTTACAGACCAAATAGTACAAATTGAAAATCCTTATAGCCACAAAATATTGCTCTAAAATGGAGACAAACATTATCACACGAATGCATAGCAGAAGTACAGAAAAAAATGACTTGATGTGCTCATAACCAAAAGAACCAAAGTAAGGCTTTGATTACAGAAAATATACAGAAAATATCAAAAGTAACATTAATGCAACTGTATTGCTCTCTAGTTGGAGGTATTGTAAATACTACAAAATATCTCTAAAAAACTAACTACGCTTTGTGCTTTTTAAAAAAAAAAAATATTTTATGTATACAAATAATTCTATTAACATAATGACAGCACATAAAACAACATATTTCAAGTGTGACACACACCCCTCTGGTGTTACACACAGACAACTTCTTGTTTTATTAATGGTGCTTTCATTGTTACATCAAAATAAACAGCATAGACTTCCATCAGGAACACACCAGGCAACTTAACACTGGCTAGACATAGTCCTCCTGTCTAGACACAGGCCACTGTCTGACATTGGTCACACTGCACAGTAGCACAATACAGGTTTAAATACTTTACACTCCTCCCACATTCCTAGCTTGATGGACAGTTGACACTCTCATCTTGTCTTTAAAAGGAAGTTCTCTACATTTGTTCTGTAATTACTCTTCACTGCAGACAAACCCTGTCAGCTTTGCTGTTAGCTGTGGAGAAGACATTTTCAAATCATTTTTTAAAGTATTCAAGCTAAATCACACTTTATACTTATATACCTGTACACCATAACCCATGTGCACTGCCATACATGTGTGTAACCCTGTCTGCATCCTTTACCTGCAGACTGTCAGTTGAACACCTAACTCCTTTCTTAGATGCCTGTGGAAAACCACTTGCTTTGTCACACAAGGTAACCATATTGTGCATATTGCCAGAGTGAAATATGTGTCTGACTTAGGATGAAATATTTGTAAAACTGTATAGTGGTAGGTTAATTGGCTGCTAACAAATTGACCCTAGTCTGTGTGTGTGTGTGTGTGTGTGTGTGTGTGTGTGTGTGTGGGCGTGTTAGGGAATTTAGACTGTAAGCCCCAATGGGGCAGGGACTGATGTGAGTGAGCTCTCTGTACAGCGCTGCGGAATTAGTGGCGCTATATAAATAAATGATGATGATGATGATGATGATACATACTTTAAAAAGGAGATTTAGGTATATGTATGTATATGTCTGATTTTTTGGGGTCAGATACATTTCAGTGCTAAATCTGAATATCAAACAGGGCCAGAATTAAATAACTGGTTTTGGCTAACCATTCGGTATGTCACAATAATTGTACACTTATATATACAGGGCTGCAAAAATATTCATAAGCTTTGGTGTTTTTCAAAAAAATTTTGACATAATGAAATAAGAATCAATTTATTTGGACATTCTTTCTACTGATCAACACAAAATATTCTGCAAATCAAACAAACATCTCTAAAGAGTTTTCTTAAATAATAAATGAAAAAGATAACTATGTAAGAATGCACCACCTTTGCTAAGACACACCCAAATAAAACTTAGAACAATAAGTTATCTTCATAGGTCATACGATTAACTGATTGCAGTCGACCTGTGTATAATTAAAGATGTTTTCAAAGATGTTTAATATTCCCCAGAACATTGTCTATCATAATCTAATGTAGAGAATATGATCCAATTATGTATTTGTCTAGAATAGGTATTCTTCAAAAACTAGGCATACATGCAATAAGGGCACTTCTTAAGGAGGCTAGCAAGAAGCCTATGGAAACTCTGACAGTGTTATAGTCTTGCATGACAGAGATGGGAGAAATCTACACTTTTTGGGAGAATTTAAAAAAGAAAACAATGTTGAAAAAAACTCCCTTATGATCTCACCTAGGGGTATAGTTACCAAACTGCAGGTTTGAAAAAGTGGAGGTGTTGCCTATAGCAACCAATCAGATTCTGGTTATCACTTATTTAGTACATTCTACAAAATGTCAGCTAGAGTCTGATTGGTTGCTGTAGTCAACATCTCCACTTTTTAAAACTGGCAGTTTAGTAAATATACCCCATAGTGTTTGGCAGAAAGATACTATGGTGTGATGAGACCAATAATGAATGTTGATTGTGAGAGAATAATGCTTCAGTGATGTGCCTCTGCTTCAGAGACTGGGAAACTTATTAAGAAAAGAAGTCAAATAGATGAAGAAATCGTCAAAAAATTAGAGGAAAACCAGTGGCAGTTTCCAAGAGACCTAGTACTTGAAACAATATTTATATTACAGCAGCACAACGAACCAAAACATGCAGCAAAACCCACATTGGACTAACTTAAAAACAAAAAAAATGTTCTGGACTCAGCTGTAATTGAAGATTCTACCAAGTATTAAAACATAGGAATTTGCTGGTGCTATAAAATAAATGTTGATGATGATAGGATGAATACGACTATAATCAATTGGCTATTTTTAAGTTGAAAATAATTAAAACAAAAATTTAACAATGCATTTCTATTATGTGAGTATTTTGAGATGATCAACAGCAACAGTTTCTGAAAAATCCATTTTGATTCTATGATGCAAAAAAAAAATGAACCATTTTTATATCTGTATCAAGTGAAAAAGGTAACTTTAACATGTGCTTCATACCACAACTGCTGTGCAAAACTATTATCAAAGAGCCACCTCCTTTATTAATAAACAAATCTATTAACAAGATCAAAAATACAATATTTAATTTAAATGGTATAATATATTGTAACGGAGGACTTTCTATACAATAGCACCTGAAAAAATGTTCCAGGTTAATAGATTTGGAAGTTTTATATCACTTGTTTTGTCCAGAATCAAGTGCATTTATAAAAGTTGTCTTTTTAAAACAAATATTAATGTTACCTTCTAAAATAGTTATAATGTTTCAACAAAATATATTGTTTGTGAGGCTGGTATTTTTAACTATGATCCGAAACAGGAAAAATTAAATACATTTATTTTTGTTTATTAATACTAAAAGAAAAAATTGAAATAATCACTGTGTTCATATGTTTGTTTTTTTGCATAGTATCTTTTAGGAAAAAATAAAAATAAATAATCAGAATGTTGATTCTGGATAGATAAGCTTCCCTTTTGATGTCCAAAAAAACATATTGTTAAGTTAATTGGCTTCTGACAAAAATGGACCTTAGTGTGTTTGGTAGGAAATTTAGATTGCAAGCTTCAATGGGGCAGGGACTGAAGTGAATAACTACACATTCACTGTGCAGCACTGAGTAATAATAACAATACTAATAATAATAATAGTAATGATAATTTTAATAACAAATGCAATTATCTTTGTAAATGTAAGGTTTCATGTAAAAAAATTACTTTACATATTGCTATATATTGCACGGTTTGAATACTAAAAGACACATTTTAAATTGGGTGTTGGAAAACTTGCACTTTGATAAATCTCACTTATAGCTCATTTACAAAAATGCAAGACTTACACAGTGCAGGCCATACATTTGCTTTTGTATCTATGAGTCTGCCCATAAGAGCATGCCATTAGTAAATGCATTAATAGTTCCTCAGCAGCTCCTCTGATGTGCATGATATGGATTTGAACAAAAAAGTGAAAATATCACCACCAACCACAGCATATATTTGGACTTGCATAGAGAAAATGATACATTTTTGAAAATGCCATTTCTATTTGGCAAACATCTCATTTTATTGATAGCATGACCAAAACAAGCAAAATTGTCTTGTAACCTGCTATTTAATTTAATCTGCAATTGGATGTGTATAGTTGGTATGGACTTAATACACAACCTTGCATACTTTAACATTATCTATAGGGGTGTAAAGTGCATAGGAAAAATAGTGCTGAAAAATATATGACTGAATGAAGTGAAATTTTAATAAACAACTGCATCATTTATTGATTCTCTGCCCGTTAATAGTGAAACCACTGGTATCCCATGTCAGGGTCCCCTTGGCTTAGTAATAAGTTATACCACCAGCTCCTGCACTACTATGAATCTCCAGGCATAACAGCCAGATCAAGTTCATATCAGATCAGCACAGTATAAGGTTGTCAGATGGAAGGTGATTGTGCAGGCTGTGGGCACTGGCTCTCAGAATTTATGCTAGTTATAGGGTGATATCTCAGGGGAAAAAAATGAAGATCTCATTTAGATAGAAATGCGAAAAAGAAGTCAAATAAAAAGCAAGTAAAACAACAGAAGTAATCGTGACTAAAATGTTTAAATGAATCATTAGAAAAAAGTACTAAAAGTACAAAAATAAAGGCCCTATGTATGAAATAACAGTTCAATATTGTTATACTAATGTAAACCTATTGATGCTTAGTCCCATGCACAATGTAATATAGAAAATGATTGTTGATTACTGACACTTCACCACAAAAACTTCCAGGACCTGATTCTTTTTTGGATGTAAGTCTGTTTGCATGATGTATCTTGCATGAAATAGCTCTGTGCATGCTCAGAAATGGACCATGCACCAATGATTGCAATTGCATGTAATTCATATCTGGATGCAGATGACACGTACGTATGACTCCCCACAACTTGAGAGGCGGAACAAGGGAGGGATAGGATGGACTTACGTAGCACAGATACAGTCAGGGCGTTCCCACGCAGATGCATTGGATTCAAGCCCTGGTATTTTTAGAAGTGTGCTTCTTTTCAGATGTAAGGTTTACACCCTCTCCAGGGCAGGTATAGTTGACAGATGATGGTGATAACCAAACACAACATTGCTTTTCACAATCTAATGGGATGATTGCCACTTCACCTTCACACCTGGCACCACTCATCTCATCAGACAACACTATAGAAGACCTTGCAGGGTAACTCCATTGTGCTATTTCGTATCAAAGTGGCCTTCAATTGTGTGGTAAAGAGGTAGGTGAAAGTTTCACGTATACATCTCAGTAGCAACAAAATCAATTTTATTTATTTCATTTAAAAAGCATTGCATGTGTTAGCATGCACAGATGTTTAAAATTGTTTTTCTGACCCTTTGAAAGCATTTGTATACATGAGCATAGCTATATTGGTTTTTTTTTAAATGTAAATACATAGTAGCATAGATTAGCATTGCTATTTTATTTTTTAAAATGCTATGCTCCTTTATGCATAGTTGCATACATTAACATTGCTATATATATATATATATATATATATATATATATATATATATATATATATACACACATTTAAAATGCATATTCGTAGTAGCATACATTAGCATAACGGTTTTGTAATTATTTTTTAAATTATCTCTGACATTACATGCTTTATTATACTGAATTACAACTAAATTGTTTCTTAAAATTTTTTTCCAAGTGCAGAACCAACCTGCATATTCTGATAATTTTTATATATATATATATATATATATATATATATATATATATATATATATAGTAATTTATAATTTTTTCATAAAATAGTTTTGTAGTTGACAAAACCTTTCTGTGTGCTTTATTTGTGCAAAGCAAATTTGTTATAATAAGATATATTTGTTAGTAAAGGATGTGATAAGTGGGTTATTGTTATCATTAAAGAGTGCAGGTTGATTAGGTAATGCAGTGAAAGGGTTAATATTGTGTCATTTTTAGGGAACATGAGTGTTTAGGAGTAAAAGGTCAATTAGGGTAATTAATGAAATGCACTGCATGTGCCTACAGATGTGAATTAGAAATAAATAAGCATTAAGTGAAAAAAGCCAATTGCTCCAAAAATAATTCAAAGTCCAAAAAAGCCAGCAATTACGCTTACATGCAATTGACATGTTGTAAGTGAGTTACTACTCACATCAGAATGTATTCATTCTTGGATTTGAATGCCGGCATACATACTTACAAGTTATGTCCTCTTTTTACAAACATAAGTCCAGCTCTGATCAGGCTGCCTCTTTCTACAACTATGCACTCAGTTCAGGACTAGACAGTGCAGCTCCAGCCACCACATACAGTCTCTGACAAAGTGATCTCATGCTGCTGAATGCCACTAAAGGAAATCTTGCCCTAAAGCAGACTACAACTATCATAAGTTTGTCATGTAATCTTACAACACTGTCCTTTTATTTGCCAAGCAAACATACATCACTTCTCTAATATCCCCACAGCCTTTTAACCCCCGACTCCTCCTTGCCACCTCAAACTTGCTTCCCTGCCTAACTGCACCCCCTCCCTTCCTCCATCACAGCCCATTATTCTACATCAAAGACACAATCAACACCATTTGATATATATGAGATATATTTCATATGCCTACACCTTATGCCTACTCCAGCCCACCCCCCCACCTTCTCCTACACTCATGCCCACCTCTAGCACACCTCTTCATCATGTCTCTCTCTAAAGGCACAATGGCCCATTTCCATTCTCTTGTAAACATGCACTCATCGTACCAATCTTACAAAAATCAGATCTAGACCCAGGCAGGGCTGGGGGGCAGGGGGGCATCTCCCTACCCAGGCCGGGCCCATAGTGGGCTACCTTAGGCTGGGTCACCTGCATTTTTTTCCTTTAAAATGTTCCTAATAGTCCTACCACCTGGGCAAAAACTTGCCAGTGCTCCCCTGGGACCCAGAGATAAAGCACAAATTTTGTTTTGGATTTTATTTATTTCATATTCGTATTTATTATTTTATATTTGACTGCCAATATAATTCACAAAGCTTTGGTACAGCTATTGGAACAAGCTTCGGACTCAGTTTTGCCAACATCAATATGAGAATGTTTTAAGATCAAATTATCTGGGAGGGCCATTTTTGTTGCAAATGTGGTGTTATATAGACATTACATTGAAAATACAATTTTTATTTTGGAACATGATAGTCCATCATTTTTGTTTAGTCGAACACATACTGATTTGTTTCACATGTAATTCTATGCACAATATTATTGCATCATTGATATTGTGGCTACATTATGGTTACACAAGCATTGCCTGATTTATTGTAATAATGTCAGTACAGCCAAAACAACCTATTTAATACTATAATCACTGCATTATTATAATTATTAGTTTTCTTTTATATACACATCTGTTTTAATATTTATTTATCTACAGTGATTGACAAGCATTTCAAAATATTGTATAATTTTGTAATGTAATATATTTCTGTTTTTATTTTTGTCTTTTACTCTTTTGTAACACCTGTGATGCTATATGATGTAGGCCTTGCCCCCGATGACAGTATGCAAGGTAACCGGGTGGGATGTTGCTGTGTATGGAGGGTAATGTCTCATTTCACAGTGATGGCGGAGCCAGGGCTATTCAAGGCTCACATGGTGGGAGGCTATAAGGATTCTGGTTTTCCCCTGATTTTCAAGGAGGTGGCCATCTTTCCGGGACCCGGGACAGGAGAGGAGGAGGTCCCAGGCTACCCCATCATCTCAAGAGCAGGTTTGTGGCAAAGCTAAGTAGGCCATGTTTAATTCAACTTGAGGAAAGATACTCCATAAATTATGGGAGCCCCAATTTGCAAGAAAAATGGAGGGGTGTTTGACGCAAGTCATCATTCATCATCATTTATTTATAAAGTGCCAATATATTCAGTAGTACTTTACAATTTGCAACAAACACAGTAATAAAACAATACTGGGTAATTGTTAAGCCTCTGCAATAAATTATTACATTCTTCACCAGCTCGCTTGAAAATATTGGTGTAATCATCACAATAATACAGACAGATAGTGAGGTAAGAGCAGAGCCGGACTGGGACGAAAATTCAGCCATGGCATTTAAAGCAAAAAGGCCCATCTCTGTTATAGATAATAACAATAATATTACAGTACTTTTTGCAAAACTCATTGTTATATAGTGTCCCGTCTGATACAAATATATAACGTGCAGCTTGACTCTCTATTTGCTGCATAGGTCTTACCAGTATCAAATAATGGTATATACAAGACTGGCAAAACAAATTTGGGGCCCAGGTACAGTGAACCTTTGGGGCCCCCCTCCATAGACAAGTAGCAAGCAAACTATGTGGCCACATTGTGCTGGGGGATGGGTCAACATGGGGCATTGATACATGTATTAAAACATCAGGTTTATCAGGCTCTCCTGGCCACATTATGACACCCCCAACCCACTGTACTTATCTATGCTTCTGATGCTGCTGACATTCATCAGGGTGGGTACTTCCTACAGAGTGAGCAGGGAAGATCTTTGTCTCACGAGATTACCAAATCTTGTGTTACTTAGAGCTCGCTCTGTATGCTGTGTCCTGTCCGGGGACTGCGAGCAGCTATCAGCTCCCTTCCCCTAACCAGAGGTGGTTAAGGCTCGGGTGGCCCAGAGTATTTAAGACAGCATGGCCCCTATTATGTAACATGGTTATCATTTTAGAGAAATTTTAGACAAATACACAGGCAATACTGTGTGCACTACTGTTAGATGCAAACAGCTCTGCCTTCAGAAGCAGTACGTTGTGAAGTGGGACATACCTCCCAACTGTCCTTGCAGTCGGACCAAATCCTGACTAAGGGGTCTATTAATGACCCTTCATTTTTCTCACTTGATACTTTTCAATCCTTATCTCCTTGTTAAGGATCGAAAAGTAACGACAATGTATAAAAAAAACTTCTCAGGCACAGCAGTGCCGATAACCTGCTGTCCCTGAGAAGTGATTCACCTGATCATGGCAGTCTTTTCTCAATTTTAAAGGCTGCGGTGATCTTCTCTTTTTTTTTTTCTCTTTTGTTAGTGTGCATGCACTGATTGAAAACTTGGTGCATGTGTACTAACTTCCTGGAAGGCAAACAGTACGATAAGTGACAGGGAGGGATCACATGGTCCCTCCACACATGCGCTGTCCAGCTCTGCTCTTCAGAGTAGAGCTGACAGCTGCGAAAGTTTTCAGATATGTTAATGTACGCCAGCTTCGAATGGCGTACATTAACATGTAGAAAAAGAGAAACATTTCTCTATGAAGACTTTCATACATAGTGGTTCTGAGCACATCCCATACACTGTTATGGGGAGTGCTCAGAAAAACGATAGGAAATATCTGAGATATCTGCTGCAATGCTTCAGTAATACATAGTAATCTCACAGTAAACCCCCGAAAAACAACAGGGGGAATGTTTGATAAAAAGGACCTTTGCGAGACAGTCACCCAAATTCAGGACTGCTTCACCAGTGTCACGGTTTGGTATTCTGGACTCTGGATCCGTTCAATAGGTGTTGTAGGAACGGATACTCGGGGAGTAAGAGTAAGGTAACACACTGGCAAGTGGTAGCAGTATCCGAGGATAAATAGATGACAGATGCAGGATAAAAGTACAATCAGCGGCTTAATGATGACTGGATGAATTCACAGGAAGGTCTTGATATATATATATATATATATATATATATATATATAGATGACACTAGGAGCGTAGTACAAGGTGGGCGGAGCCACCGGAAATATCACATGCAAGGAGAACAATCAGCATGTAATTAGATATGGCATAGAATGAACAGTCCAGTAATAAGGTGGAAAGAGTAAGGCAGCAGGTATATGGTATCACAGTAGAGCAGCACACATGAGAGGAAAGAGTAACAGTCCAGGTAGCAATATAATCACAATAGATGCAGCAGGGATCTGGAACCATACAATGCCTTAATACTTTCATTCATACATGAACAGTTCAGCCAGAGAAGAGAACAACAAGCAGCTTGATGATACGACCTGTAGTGCCACTGAGCCACCAGGACAAATGTGGAGTAGATGATCTTGAGTGGTGCAGTCTGTGGAGGGGTAACACAGTAGAGTTAGGAGCAGCTTGAGCTGTATAGCCCGTGGAGAATCACACAGCAGAGATAGGTGCAGATTGAGGTGTATAGCCCGTGGAGTATCACACAGCAGAGACAGGTGCAGCTTGAGCTGTATAGCCAGTGGAACAGCAAACACAGTGGAGACAGTTGCAGCTTGAGCAGTATAGCCCCTGAAACAGCAACATAGCGGAGACAGGTGCAGCTTGAGCAGCACAGCCAGTTGAACAGCAAACACAGCAGAGACAGTTGCAGCTTGAGCAGTATAGCCTTTAAAACAGCAACACAGCAGAAGCACTGACGATCAAGGTGAGAGCACACAGAATAGGTAGGATCCTAATCAGACAGGTAACTTGATCAACAGGCCCAGAGGAAAGGGAGGAAGTGCCTTTTCAAGTCTGGAGCCAAAACAGGAACCAATAGGAAACTTAATTAGAAATAGACAGGTAATCAGTCTGCACATGCGCAGATCAGAATTTAGAGGTTTGAAGTCTGTTAATGAGACACATGAGAGTGTCTCAGTCTTTGTCTATGGAAGCCGAATAAGCAGCGTGTGACAACCAGATTCAGAACAGTTGGCAGACTGTCCTGCTCTCTCCTACCTGTCTTGTCACTTTCACCACCTGTGGCTGCTGGTGTCTTTAACTTAGTTCCTTCTTGTCATGTTTCTGGAATGCTGGATGCCCTATTTGAAAAAAATGGGTACGTGAGATTTAGAAAACTCCAACCAGCCCCGGTGTTAAATCAATAGCACCCATGTTTTATAATTAGGCTTCCCTCAGTTCCCAATAATAATATTCACATTTAATAAGTAGATCTATTTCCCTCCAACCAGCCCCAACATTAAATTAACAGTATACCTATTTAATCAAAACCCATTTCCCTCCCTCCAAACAGTCCAAGCAATAAACTAAATAGCATTTACATTTAACAAATATAACCATTTTCCACAACCATCCCTGGCATTAAATAATTTATATTTACATTTAAAAAAACAGCCCTCCTCTCCAAAATCAGCCCCATGTTCAATTAATAGATCCCAAATTAAAGGTTTCATCACCATATCTTAAATAATTAGCCCTGATCTACACTCCATTAAATAGCCTACCTCCCACACGATATTAAGATCCTCTCTTCCCTCACATATTATATTAACATATTGTGTCCACACACACACACACACACACCCCATGTTAAAATACTGCAGCCACACACACCCCTTATTGAAATACTGCAGCCACACACACCCCATATTGAAATACTGCAGCCACACACACCCCATATTAAAATACCACACACACACACTTACGCTTACCTTTTTGCATCCGCTTCACTTTACGATCCAGCTGTCGCATGCCCGTCCGAGCAGCAGCATCTCCCTGTGCGCTGCTCGGTGGAAGAAGATTCAGTGATGTGTGACCAATGCAAGTAATCACATGGGACGCACACCACTTAACAGGTGTCATACCATGTGATTACTTGCATCGGCCACACGTCACTGAATCCCTGTCCACCGAGCAGCGCGCAAGGGGGTGCTGCTGCTTGGGTCGGCATGCGGATGGCTGGATCGGCCCAACTAGCTATCGGCCCTTCTGGCATATGCCAGAAGTGCCAGATGGCCAGTCCAGCCCTGGGTAAGAGGACCCTGCACCCAAGTTATTATCTATAGGATAATGGGAATGCTGGAAATTAGAAATTGGTGATGCCTAAAATGGAGTCTAAAGGCTCCACCAGTTTTAAGCTCCAAGACAAGACACACAGAGGGATACTTGAATACCCTGAGAAGATGCCCCAGAAGGGAGAAATAAAGTCTCCAACAGCTAAGTCTCCAGGTGAATTACATGTTTACAATGCCTAATGTGAAGGATAATTTACAAGACATAGTATTGAGTCAGTTTGAAAAGTTCCACATGTTAAGCCCTGGAAGTTGAGGGAAGTTACCCTTAGTAAGGGAGAGTGCTGTGTAAAGCAGTGTGGCTGCAGTAGTAGAGCCCATGGATAATACAATGGATGTAAAGGAGCAGCCTGTTTTCCCTCACTATGGCAAGAGCCCTGCCAGGAACTGTGCATCTGTAAGAGAGAGAGTACCTGGATGTGAGATGATTAACATTGCATCATCAGGAAGAGAGTCCTCTTGAAAGGTGCCCCATATGGTGAGGGAGGGTCACTGCATATTGGAAGCATGACTACCAGCAATGTATGAGTCCCTCACTTAGGGGATGGTTGCTTTCTGTGTTATGAGGACCTGTGGAAATACTGCTTCCAGTGAACCTACTGGTATGTTTCACAAATGCTGTGCAGGAGTGTGAGAAGTTACACAGCATTTACATTAATGTGTGAGGTCTCAAAGAGAAATCATTAGTGATCACATGCAGGAGGATACTGCAAGCTATACATTATTGCTAATTTACCTGGTGGTAATCGTTTTTACGATTACCACTATTCCGACATGGAGAAGCCCTGCAAATAAAATACGAAATTATGAAAAAATGATCATTACACTTACTCGTCAGATGAGCTGTAATAAAATATTATATTTTGCATTGACACTGAGATGGCCTGGAGGATGGGGGTCCTCTTGTATTGTTATCCCATACCTACCAGCTAACCGGGAAAATAAGGACCATTGATATTTGTATCTTAGGCCACCAAGGAGACCCTTCACACTTTAGTAAATGTTCCTGTTGCAATGAAAACAGTAATGTTGATTTTTTTTTGTGTGTAAAATCCTTAGAAAACCCTTGTGACCCTCCAACCCTCCCCTTGTCAGTGATATAATACCTGTCTCTTGATTCTGTTCTTACTTGCTAGATTAATCATTCTATCAATTCACACATAAATTACATTAGGAGAACTGAAAGCAGTGTTTCTAGCAACATTTGCAAAAAAAAAATAAAAAAAATTCCTCTGCAACATCCATTATGGGAAAGATACATTTGACAATTGATCACAGTTATCAACAGCTTAATTCAGAGAAATGTTGCCAAGTGTGTACTAGAAGCTATATATAACACACACACACATGAAAGCAACCAACAGCAAGGCAGGTGTTAGCTGCAGGGAATTTTATTCCCAGGTTCAACAACAGGCGTTATGCTTTAACAAGGCTCATTAAGTAATTAGCTTAGTGAAACACAAAACATATGGATTACCATACGATATACAGTAGTATAACAATTCTATGTACAGTAAACAATAACTACAGTAGTCTGCTAGTGACATTCAAATGACTCTTACTGTATGATATATAAGAGATGAACCAAAGGAAATAATTTATTTTTCTACTATATAGGTTAATTGACTGAGACATTTTTCACCACCTCCAAGCTGGCCTGCAGAACAATGGCAGACAAATGAAAGATATTTGTCAGATGTACTGCCTGCAGCAAAGGTTGCACTTTCAGCTTCAAATAACCCTGGCATCTGTGTATCTTCTATTGAGAAAATTAATATATCAACCTTGGGTCACATAAAGGAAGAGAATTTTCAAAGAATTGTGTGTCTGTATTTATTCCAAAGTCAGCAATCTTCATGGTTCAATAACTAGCATGGGTAATGTGTTCTCATCCATACAAAATGGATTCTAGGTAGACAAAGCAGTTTACAATGACGTGTTTAATTATAGGTTTCTTACAGAAAAAAAGGAAAAGTAAGAAGGGTTTTTTCATTATTTGTTTGTTTTAATGGCATCTATGCCTCTGTGGAATGAATATACTTTGATATAATGTGCGCATCCTTCAAACAGCAACATCTGTCAGAGCACAAAGTTGAAATGTGTGTAAGGAAATTGGCTACATGACAGGACTGTTAAATTAAAGTCTCGATAGAAATACAATAGTTTTGTATTCTGCCTACATTTTCATAATAGCAATTTGAAACCAGGTACCTGATAATCACCAAATTATAGATAGACCAATCTGCTTCCTCGCCTCATTTTTAAAGGATCAATATATAAGTATATATATTTTTAACTACATTGGTTTATGTCCAAATATATAAGGACAATGTGCTGGACTTGCAATGTATCTACATTTCATGGTATAAGGGACTATGATTTTTATTACAATTATTAAAAAAAAAGTATATAGCGCCAGCATACTCTGTAGCGCTTTACAATTGGGGATAAATACAGTAATAAAACAAGACTGAGTATTGACAGACAGACAAGACTGTAAGAGGGCCCTGCTCACCAGTTTACAGTCTATAGGGAAATAGGAGTTTGATACAAGAGGCTAAGTGCCATGTATTGCATATTGGAGAGAGTGATGGGATTTTCCACAGGATGAAAGCAGTACTTTGAAGAAAAAAAATTGCTTTCCATTGCTTCTGAGATTGGTGTATGTTTCATATGATTATGCATAGCATATAAATCCTACATTTCCATATATAATTGGACAATATTCAGGTATGCACTACCTTTACCCTGCACACTCATTTTACACATAACAAAACATATCATTAAAACTAATGTGCAGCACTTGAAATTGCTATGATCCATCTAGGCCCACACTGAACCCCGTATACCTTATTTTTGTTTTTCGCAGTGCACAGCCACACAGAGTTCCGTAGAAGGGTTGTGTACAATCTGTCAACGCTGAACCTTTGGACAGACTATTGACCTCAAAATGTCGACAGTCAGAAATGTTGACAGGTTCAGTGTGTCTACATGGTGATAATGGCAACATTATGACTGTAGACTGATAGGACCTGCCACACAATATAGTATGTACATAAAAAAAAGTCAGTGTGAACCCTCCACCCCCAAAATCTGTTTAGCCCTAGTGCTGCCAGCCTAGGCTGGTACTATCAAAATCAGGGGGACAAAAAGCATGGGGTCCCCCTGATTATACTAGTATCAGTACTAGGCTCTGTCAGCTAGAGCTGGTGGCACTATAGCAGGGGAACCCACAGCATGGGCTCCCCCTGACATAATGGCAACCAACCCCAGGCTGGTCAGCATGGGGCTGGATTCCCTAGTGAGATGGGCTCCGCAAAATAAACTAGCTCCTAACATGAAGAATTCTCGCTGCACCATGATAGAATTACAGCAGCTAGGTCTTTTTATAATAGTTTTATCTTTATTCTCCTAAAATAATGTATATGGGTATATGTGCCAACATATTTATTACTATACACTGAATCAAACATGATGATAGTGTGAGCGATTTTTTTTTCTATTTTATAGTATTGTATGGGAATATCAATAAATGTACTGTGCTTTTACATGCTGGTTTCTGTTTAATACAATATTGATTTTGTTCTATTGATAACTTAGATACATTTAGCACGGTCATCTTTTTCCTTTTCTCGTAAGTATGCTTGGGGTCACCAGCTACAGGACAGGTGTAGTGATGACTGACAAGGCACAGTCTTTGTATTAAAACTACATGTATGTGTGCCACTAGCTAGAGCAAAACATGTCTATGCAAGGAAAATAAGCTTTAAAAACATATTTTGTGCACAGTATGCATTAATGGCCTATTGATTTACATATTTCAAGCAAAACAAAAATCAAAAATAAACATTTATTTTATTAAACTCATATTTTTATAAATCAGTATACCTTTAATTTATAATATACATTTTTTTAATGCGTTTTGCTGTGATCTTAACATACGCTTGTGCATATACTGTAGTCTGTTATGTGTATACATACTGAAAGTAACATTTAGACATAGCGCACTTACACCCAGATTCAAGCAGAAATGTATGTTAAAATACTTAATAGAGATCCCTATCTCAGCATTCAAACTACCAGTTTTAGAAAACAGTGCAAAACAGCATTGTCCAATTAGATATTGTTGGTGACTTGTCACAAATCTAGCGGATAATGTGGATTTGGTTTAGCCAACTTGCATTAGCACTGGCAGTAACAGATGGTCTCATGAAGCCCTGGTTTTTGATAGCCCTCCCCCCCCTGCTGGTGGGTTTTCAGGTCACAGGCCTCTATGCTGCCTCCAGGTGTGACGAGCTGGTAACAGCAAGAAGGGTTTGGTCAACGTAGCATACCATGGGACTGGTACACAAACAGACTGCTGGGTGCCAAATCAGCAACCGGAAGGAGTGTTAGAATAAGCCATGTCAGCAACAATCAGGTATAAACAGTACCAAATTACAGGCAGAAGAGAGGTCAGGAACAGTCTGGGTCAGAATTTACAGGAATCAGCCATAATATGAACAGAAACGCTGGAGTAAAGGTACAGAGCCTAATACTCTGGCACAGGCCTGTGTACAGAGCAAGTTTTAATAGCTGAGCTGATGAATAGGGTGGATCACAGGTCGGACACATGATCACAGGTTCAGACAGCAGATTTGAAAAGTAACAACTGGACACTGAAAAGTGTTACCATACCCCTCTCTTAAGGGTGGACTCTGGACAACCAATAAAATGCTTAGCAGGAAATTTACATAGAAACTGCTTTAGACCCAAAAATGCTCCTCAGGACCATATCCCTTCAAATACACAAAGAACTGGAGATCATTTTTAGAAACATGAGAGTCCAAAATCTGGCTAACCTCCTTCTCTTCTTGCTGGGGGACAGATATAGAGGAAGGAAGATTATTTCTAGAGATAAACCGTTTTATTAGGAAATGTTGAACACATTGGAAACATGTAATGAAGCCGGTTAATCCAATTTGAAGGCCACTGGGTTAATCTTTCGGAAGACCTTGAAAGGTCCAATGTAACATGGTGCAAACCTCATGCTGGGTACCCGTAAGATAGGGTTCCTGGTGGATAACACACTTTGTCCCCTGGAATGCAAATTAGGAACTGTGCGTCTTCTTTTGTGAGATGCAGTTTTATAGCTAGTTGAAGCTTTAATCAGATTTGTTTTAACATGGGTCCAAATGTCCAAGAACTTTTGTAACAGAGAGTCAATGCCAGGAATCTCTGAACTGGAGATGGAAGAGAGTAAAGGAAGAAGATGATGACAAACATGTAGAAGAAAAAACAATTCAATTCATGAGTGTGGTTATTACTCTGCCCAAGGAAGCAATTCAACCCAGTTGTCTTGACTTCAGGGCATATACATCCTAATGAATGTCTCCAGGTCTTGGTTCACCTTCTCTGTTTTCTCATTTGACTGCGGTAGATATGCAGTGGAAAAATTTAATTTGATGTCAAAGTTTTTGCAGAGAAATCTCCAGAATGTGGACACAAATTGCACCCCTCGATCAGAGACAATCTTATGCGGGCAACCATACAATCTGAATATTTCCTTGACAAAAATATCAGCTATAGCAGCAACGTAAGGAAGTTCCTTCAGGGGAACAAAGTGGTCCGCCTTCGAAAATCTATCAACCACCACCCAGATAGTATTGTGTCCTTTAATGAGGGTAGATCAGTGCCAACAATCCATCAAAATGTCTGTCCCAGACCTGTCTGGAACTGTGTAACGACCTGCCTCCTGGACTTTTGGACTTTATTATTTGTATTCCATTTTATATGTTGCAGCAGTACCTCTGATCACTAGAGGTGCTGCTATTGTGCCTTACTTGGTTGTATCAGGGGTTAACCTGCCCTGTAATTATTGCTTGCACCTGGGTGTGTCCCTTCTTAAACCTGTCTCTCCCAGCAGTCTTTGCTGGTTATTGTTGTCCCATCCTGTTGTTGCATTCTGTTGTTCCTTCCCTCTGCTGTGCTTGTGGTTTCATGCTGCCTGGATCTCTCCATATCACTGCTTACCTGCTATCTGGGATCTCTCCATATTACCACTTACCTACATCAGCCATCTACCCGGTATTTATTCCTGCATTTTCCTGTATATTCAGTATTACACCATCAGATTGTTATTCCAGCGATAAACTTTGTGTGTTTTCAACTTATTCTTGGCTCCTGAGCTGCACTTTGTATTTGAACCGTGACAGTATAACCAGCCAAAAGAGAAAAAAGCTTAGGAGTCGTGTGGAAGATATTTATTCTGGGACCTTTTTCTGCAATTCTTTTTTCATTTGTTTTTTGTAGAGATGGTCACTGATACCCGTGTTTTGGTTTTGGTTTTGGTTTTGGATCTGGATTACCTTTGTGTTTTGGTTTTGGTTTTAAAAAACCGCCCTTGCGTGTTTTGGTTTTGTTTGGTTTTGTTTTGCTATTTTTGAAAAAAATGCCATTTTTTTGGATCTAAAATAACCTAATTTAGTGCTCCACCAGTTTCTTAAATAAATAAGGTAATTCTAAAGCTAATAAATTATGAAAAAAACAGTTTAATCCCTGGTAGGCTGTCCTTAATGCGAACACTTGTCTGCAAAAAAAAACAGTCAAACCTGGTTGTCTACCTCCTCCATCTTTGATTATTGGCAATGTAGTCATCGTCTTAGGGTGTATATTAAACCCTACACTTGTAGTTGAATATTAAAAAAGCAGCCTGCACAGACTGTGGAGCTAGAAAGTAAAATTAAATGGACCACGGTACTTTGGTGGCTATCTATGCTCGCCCTCCACTTGTAGTTGAATATAAAAAAAGCAGCCTGCATAGACTGTAGAACTAGAAATTTGAATATACAAAGAAATGGACAAAGGCAGTTTGGTATTTGTCTGCATCAGACCTCCCCCCCCATCCTCGTGTAATAAAATAGAAAAAAAAGCAGCCTGCATAGACTGTAGAACTAGAAATTTGAATATACAAAGAAATGGACAAAGGCAGTTTGGTATTAGTCTGCATCAGACCCCCCCCCCATCCTCGTGTAATAAAATAGAAAAAAAAGCAGCCTGCATAGACTGTAGAACTAGAAAATTGAATATACAAAGAAATGGACAAAGGCAGTTTGGTATCTGTCTGCATCAGATCCCCTCTCCACTAGGGGTAAAATAGAAAACTATTCAGCCGTTATATAATCTAGAATATAAATAGAAATTGAGAAAGGCAATTTGGTATCTGTCTGCATCATAATCATCAACATCCTTATTAGCGCCCTCGTCACCTCCATAAATCTCCCCCTCATCCTCTTCTATTTCCAAAGTGGCATCCTCAATTTGGTTATCACCGGCTACACTCGGGCTATTAAGGCACACATCAGCAGAATGCTCATGATTAGACATCCCACTGTTGAATGGACTCTCCACAGGGATTGTTGTCATTTGTGAATCAGAGCAAACATTATCCTCTAATGCCTTACTGTTATCTTGCAGCTCGACTTTGACGCGTAACAGTAGTTGTGCACGAACTGTAGGCTCGGTAACTTTTTGGGATCTGCCACTAATAGCCAAAGGTAAAGGCCTCATACTCTCTTTGCCGCTGCGTGTGTAGAATGGCATGTTGGCAATTTTTTTTTATCGGCACTTAACTTTTGCTCAGTAACACTTCTTTTTCGCTTCAACACAGTAAATTTATTCTTTGATTTTGTTTTTTGGACTAATTTCGAAACACTCTGCAGTTTGACATCACCTTGCCCAGATGACGTATTGGGAACACTAACATCAGGACTGGTGACAGAACCTGGTTGCTCATTCTGATCAAATGTGGACTGCTTTGAATCCATTCAAAATTATTTGGTAGATACTGCTGACAGATAGGACTTTTGACGGCCAGAAATATTTATGCACAATTATAGGGGAGGTATTTATAATCTTGAAGTATCGCGAGAACCGATCCACGAGATCCGACGACGTCACAATGACGTTCGGCCTCGATTTGGAATCGGAGCGGGTGGGAGAGTACCGAGCTACTCAGCTCGGTACTCGGATACCCAAAGTTCGGGTGGGTTCGGTTCTCAGGGAACCGGACCCGCCCATCTCTAGGTTTTTGCAACATGTCTGTTTCACCAATCTTGGAATTGCTACTGCTACAAACTTTACAGATGGACATTATCTTGCTACGTTCTCAGCTTGCTAGATTTTCCGCTTTACTTGTGGACCCTCTCAGGAGACTGTCTGATTATGTCTCTCCTAATACAGAAGCTGCTGGTCTGTCTCAATCCACCTTTACTGCTGCTGAACTTGTGCAAACAGCACCTCTTAATTGTGCTTCTACAAATTTGCTGTTTAGTAAGAACTATGGGCTAACTAATTCCCAGTTCACAGGTGGTCCACGCCCCCATCTGACTGAAAAGGAGCGACGGCGCAGAATAACAAACAAGTTGTGTCTCTACTGTGCCAGCAATGCACACTTCTTACAGGACTGTCCTATCCGTAAACCACAACATCCTATGCAGCAGCCTTCAGTGTGCTCCTCTCCAGACACTGTATTTGTCTGCACTTCACCTCCTGTTGCTATATTACAACCTGATCTGTTCCCTGGGATGGAGCCTAATCCGCCAGCTCCAGTTGCCACCTGTCCTGTGGTGCCAGCTCCAGTTGCCACCTGTCCTGTGGTGCCAGCTCCAGTTGCCACCTGTCCTGTGGTGCCAGCTCCAGTTGCCACCTGTCCTGAGGCGCCAGCTCCAGCCGCCTGTCCTGAGGCGTCAGCTCCAGCCGCCTGTCCTGAGGCGCCATCTCCAGCCACCTGTCCTGAGGCGCCAGCAGCCTCTGTCTCCTGTTGCGAGGTCCCAGCCTATGTCTCCTGTTGCGAGGTCCCAGCCTCTGTCTCCTGTTGCGAGGTCCCAGCCTCTGTCTCCTGTTGCGAGGTCCCAGCCTCTGCCTCCTGTTGCGAGGTCCCAGCCTCTGCCTCCTGTTGCGAGGTCCCAGCCTCTGCCTCCTGTTGCGAGGTCCCAGCCTCTGCCTCTTGCTCCGAGGTGCCATCATCTGCCTTTCAGTCTTGAGTCTCCTGCCACTGTGTCCGGTCCTGAGTCTCCTGCCACTGTGTCCGGTCCTGAGTCTCCTGCCACTGTGTCCGGTCCTGAGTCTCCTGCCACTGTGTCCGGTCCTGAGTCTCCTGCCACTGTGTCCGGTCCTGAGTCTCCTGCCACTGTGTCCGGTCCTGAGTCTCTTGCCACTGTGTCCGGTCCTGAGTCTCCTGCCACTGTGTCCGGTCCTGAGTCTCCTGCCGCTGTCTCCAGTTCCGAGTCTTCAGCCGCTGTCTCCCTTCCTGAGCTACAGTCCGCTCCAGAGGGGGTGCTGCTCTTACAATCTGCTCCAGAGAGGGCCCTGTCCCTCCAGCCCCCTCCAGATTTGCGCATTCAGCCCGAGTTGCCTATCCATGCGGTTCAGCCCGAGTTGCTTGTCCATGCGTTCAGCCCGAGTTGCCTGTCCATGCGATTCAGCCCGAGTTGCCTGTCCATGCGGTTCAGCCCGAGTTGCCTGTCCATGCGGTTCAGCCCGAGTTGCCTGTCCATGCGGTTCAGCCCGAGTTGCCTGTCCATGCGGTTCAGCCCGAGTTGCCACTCTATGCAGTTCAGCCCAAGTTGCCACTCTATGCAGTTCAGCCCGAGTTGCCACTCTATGCAGTTCAGCCCGAGTTACTACTTGGTGCTGTCTGCTCTGAGGCTTCTCACAGTGCTGTCCCTGCCAAGGGTCGTCCAGTCCGGGCCTGCTGCCAAGTCTGCCATCCACTCCGGGCCTGCTGCCAAGTCTGCCGTCCAGTCCGGGTCTGCTGCCAAGTCTGCCGTCCAGTCCGGGCCTGCTGCCAAGTCTACCACCCAGTCCGGACCTGCTGCCAAGCCTTCTGCCCAATCCGGGCCTGCTGCAAAGCCTTCTGCCCAATCCGGGTCTCCTGCCAAGCCTGTTGCCCAATCCGGGCTCCCTGCCAAGTCATCCACCCAGTCCGGGTTGTCTTCTGTCAAAGGTGTCCTGCCCGAGTCCCCAGGGACGTATGTTCAACCCGAACTGGCCAAGTCTCGTGCTAATTCATCCTCTGTTCCAGATTTCCGACCACCTACCTTCAATGGGGACATACAGCAATTTAATGCTCTGATTTTTATATCCTATTTTCCATCAGTACCTGACCTCCTAGATAACCAATGGAAGCAAGTATATTACCTGTTATCCAACCTTACAGGAAACGTTCTGGAATGGGCCAGCCCCTTTATTGAGACCAGAGATCCCATCCTTTCTAATTTACAACTTTTTTGTGAGGCATTGTTCAAAGAATTTGCTCCAGCACTTGTCAGTTGTACTCCCTGCATGTCTTCTGTGCCAACTTTGTTGTCTCCAGTTGCCCAACCTTTGAGGCTACCTGCATGTTCTATTCAGTTTGAGCAATCCTGTGTCCCTAAAAAGAAAGCAAAGAAAAAGAAAGGTAAAAAGAAGAGAGGTGAGACTTCGGGATTCCTGCATTCCTTGGACATGGTCCCCGTACCGTCTCTGTCCATGGATGAGGATTTCTCCACTACAAGCCCGATAGTGGACTATGACTCTGACACTTTCAAACAGTTTTGGTAATGTGGGTGTCTGGAATTCGCCCTTAAGGGAGGGGGTACTGTAACAACCTGCCTCCTGGACTTTTGGACTTTATTATTTGTATTCCATTTTATATGTTGCAGCAGTACCTCTGATCACCAGAGGTGCTGCTATTGTGCCTTACTTGGTTGTATCAGGGGTTAACCTGCCCTGTAATTATTTCTTGCACCTGGGTGTGTCCCTACCTAAACCTGTCTCTCCCAGCAGTTTTTGCTGGTTATTGTTGTCCCATCCTGTTGTTGCATTCTGTTGTTCCTTCCCTCTGCTGTACTTGTGGTTTCATGCTGCCTGTATCTCTCCATATCACTGCTTACCTGCTATCTGGGATCTCTCCATATTACCATAGGCACAGACTGGTGCTCTGGAGACTGTTAATCACAGACACCAGATCTGTGACCATCATTGGGTTAAATCAGAATAAAGAGGACACTTGAGGTAGATGAGCAAGGCAGGAATCCATTAGCTTCATGTCATAAAATAACACAAAACAGGATACACTTACTCCATGACGTAACCATGCATCTCAACAGGAAAGGCGCAGGGAGTGTCTGGAGTTATGCCACTCTGAAAATCTAACCAATGAAAATCTGTTTTGAACATTTGAAAAAAAGTATTTAAGGATCCACAGAAGCACTACTTCCTTTAGTGCTTCTACAAATATCCCTGAGGAAGCCCCTAGCGGGGTGAAACGCGTAGGTTACTTTATTTGACATCAACCTATATTTTGAACATATATTCTTTCCTTTCCACACACTAAGAACAGGATCGCCAAATTTCACTACAAGCGCATGTGTGGACAACTCTCACCACCCAGCGGATCCCAATGCATACACCTCTGGCTGAGAGCGGCTCTCACACAACTCTCACCCATTGTATCTAGGAGACTGTATCTTTAAAGAAATCATTAGATCGCCGACGCCAACCGGGCGCATGCGCGCAACTCACTGCACTTAATGAACGGTTCCAGTGAGTCCATAGGAGAAGTCCACGGCCGTGGGAGATCTCTATAATTGGTCATCAGCTCTATGTGATAGCAGCGGGACGTGGCTACCTGGGAAGGAAGGTAAGTGCACTACCCACCCTTCCCAGATAAGAGATAATAATATTACCCCTTTTTCTTGGTTTTTGAATTGGAATCCAGTGGACAGTGTGTTTATACCGGACGCTAAAGACTTATGTTTCCAGTCATACACCCCAGCCCCCATTGTTTTTATCATGTACCCCTATGATTATTGTCTATAAAATAATGCTTGTTATATTTCCAGTTTTTCTCATGGATGGTTTTTAAGCCTGTTTTGCCATTTATACAGTTATATTTTACATTTGCTACAATTTCTATACATCCTCTTCACTCTGTATTGCGCTGGGGAACCATGTATATTATGTTTTGTTCTCTCCATATTACCACTTACCTACATCAGCCATCTACCCGGTATTTATTCCTGCATTTTCCTGTATATTCAGTATTATACCATCAGATTGTTATTCCAGCAATAGACTTCGTGTGTTTTCAACTTATTCTTGGCTTCTGAGCTGCACTTTGTATTTGAACCGTGACAAACTGGTAAAGGCGTAAAGGACCAAGAGGTTTTTGATGTGGAGTTTCATGTTGAGTGCAAGTGGATAAGGCTGCAACAAACTCCTTAACATCCTGAGGGTAGGCTACCAATAATTTCTGGAAATTAGTTCCTGTGACTTTTTAACTCCTGAATAGCCTGCAAACTGAAATGCGTGAGCCAAGCATAACAGACTGGGACAAAGTTTAGGGTCAACAAATGTTTTCCCTGGAGGAGAATTTGCTGGAGAAAAAAGAAGTAATGTCAATGATGCAATTCGGATCAGTGATGGGATGACCCTCAAGGGACAATTCCTGATCAAAGGAGTAGAAAGAGTGATATAAGGCATCAGCCTTCCTGTTCTTGGAACCAGGAAGAAAATTGAGAACAGGGACCATCTTGCTTGACAGGGATTAAGACATTGAGCCATTTGTAGGTTCTATAGATTTTTATGGTCTGTGTATATGGTCACAGGGAAAGAGGCATCCTCCAGGACATGTCTCCATTCTTCAAGTACAAATTTCACAGCCAAGACTTCCTCTTTGTGCACAGCTCCCACAGGTCAGTGCGGCAGTGTGCTGATGAACTGTGCCTTGTGCAATCTTATTGCCATCAATATCTGTCCAGGAGATTGAAGTTTTCAAAAAGTGAGTAGGAAGAGCCAACTTAGTGAATAGGGAAGCTGAAATTAAATCGCCGGCTGCACCTGAGTCCTGAAAGCCAGACAATGTGACTGACAACGTGAGATAATACAAAGTAACCAGAGTGGAAATGCTGGCACTGGGATCAGATGAGGGAGATTTTACAGATGTAGCTTACATGGTCTCTACGGTACCAGTTAAGCTCTGGAGATTCCTGAATCCAAGAAGTGTCCAGACTCTGCACAGTATAGACATAGGTTATTTTTAACCTTCTCTCTCCTTCTTCTGAGGTAAGGTAAGTTGGTCCCATCTGCATAGGTTCTTCAGTGGCCACAACTGAAATCTGAAAGCAAGGTACCAACTTGAACACAGGATTCATTCTCTTGAATGAGGTCATTCGAGGAAGACAAGAGCTTTCTCTTGAAGCCAGCTCATCTTTTTCACAGTCAGACAGTCTTTGCCAGAACATTGCCACTAGAGTTTTATTATTCCACTGCAGTTCAGAAGCTAATGTCCAGAACTGAACCGCATACTTGCCCAATGTGTCAGAACCTTGATGCAAACAAAGAATTCCAGAGGGAGACGAAGAGGCATGACCAGGGTCATCAAAGATTCTTCTAAAGATTCCAAAAAGGAGGTGTAATTGTGCATAAATAGATCATTGCGCTCCCAGAGCGGAGTGGCCCAGGAAAGTGCTTGTCCAGAAAGTAGGGATATAATATAGACTACTTTTTGTTTTTTTGCCTTGAAGGAGTTCAAATTGTACACTGGTTCAGAAAGCAGGTATTACGCGCCTGGTGTTCGGGCAGCGTACCCGACACCCGGCAGACTTACCTCTCATCGGCGCTCCGCTTCCCGCTGGGCGCCGCCATCTTGGATCCGGGTCTGCGCATGCGACAGCTGCATTAATCCTTCTGCCTCCTGCTCATTGGTCCTTCTCCTTGGCGGCAAGTTTAAAAGGCACCTTCTCTCTGTCTTCACTGCCTGTTCTTTGAGTCACCTCCTGGTAATAGAAGTGGCTTCCCTGGTGTCCTGCTGCATTTGCTATCTATACTCGTCTGCAGAGCTGACGCTCACTTTCCTGAATCTACTTCATCTGCCACACAGTGGCCTGCAGAGCTAACGCTCATCTCCGGAAATCTACTCTTCACTCGTCTGCAGAGCTGACGCTCACTCTCCTGAAATCTACTCCACATAGTGGTCTGCAGAGCTGACGCTCACTTTCCTGAATCTACTTCATCTGCCACACAGTGTCCTGCAGAGCTAACGCTCATCTCCGGAGATCTACTCTATATTCGTCTGCAGAGCTGACGCTCACTCTCCTGAAATCTACTCCACATAGTGGTCTGCAGAGCTGACGCTCACTTTACTGAATCTACTTCATCTGCCACACAGTGGCCTGCAGAGCTAACGCTCATCTCCAGAAATCTACTCTACTCTCATCTGCAGAGCTGACGTTCATCTCCTACTTCGTCCGCCACATAGTGGTTCGCAGAGCTGAGGCTCATCTCCTGAGTCTGTTCTACACTCGCCTATAAGACTGATGCTCACCTTCTGCTTCATCTGCCACATAGTGGTCTGCAGAGCTGACGCTCATCTCCTGCATCTACGCTGCCATTACTTACGGCACTGACCTCTCTTCCTACAGTGCTATTTCCTGTAGCGTGCTCTTAGTAGGAACCGCGACCTGCGAGGCAGACGCGGCTAAGCCCATACTGCTTTGCGGCGGTTCCTGGTGAACACCGTCTCCTCCGCGCCTTGCTGGAGTAGTGCCAAGCTGTACAAACCTCTAGGTTTTGCTGTATCTACCGAGTCCCCTCGTAAGAACCGTGACAGCAGGCCTTGGGATCCCTGACATATTTAGGTGGTGCAGGAATACAAACTTGGAATGTTGCCACCACAACAGTAGGTGACTGTACTGGAGTTGCTAGAGGTGCTTTACTGCCCAGGGAAGTCTGGAGTGTGTCCAGGTAGCAGGAGAGAACATGTATAAATTGCATCAGCTGGTCCTGATTAGCTTCTTGCTTTCCTAACCTACTGACAAGTTGTTGTAGGAGGTCCTGAGGAGACAATTTACTAGTGGAATCCATGGCAAGAGTATACTGTCACAAATCTAGCAGATAATGTGGATTCACTTTCTTCATCCTGAATTAGCACTGGCAGTAACAGAGGCTAACAAGCCCCAATTTTCATCAGGGATCCCCTCAAGGAGGTTGGCGCTCCGATATTGGTGGATTCGCAGGTTGCAACCCCCTGTGCTACCTCCAGATGTGACAAGTTGGTATCAACAGCAAAAAGGGTCTAGTCAACATTGCAAAAACTGGTAAACCAACAGACTGCAGGATGCCAAATCAACAAAAGGATCCTCCGTTGATTCAACAATATTGTTTTGTGGTGGTTTTTACATACAAAACACTCCAGAACCACATTTTTCATACATTTTAGTTCCACCTATGTACAGTTAACCGAATATGTTCTCCATTTTCCACTCATGTCAACTCCAATAATATATGAGGAATGATCTATCATTGCTAAATTTGGAAAACCTTGGTCTCCTCCTATGGCGTCTTCTCAGTTAAGGATTGTATAAATATTATCTGCACACTTTCCACTTTTAAATCAAACTGCATGTTGAAATTTATGTCAGCTTCATTTTAATATTGTCATAATACTTGTTTTTGGGAAAGTTTCTATGAGGCAGCATTTGGATTGCAATATCCTTCAGTCCAACATCTGACCAATAGATGGATACAGAACTTTCTTATGTATATATATTCCTTCTCTCCTGGAAGCAGCCTTGCACTGTCTACACCTACTTAGGCTGCTTGCCCCTATTCTGGGATTCATGATGATCATGGTAGTTGGGAGTATCTTGTATATTTGTAGAATCCTTAGCCTTAGTATCCAGATAACATTATGTCTTATGTGACTTCCTTGTATCCTGCTAATCAGGCTTTACTACAGTCATTTGTATAATTTGTATTTTTTGACTGTGCCTGATTGATTCATACACTCTTGGCCCCTAATCCCATTTGGTATTCTGTACTCATTCCCTGCACCCTGTTCCTCAGCCTATTATGTATCCTTGCTCTCTGCAGTCCTTGTGCCTGTCAGTATTTGTTTCTTGCTTTATGTTAATTTTGTTTGATATTATTATTTTATCACTATTTGTTTAATATGCTGTTCTGATTGATGCTTATTAATCATATATGTATATTTAATTCACACCCGTGTCTAGTTTAAAAACTGAGTACTGTATACTGAAACCTAGGATCAAATCATCCTGTAAAGGTCATGACAGAATGCAAGGCCCAAAATAGGGAACTGTTTGAATTTTACCAACCAGTCGAATATCAAAATAGCCTGTTCTGCTTTTGAGAATTCCAATTGGTCTCTGAATTATTTGCATTCCTGTTCGTTTTTTGCCTTACTCTTACTGTTCTGGTTTTCTGTCTTGTGGTGCATTGTCTCCAAAGTTTTGCATTGTTATCATTGTCTGTATTATGTGACTTTTCCTGGATTTTTTATCTTTTCCAGTTCACCAATGTTTTTACTGGACTTTCATGAACTTTTGCCATAGCTAACTAAAATATTTATTATTTATTATTCAACATCTGATCCGCTTAGTGGAGGAGTAGGATATTGAAACTTATTGTCACGGGCACTAGGAATCTCGACCCAAGTCCTGCCAATAGTTGTCTTACTCACCAGAGGCGCGGAGTAAAATGAAGCAGCTGGTCTTCTCCAGGAACCCTCGCAAGAGGGTATGGGTTTAGCGGCCTCTGCTGCAAAGGTCGTGGCCTTCAGGAGAGTATGGCAGGATCAACGGACTTTCAGCTAGTCGGGAGATGGTCTGCGGTTAAAGCAGATTAGGTAACAGGAGATGCTCTGCGTGTTGCAGGTTCTTACCACCGGAGTGGTGGAGATGTTCTGCGTTCAGCAGGTGAAGTAACAGGAGATGCTGAGATGCTCTGCGTGTTGCAGGTTATTACCACTGGAGTGGTGGAGATGTTCTGCTGGTAGCAGGTGAAGTAACAGGAGATGCTGAGATGCTCTGCGGTTGCAGGTTATTACTACCAGAGTGATGGAGAGGTTATCCGAACAGCAGGTAAGGTAACAGGAGACGTTGTGAAGGACTACAGGTAAGGTAACCAGGAGTTGCTGCCTCAGCAGAGTGAGGACCAAGAACAGTCACTGGGAGTAGGTCAAAGGTGCCTTAAATAGGGAGAGGCTGTCAGTAGGTCAATAAGGAGCGAGGGAAGTCTTTAAATCTCATACAGTTCTGCGTATGCGCAGAACCGTAACTAAGATGGAAGCCGGCTGTGGCGCTGCACGGACGCCGGCAGAGGGGTGAGTGAACCGGGACTTGGTTTAGAAGGACCAGAGACCCGGCGAGTGACACTTATAAAGTAAGATTTACATTATATTTCAGGAAAATACTAAATATATATAAATCAATTAGTGGATATAGGAGAATGTAAATTTAGATCTGTTTTCCCTCTATCATTAGTATTGATCCTCACAATCACCACTGTTCAGTGATCTGTCACTACCACTCCTATATGGACCTCTGTCACTGCCAGTGCCGCCTATCATCTGCCACAGCGAGTTCTCTTTCACCATCTCAATCTGATCAATCCATCTTTTTGCCACCTCCTTGCTATGCAGCGTTAAATAGGTAAATTTTGCAAACTTTCTTCAACATCAGTTAATTTAAATCTTTTTCATTAAAACCACTTCTGTGTCCAGCTGGAGAAAATAGATTTCATACTTTTTGGAGCAGAGTTTCGAGGTTGGGCAGAGAACCTTCTGGACACTAATATGTATCTTCATGATGATCATTTACAATTCTTTGGATTCCTGGGATTCTATCCAATATGATTCTTAAAGCTAATTCCTCCAGATTTAATGACTAGCTCATCTTCTGAAATTGTATGGGATAAGCCATCAGCTAATCCTCCCTTGTGTACCCTGCTCTATGCAGTCCTTGTGGCTGTATTAGTTTCTTGCTCTGCGTTAAGCTTATTGTTTTTTCATTATATGTTTTGCACCATTATTTGTTTTGCCTATTAAATATTTCCTTATTTTTTATTTTTCATTTTTCACATCTGTATTTAGATTAAACCCTATGTGATGGTATGATGATATCCTGTAGAGGTCAAGGCAAATATCTCCTTACTACCTACATCACCTCTGAGAGGTAATAAACATTACATATCCATTCAGACCACTGCATAACTAAAACTTGTTTTACGTTTTCTAAAAATTATAAATAAAATAAGATACACAGCTTTACAGTAATATTTAGAATAATGTTTTTGCTTTTTTAATGATATAAATAAAAAAATGACAATTATGTAAAAAAAAATGAAAAAGTTTTAAATATAAACAAAGCATGCTCTTTATTAGTATTGCATGAAGGTTTTAGGTCAAGGTTTCTGAGGTTTGAAATGCTTCTAGCATAGAGTAATGTATACTGTCGTATGTGCTGCAATGCATATTTTTAAAATTCTCAAACACATTCTATGCTTCAATATGGCAATAAGAATACATATATTACATTCAATAAACATATAGTACATATAGCTCAATGGCAATCATGTTGGATTGACAAAACAAGTTTTCTACTATTTGCATTTTGCATTGTTAACAGTGATATTTATGTTTATTTGCTCTTCAAACACAAAAACATGTAAACAAGTAAATTTTTCTGTAACATATACAAAAGATGTTATTCAGGCAACAGCTGATATGATAAATGTAATGGACTCCTATTGTCACTGACTTCACTATTTTTTCAAGCCTTAAGTGGGTCGGGATGTAAAACCAATAGTTCCTAAGAAGACCTGCTCTAACAATGGAAATATATGGCTGGGTACCAATAAATTGTGACTAATGTCAACAGACCATCAGTTGGTTGTTTGTATTAGAGTATAAAACAATTATAAAACAATTAGCAATTTCCTATATTTACTTTGCCAGTCTTACTCATCTAATATGCTAGCACCATATTGGCACATTGATGTGGGTGAAAATTAAATATTTCAGTTTGGTAAGCTTCTGAGAAACTATTTGTTCTAGCTTGGCAGCGACATCTACAATCAATTACTCAAAGGCTTGACCAGAAGTGAGGTTGTGACCATACTTTGGGGCCGATTCAATTCGGCCACGTTATTCTAGGAATAACACGGAGCTAATAGTATTACCATTCATACCTTAATTTTAATCCGGATTTTTGCTCGTGGCCCCTAGGGCTGTGAGCGAATATCAATGTTAAAATTACTGTATTAACGGTAATACTGCACACTATAACCGTAGCAATGGTAATAGTGCGCAGGCCGCGTTATGCCTAGATTCCATAAACGAAAAGGTGTTTTTATTTTACATAAATCACTGTGGAAGACTATAAGAAGAAGTTTGGTATTTAAAAGTTTTGGTTTGTTTCATTTGGCTGCTATTAATGATTAATAGTCCTACATGGGTTGCACAGTGTCATGTGTCTACCATGACAATCACAGTCACATTGCATATGATGTAGTGAGCAAAGATGCCTTAAAATGCCTTACACAACACTGAGATATATGGAATAATGTATGGAATGGAAATAATCATGCTATAATCCCTGGAATTACTAATATAACAGCACAAATCCATGTCAAGATCTCTATCTCCCATAACTCCTGTTTCTTAACCCATTCCACTCACAGATAATAGGAATAGCACTTACCAGAGACAGGATAAAACTGATCTTAAAGAACTGTAAATACTGCTGCTCTGTAACCAGGAAGTGGTAGTGCACTCTGACTCATGTGTCCATGAGCGAGCTTGATTTGCTGATACACAAATGCATTTTATCTGTGTTATTGTCAGCCATACTTGTCTCCCCTCCTGACAGATTTTGAAAAGTAGATAATGATTTGGAGGAGGACAGCTAAGAAAAAGTGCTATCAGATGCATGATTAAAAATTAACTTGCTATTTAAAGGAAAAAAATTCTATATTACATTGCTGCTTTAAGATAAATGAAGACCTGCACAGAGATGAATGCACTTAAACGCAATACTTGTAGGCTTTCATGACTTACCTTCAGGGGTTAAATTTTTACATGGCTAGTTTGAATTATTTCCAAAAGGCTGCCACTGGGAGTGGCAAACAAGCCTATATTGCATCCAAGAACAGGAAGTGTTCCCTCTTTTGCTCCAAAAAAATCACAGAACTAAGTATATATCACTGTGATTGGCAGCTATAGTATTCCATAAATGTTTTCCCTGCACTTGTTTCTGGATTTTCCTCCTTTCTTCAATTCTCTTAAAATTTTTCCTTTAATTCCATTTTCAGATTTCCTTTCCCTCCTTTCTTCTTACACCTTCAGCCCCCATCCCCCTTCAGTTCAACAACTATCCCCTGCACATTTTTCATTGATCGTGTACTTGCTGCTTCCATTTTCCTTCATGCCTTGTCTGCACTTCTAAGCCCCCTCTCCGCTGTCACCATAGCCCCACCGCTATCCCCGTTTTGCCTGGTCTGTATGCGGCCAATGGCAAAGTTATTTTGCATCCCTCTCCCCACACGGCGGTCATGTGACACCACAAGACAGCTCCAACAGCTGCTAAGTTAATTGAGGTTCTGTCGCCAACAAGCAGGGGGGGTGGGGGGCATCTCAAAGATGAAGGTATGGGTAGTTTTATAGCCAAGGGTCAGGTGGTGGCAGTTTGAACACAGCCTTGACACGAAATCAATGCAGTCAGTGGTTAACATATGGAGCAAAAGTTTATGTTTGGCCACAGGATTCTTTTCCTCTTCACTCTATGTCCCTCATAGGGACCTTTCTGCGAAGGTCCTAGACATCGTTTCAGCAAAAGGGTTTTTGAGGCCAGAAGTGGTGTAGTCTCTCTGATGCTGTAAGTTAGCACATGGAAATCTGGGTCGGTTGGCCATTCCTATGTTTGGTTTTAGAGCATTAGCTTGTTAGTTTGTAAATTCCATTAGTTTCTTCACCAACATCATTTATGCAGTTAAAACTGTGACCTTAGTTCACCAAAATGTAAATCTGTGTCTATGTCTTATTTCACTTATTAAGTAGTTATCTTTATTATAAGGGGTATAGGGTGAATGTGCAAAGGGTGGTTATGATAAATGAAGACCTGCATAGGGATCAGTCCACTTAAATGCTAGGCTTGTAGGCTTTCATTGCACTTACTTTCAGGGGTTAAATATTTCCCTGGCTTTTTTTGAATTATATCTAATATGCTGCCTCTGGAAGTGGCAAACAAGCTTTTACAGCATCCAAAAACAGGAAGTTCTCACTTTTTTACTTTAAGAAATCCCTCCATCCCTCTCTGTCACGATGTGTCTGTTAATTATGTGTGGTGCTTCTATTGTGCATCTAACTTTCTTCTTCCCTATTCAGACATGGCACAGTCATCGGAAAAGCAATGCAGTTAATACATGGTGGAAGAGTTTATGTTTGGCCGTAATTTAGCACCTGAGATTCTGGGCCAGTTGGCCATCTCTATCTTTGGTTGTAGAGTATTAGCTTATTAGTTCAACTTGCATTGGTTTCTTCACCACAATCATTTATACAATTAAAACTATGACCTTAGTTCGCCAAAATTGAAATGCCTGTGTCTGATTTCAGGTATTAAGTAGTTATCTTTATTATAAGGGGTAGAAGGTGAATGTGCAGAGGGAGAATATCAGCCACTTGGGGGTAAATGTATCATACTGCGCTTTTTACAAGTCGCCGGAAATCGGCGAGATGACAGCTTAAATTTAAAGCGGCGCTGCCTTGTAGAGGGAAACTTACCTTTACAAAGCACCGCCGCTTTAAATTTAAGCTGTCATCTCGCCGATTTCCGGCGACTTGTAAAAAGCGCAGTATGATACATTTACCCCTTGGTGTTTAATAAGCATTTGTAGCTAAACAATGGCAGAGTAAAATATATTCATCTGCTAATTTGTGTATTAAAAAAAGTTTTAAAGAAAGTTTTAGTGGGTAACAAGAATTTGATCATGGTAGATCACGTACAAATAATATTGATCTGCATTCAATATTTACCTAAATATCATTCTAAACTAATACGAGGAATATCCACATTACCATACAACTGTGCTGTAATATAGGAACAGGTGACTAAACACTAAGGCAGGAAAAATGCTGAAATATTTATATATATTAATTTTATTTATTAAATGTATTTAACATGATTTGCTAACTGAGAAGACTATTGTGAGGCTAAGAGGTTCAGGAAGTTGATGGTAAATGCATTGTATTTCTGTGGCCTGAGGAGGGAAAAGTAACTTCTTATTGTGTTACCTGCTGGTTGGGATTATGTTTTTATCTTGTTCAGTGAACTATGAAGTTAAAAATGGAAAGCTAGTGGTACTACCAACCAATTATCTGTTTCCAATGTGTGTCTGCAGCAAAATTCCTCCATGAGATATTCCTTCCTGGCTAAGGATAATGACTGTGTGCTACAGCAAATACTACTCACTAATAACTGATTAACTGGCCTTCACATCCTTCATTCTGCATTCTGATGAAAAGTGTATATGCACCCTACAGTGCATGTATGCATAACCTCACCTAGTCACTAGTCCTATTGAATGATATACAGTACCGGAGCCAGAAGCTAGGATGTGAGCTACAGATTCCCAAAGAATGTAAGTTCTATGCTTAAAATATGCAAGCCTGGATCATTCAGTATTGTACTGCCTAAAATTGTACAGCAGCCTGCATTTTGCCTTAAAAGAAAATATGGTTAATACTTTTCATTTGTTTAACTTTAAGGACACACTTATCAATCACTCCATTGCATGAAACATTTTAAAAATGTCTTATACATAGTATCCATGTTGGGATGTGTCATAAAAATACATTTCTGGTTAAAACAAGCACATTTAATTGCATTATCAGCAGACATTCCAGTACAAATGTGCAATTTATATTGAATCATAATAAATTGAGTATGACAGGAAACAATTTGTTTGCCTACCAATCAATAGGAGAGGGAAACAAACCTGCTATTTGTCATTCAAAAGTAAAATTTGATTAAAATAGGCCATATGAATTCATGACCATTTTTTAAAGTAAGAACACTTATCATCTAATTCATGTCTTCTGTTTCACCACGTAATCACATAGTGCTGCATATAGACTTTGTGCTGTAGCCAGGGATTTTGAGTAATGACACGGAAACGAGCACTCATTGGCTCATTTGCATTTGATTATCCAGCATTCCTGTCATCTGTGGAAGCATTGGCCTAAATTAACTGTGATTCAATGATTGCCTGAACAGTATTTTGATGTGCCATCAGTTATGTGGAATTATGTTTTGCATGTTAGTGATCATTTATTACCAGACTTAAATGCAAAGATAATATTTAAATATTAGCTTAATCTGCATCTAAAATGACTAAATAGCAAGACAAAAATTTACAACTATGCACCACAGCCCTAAAGTCATCATTATGAAATAGTACAGCCCTATGGGGGTGGCAAAGGCAATATTGTAATTTGACTCTTCAGGCATCTCAGTTTCTTTGTGAGATGTAGGGTGGAAATTTATTGGGCAGAGCTGAGACAATTGAGGAATTTTCTCACCCCTGCATGGAATTGGCATTAAATGTGAAAATCCATGCAAAAGTGAATACTTATGTCCGGCTTTGCACCAAACACAATGGGACTACATCATTCTCTTGTACATCTATGACCCTCCCCACCTAGCCTCAGTTTACCTTGAACTTTGTTCACTATAACTATTTACCCTACTGGGAGCATATAGGATATTTGACGAATAACATTGTGCCATTTAGGTTAGTTCTTCATGAAGTGTCAGAAAACACCTAGGCAATCTATGCAACCAAGAATTCTAAAGACTCTTAAAGACACATAATGGTCAGCTCAAGGGGAACCTTGGCGTTTGAAACTGAATCTACATTAACCTGTTAGCCAATGTGACCTGGGAGAGGAAAAGATCTGGAGAAAAATCAAATGCTGGTTTACACTATACTTACTCTAGCACCAGGAATGGTCAAGAATTTGTGGAGGGGGCTGTTAAGGGAGTGGCGTGAGATCCTAAACTGCTTGAACTGCTTAGTGAGATGTTCACCTTTAGCAGCTCCCTTTCCAAGGAACTTGCTACATTCCACAGTAATTGGTTTCCCCTGGGATTTAGGCTCAGGTAGTAGCAGTTGTTCATCTAGCACCTGCCCGGTGGAGAGGACAGAGCACTTAACAGGAGCAGACCTTATTATTATTATTACTATTATTGTTGTTGTTATTATTATAATTAATGTGTCTTCATCTTTTGCATTAGCCTACAAGGTTCTCACCTAGAGAGTACTTTGTTTTTACCATACCTAATACATGGAAGTCTACTCTAATTAGGAAATGGCATACAGGTTTAAAGACAATGCATGGCTGTTATCTGAATATGTTAAATTAGCTTCCTGAAAGAATGTCTGTTGAAAATTATGGGTTTGCAATTGTGTATTTGTAACCCTGAAAACAGATATGTGAACTGAGGAGAGTTTATAACTTTTTAATATTTAAATTTGTTAATAATATAAACAAAGCATCAAAAACATCACTGAGTAAATCACATCAGCATTTTGTCAAATGTACAACATATACCTGCAAATATATTTCACCAATAGAAATATTCAGAGGTATAGTTGCTAAGCTGCCATAGAACTAGTACTTTTGTTGCATGCACTAACCACCGCACTTGTTCGTCTGATATGTCTTTACTTCAATACTCAATTAATAATGCATATCCACATGGAATCCCTTTCTGGTCCAAAAGATGTTATAACCATATAGCTGTATTCAGACAGCAAATTTAAAGCCTCATTGATCCAAAATTTGATGAGAGTATGAGTTTATATTTCAATAAGAGTCCTGTTGTGCTTAATTTATTCCAAGCTGCTTGTACAGGGTTTGTAGTCAAACTAGATAGTAAGTGTACAGAGATATAGTTGATTGTGCCAAACTGTGGAAAGATCAAGGTATCGGCAGCTTACCAGATTACTGCATGATGTATATATCCACACCGCTCAGAGGGTGGTAGAGCTTTTCTGGCCACCTCGGCCGCCAAGGCTACACAGCAGTTAAGTTGCTTCTCACTCACCCTCAGAGCGGAAAAGTTTCTGAATGAGATCCTTACACTACCTCCGTACAAAGATCAGCAACATGTCTGTATAAAGATGACAATCAGACTCAGCAGCAGAAATGGGTTTCCAGTAGTGCAGAAAGCAGTCGCTCAATTAGAACTGTGTTTCCTAGAGTATATCAGCACACCATAAACTCCACTTACGCGTTACATTGCCTTGGAGCAATTTCCTCAGAGACATAGCAAGTGCCAGAAGGTTTATATAGAATGTCTGCTAAACCTAATTTCTTCCCACTGAACTAATTGACCAAATGTTTTTATCTGTAGAGAAGTCATGTACCTTCCTATTTATCAGTTTAATGTATATTTGAGGCATGAAATTTAATATTTTATTTGAAACCCTCACCTGATGTATGGTGTTATGGCTGATGAGGAACACCATAAACTTGTAGAACAGGCAGAAGAGGTCTTCACCTATAGCAGCCGCCTTTCCCGTAGAGCTGGACGCACTCACAGGTACTCATATGCCCCAAGGACTTGAACTCAGAGTAGTACAAGTTTATGATGTCGCCGCAGCACTGGCGAGGGCCAGATAGGAGGTAGTAACTGAGTCCAGTAAACAGGCTGAGATCAGAGGGCAGTAGCAGACAGCAGGGTGAAGTCCAGGCAAGGGTCGGGGGCCGGCAGAAGGTAAGCATATCCAGAGAACAGGCTAAGGTCAGGGTCACGGGCAATCCAACAAGGTCCAGAAGCAAGCCAGGTGTCATACACGGGAAGTCAAATCGAGAACTCGGAACAGGATCAGTAACAGGGAACAGGGAGCCTAGCTACACAGGAAGCTTTAAATGGCAGTGAGGCTCAGTCCTTAAATAGTGAGGGGAACCAATAGCAGCAGAGTGCCAGCGAGCCCCCTCCCTAATCAGTGTGCAGATTTAACACCCCTATGCGCGCATCCGCCCGGCAGGCCGGGCGCGACGGCAGGGGAAACTAAGCGTCCTGGTTGTTGCCTAGGCAACCGGGGCGTAGAGGGCGGAAATGACGTCCCGGTCATCATGGTGATGGCCGGGTCGTCAGAGGCACCAGGAAGCGAGCCACAGCGGCCCGTAGTGGAGCCGCGGCTCGTAACATATGGTATTGTGTTTTAAAATCCTGACACACAGAGGAGTTGTGGCAGGGCTCATAAACCCAAGATTAACAACAAGATACTGTGTGAAATTATAATGGTACATACACCACCCAGTGGATGTGCTTTGAGTTGCAGCTTATCAGAAAGGTCACACACCAGCTTTTCAGAACATAAGAATAGTAAAAGTAGGACACATATGTAGCTCTCCTATAGATATGACTGGGGCCTTAGTACTAAATGACTTACCTTTTCTCCTTCAGAACGTCACCTGTTTGTGCTTCAGTTCCTACTATTGCTGTGAGCTACAGTCTTGTAACTGTTTCCCTAATGAAATGAACATTTGGACATGGGCCTCCGTGATGGCTCTTTGAGTCTAAAAGGTCAGGGTTTGATCTGTATTCTACTGCTGACACAAACCTGAAGATGGCAGGGGTCAGGTCAGAATACCAGAGACAAGTGTAAAGCAGCTTTATTAGACCCAGATGCAGGAATACCAAACACAATAAAACAGGAACATGAGTGGAGAGACTAAAGAATGGGAGGGAAAAGGCTATATATAATGCAAATAGTATACCTACCAGCAGAGGGTAGTAAAGAGTGAACAAATATACTACACCTTCCATCTTAGCCTTCTTCATATTAGGCCTGCTTGGCCTTATATAGTGTACATGACTGTCCAGTGTGATGAGAGCAGAGTCATCCAATAATTCTGGAGAAGTTAGACATTTTCACATGTGGCAGACTAACACCCTGCCACAATAACTAAAACATGTTTAGTTTTAATTAAACAAATATTTAGACAATGGCATGTCTATATGTTTAACATGCAAATTTGCAGAAAACTCACAAAAGAGTTATGACAGCTATGCAATCGAAACTTTTAGAAACGAGACAAGCATCTTGTGGAGCATAAGGTTAATATTTCTAAGATTTATAACAAAGACTCAAAAGTGGTACAATTCCACATTTTAGAAGCCAATTAGACTAATAGGGGGGAATTAAACTCCCCCCGAATTAGCGCGGCCTTAAAACTATTACCGTTATTACGGGGAGCTGCGGGCAAAAAGCCAGCGTTGAAACTACCGTAATAAGGTAATTAAGCGTATCATTAATAACGTTATAATACCGGTAATAATGCCCAGGCCGCATTACTTTTATCCATAACGTGGCCAATTGAATTCCCCCCATATAATGATATATCAATAAATCAGACTCTGAGTGTACAGTGTACTGTATTGGGCAGGGGCGCACACAGGATTTTTAAGGGGGGCTTTACCCCCACCCCCCCTGGATCCGCCACTGACCCACACCAGCACACACAGGGTTAACTCTTCACACCTCCAGACTGTTACAAAAATATAAATACAAGCACACACAGCTTGTTAATCAAATGTATCAACAAATCACACACTGGCATTCCAAGGGTTAACCTGGACTAGCAATCTCTTCTAAACAGGCTAATGAATCAGTTAGAGTATCAAGGACGCAACTTATTAAATTTTAGATTTAATATACGAAAATACAGGGCATTCAGATATAAAGAAAAATAATGAATAAACAATTAATATATTGACATAACAAGCAAAAACAGTTTAAAATAAAAAGGATTACATTCAGATTTGAACTTACATAAATTGCATTCTGGGCAAGGGGAATTGGCTAGAAAGATAGACAGCTTATCAATGTAACTTGATTTCCCCAAAAGTCTTTGACAGCGCCACGGCTGCTGTATATTACAGTGCCACTATGTAGGGGCACTCTTTAGCGGAGGGTTGGGGTATCTGGAGACCCAGAAACCCCCCTGCGTGCGCCCCTGTTGGAGTATGTAAGATGACAATTTAACACACAAGTACATTCTGAATTTTTGTGTTTAACTTCAACGAATATAATAGGTGTTTTCTGATTTATCAAGGCTGAGGAGTTTTAATTTTCTCAAATAAATGCTTAGAGTTACTTTATGTAGTCACATAACAAATGATGATTATAAGTAGAGATGGGCGGGTCCGGTTCTCCGAGAACCGAACCCACCCGAACTTTGGGTATCCGAGTACCGAGCTGAGCAGCTCGGTACTCTCCCGCCCATTCCGAATCCAAATCGAGGCCGAACGTCATTGTGACGTCGTCGGATCTCGGGGCTCGGTTCTCGCGATACTTCAACTTTATAAATACACGCCTCCACAGCAATCCATCGCCATTTGACAGAGGGAGAGAGCAGGGTGTAGTCATAGGCTAATTAGAGCAGGGACAGAGAATACAATATTGTTCTTGCAATTGCTCTAACCAAAATCGCTAGTGCAGAGAGGAGGATAGAGATTTATTATTTTTTCTTCATATTTGGCACTCCCCAGCGCTTTTGGGGTGTCCCCCATAATTGTGCATAAATATTTCTGGCTGTCAAAAGTCATATCTGTCAGCAGTATCTACTAAATAATTTTTAGCACTCCTCAGTGCTTTTGGGGTGTCCTCCCTAATTGTGCATTAATATTTCTGGCTGTCAAAAGTCATATCTGTCAGCAGTATCTACTAAATAATTTTTAGCACTCCTCAGTGCTTTTGGGGTGTCCTCCCTAATTGTGCATTAATATTTCTGGCTGTCAAAAGTCATATCTGTCAGCAGTATCTACTAAATAATTTTTAGCACTCCTCAGTGCTTTTGGGGGGTCCTCCCTAATTGTGCATTAATATTTCTGGCTGTCAAAAGTAATATCTGTCAGCAGTATCTACTAAATAATTTTTAGCACTCCTCAGTGCTTTTGGGGTGTCCTCCCTAATTGTGCATTAATATTTCTGGCTGTCAAAAGTCATATCTGTCAGCAGTATCTACTAAATAATTTTTAGCACTCCTCAGTGCTTTTGGGGTGTCCTCCCTAATTGTGCATAAATATTTCTGGCTGTCAAAAGTCATATCTGTCAGCAGTATCTACTAAATAATTTTTAGCAATCCTCAGTGCTTTTGGGGTGTCCTCCCTAATTGTGCATTAATATTTCTGGCTGTCAAAAGTCATATCTGTCAGCAGTATCTACTAAATAATTTTTAGCACACCTCAGTGCTTTTGGGGTGTCCTCCCTAATTGTGCATAAATATTTCTGGCTGTCAAAAGTCATATCTGTCAGCAGTATCTACTAAATAATTTTTAGCACTCCTCAGTGCTTTTGGGGTGTCCTAACTAATTGTGCATTAATATTTCTGGCTGTCAAAAGTAATATCTGTCAGCAGTATCTACTAAATAATTTTTAGCACTCCTCAGTGCTTTTGGGGTGTCCTCCCTAATTGTGCATTAATATTTCTGGCTGTCAAAAGTCATATCTGTCAGCAGTATCTACTAAATAATTTTTAGCACTCCTCAGTGCTTTTGGGGTGTCCTCCCTAATTGTGCATACATATTTCTGGCTGTCAAAAGTCATATCTGTCAGCAGTATCTACTAAATAATTTTTAGCACTCCTCAGTGCTTTTGGGGTGTCCTCCCTAATTGTGCATACATATTTCTGGCTGTCAAAAGTCATATCTGTCAGCAGTATCTACTAAATAATTTTTAGCACTCCTCAGTGCTTTTGGGGTGTCCTCCCTAATTGTGCATTAATATTTCTGGCTGTCAAAAGTAATATCTGTCAGCAGTATCTACTAAATAATTTTTAGCACTCCTCAGTGCTTTTGGGGTGTCCTCCCTAATTGTCATAAATATTTCTGGCTGTCAAAAGTCATATCTGTCAGCAGTATCTACTAAATACTTTTTAGCACTCCTCAGTGCTTTTGGGGTGTCCTCCCTAATTGTGCATTAATATTTCTGGCTGTCAAAAGTAATATCTGTCAGCAGTATCTACTAAATAATTTTTAGCACTCCTCAGTGCTTTTGGGGTGTCCTCCCTAATTGTGCATACATATTTCTGGCTGTCAAAAGTCATATCTGTCAGCAGTATCTACTAAATAATTTTTAGCACTCCTCAGTGCTTTTGGGGTGTCCTCCCTAATTGTGCATAAATATTTCTGGCTGTCAAAAGTCATATCTGTCAGCAGTATCTACTAAATAATTTTTAGCACTCCTCAGTGCTTTTGGGGTGTCCTCCCTAATTGTGCATTAATATTTCTGGCTGTCAAAAGTCATATCTGTCAGCAGTATCTACTAAATAATTTTTAGCACTCCTCAGTGCTTTTGGGGTATCCTCCCTAATTGTGCATTAATATTTCTGGCTGTCAAAAGTAATATCTGTCAGCAGTATCTACTAAATAATTTTTAGCACTCCTCAGTGCTTTTGGGGTGTACTCCCTAATTGTGCATTAATATTTCTGGCTGTCAAAAGTCCTATCTGTCAGCAGTATCTACCAAATAATTTTTAGCACTCCCCAGTGGTTTGCGCTCAGAATGGATTCAAAGCAGTCCACATATGATCTGAATGAGCAACCAGGTTCTGTCACCAGTCCTGATGTTAGTGTTCCCAGTACGTCATCTGGCCAAGGCGATGTCAAACAACAGAGTGTTTTCAAATTAGTGCAAAAAACAAAAACCCCAAAAAAATTTACTGTATTGAAGCGAAAAAGAAGTGTAACTGAGCAAAAGTTAAGTGACGATAAAAAAAAATTGCAAGCCTGCCATTCTACACACGCAGTGGCAAAGAGAGAATGAGGCCTTCACCTTTGGCTATTAGTGGCAGATCCCAAAAATTTACCCAGCCTACAATTGGTGCACAACTACTGTTACGCGTCAAAGCCGAGCTGCAAGATAACAGTGAGGCATTACAGGAGAATATTTGCTCTGATTCACAAATGACAACAATCCCTGTGGAGAGTCCATCCAACAGTAGGATGTCTAATTGTGAGCATTCTTCTGATGTGTGCCTTAATAGCCCGAGTGTAGCCGGTGAGGATTGAGGATGCCACTTTGGAATTAGAAGAGGATGAGGGGGAGATTTGTGTAGGCGACGAGGGCGCTAATGATGATGTTGATGATTATGATGCAGACAGATACCAAATTGCCTTTCTCAATTTCTATTTATATTCTAGATTATATAACGGCTGAATAGTTTTCTATTTTACTCCTAGTGGAGAGAGGATCTGATGCAGACAGATACCAAACTGCATTTGTCCATTTCAATTTATATTGTACAGTATATAACGGCTGAATTTATTAGTATTTTATACAAGTGGAGGGGAGCCTAGAGAGACAGAAACCAAACTGGCTTTCTCCATGTCAATTAATATTGTACAGTCTATAATGGCTGAATTTTTGTTTTTTTTAAAAAAGTGGAGGGGGGCCTATAGAGACAGAAAGCAAACTGTCTTTTTCCATTTCTTTACATATTTAACTATAAGTGTAGGGTGTAATATACATCCAAAGACGATGGCTGCATTGCCAATATGCATAGATGGAGAGGAAGACAATCTGTTTTGTGTGTAGAATAAATGAAGGCCTACCAACGAAGAATTAAACTGTTTTTTTGGATGATTTATTACCTCAACAATTAGATTACTTGTCTCTAAAACAGTTGGAGCACTAAATTGGGTTAATTTAGGCCCAAAAACATGGATTTTCCCAAAAAATAGCAAAACAAAACCAAACAAAACCAAAACCAAAACCAAAACACGCAATGGCGGTTTTGCAAAACCAAAACCAAAACACGACGGTAATCCAGATCCAAAACCGAATCCAAAACCAAAACACGGGGGTCAGTGACCATCTCTAATTATAAGTCTGCCTAGGAGAGAAGGACTGATGATTTGTATATTTCTAAGCAAAACTCTAATAGGATTCACAAGAAAAAAAAATCACTTTTGATAGTACAGATGTGCAAATAGGCCATTATCAAACAATTAAAAAAATTACACTGTAGCAAATGTGAAAACCTCTGAGAATATCATAAAAGAAAATGCAAGGACCTGAGGTGTGGGAAAATTGAATAGACCATACTTGTAAATCGCTTAAATGCTGGACAGATTTTATGTTTTCTAATGTACAAATAAACTTCTGCATTTGCTAATATAAAGATTTTTTTCCTTGTTTTTTGCTTGTGAAAATTTTACTTTACTTTTCTTGATATAGTACAAAGAATAAGTAAAACATTTTGTTTCCCTGTTGAGTATTCTTTTCCTTGCCAAAAAACATGTATCTATTTTCTTTTTCAGCTTTCATTAATGTTTGCAATTTCAGTCATTAATGACTTGTATCATCAGTATAATTTAAAAAAAGGAAGATTGTGCATTAGTCAGGTAAATAAAACTCCTCACCTTGTCTTAACTTGGCAGCTACTGTGTATTTGCAGCTGTTTTTTCTGCTAATTGAATAACTCTACAATATCTTGCAAATGTTTAAGACATTGTTTAACACAATGTGATGAATTAAAATACATGTTTTGGCATATTTCAAATAAAATATATTTAAAATTTAAATTCTAAAATGAGAATTTAGCATGTTTTAAATAGTCTCATGATTTTGTTTACAACCATTCTGTATTTGTCTAATGCTACATGCACCCAATTGTCTTTTCACTAGCAAGAGACTACATGAAAAAAAGGTTTCATAGATTCCTAGAGCAGTTGTTATGTGGGATTTTTAAATATTTCATGCGACAGCCTGACAACTTAAAAATAACTTTATGCTCATTTGGTTTGACCCACATCTGGTTGACTTTGTAATATTAAACCTCCCTTACAAAGATGATAGAAACATCTTTAGTATTGGAAAGTCGGATCAAAGAGTTCCCTTTAGTGAATGGAGGGGAGGCTCCATTCTTTAGGCCCAGGCTAATTAATAGTTGCACTTGCAAGGTGTACTTTGAATGGGTGACATTTTGCTCAGTCAGTCTCTCTCATTACCTGGGGAAAGAGGCTGGAATCGTACAGAGAGAGAAAAAACTATTTATTCGTAAGTGAACTAAACTATCCAACTGTTATTTGTTTTTGCGAGCTGGACATTTGGTCCTTCCACACTGGACATTAGGTCTAATCACAATTAGAATGGGATTTTCTAATTTATTAGTTAGCCGGACAGGCCAGGATTTATTTTGCGATTTTGTTTAAACTGGTAAAACTAGTTACCCGTAGTTCTATATATTTATGTATTTTAATGATATACACATCTGACAAACCTTTGCAATAGGAAATTCAAATGTAAGCCAATATATATATATATAGGCATATTCAATTAAGATTCCGGTCCCCGGGATTGCGCTGGAACGGGCCGCGAATTTAATCCACGGTACCACAATAACGTGGATTTTCGTTCACAGCCCATAGGGTTGCGTATGAAAATCTGCGTTATTGCGGTACCGTATTACAGGCAATAGTGCGCACTTCCTGCGGTAACTCACGTTATCACGGACCAGAAGCCTAATTGAATATGCCCCATAGTGTGTATTTGGCCATTGGATTTGTCAAAGGCATAGAAACAAAATGGTATGTCTATATCATCGAATAAAGTTTTGTCTAATGAGATGCACAACTGTAGGTGCATGCTTAATTTTAAACAATTCAGTAAGAGGATGCTAAGTTTCTTAGGGAATACGAAAAGCAAAGAAATGATGAGACAAATAAAATGTTTTAAAAATATTTAAAAAAGACAAACAGTTACATGTTTACTTCAAAACTAACATCAGGTGTTCTTACCTTCCAGATTCAAAAGTAAACCATGTTGAATCCCTGCCGTATCTTCTTAAAGAGCTTAGAGGCCACATGACCAACTTCACTTTTGCGTTATGAATATCCCATAGATAGATGTTTTCGTGTGTAATCTGCATTGTGCATTCCCCATAGATGTCTAAATTTGGTGTTGGCATAAGATACACATTGAACCGCTCTAGATAAAGTTACAAAGAAAAAGTCAAAATATGCTCTACGGGTAAATTATTCATATATCATCATTCAAAATATTGCTAAATAATCACATTTCAAGACTTGGAGACATAGTCTATTAAAATTTTTTTAGAAAGTTCATAATCTTGACTTTTCTATATCACAGAATGTTATGAAGACATTAAATTTCTTCCTTTTAAATTAAAATTGATCAAAATTACAAAAACAAGTTATAAACCTTGTCAATGTTGGAGAAATTGGGCAATGGATTACATTTACTAACATAGACCCACTCTACAATTCCTATGATCTTGTTCTCAGACTCAATACACCAACAGTATAAACAAACAGATAAGAATAGAGAACAGCAGCATAAGTGTATCCGTGTGCACTTCCAGCATGTGTCTGTCCCATCCCATATTCAATAAGATCACTTTCTGCCCCAATTAATAATATAAAGCAAATCTTTAATGTCAAGTGTCAGTAGAAACTGCAGTGTAAGCCCAGTCCTAGTCTACTGTTAGAATTTGTATTGGAAGTCTGTATTGTCAGTGAGAGGCGGTTCCAGCAAGTGAAGTTATCATGAATGTCCCTGATCACAGCCCTCTCAATGACTATATCCTCACTGGTTTTGCTGATTAACATTGTGCCTGTTACTTGCATCCAGGGACAAGTTTCATGTAAAGACATCTTTATCCATTTTCTATTATGAGTAAATAAATCCTAAATCATTTATTGTGCACTCAACATGATCATTGTCCTAAAGTTATTTTTAATGGGGAAGAATAGGTTGATTGATACCAAGTAGTTGAAAAAAACAAACCAGATTGACCTACAGTATGTAATATCTACAGGAATACTTGTCCATTCTCTTGGAGTGTTTGGGAGACTCCCGGACTCTGGGATAGATCTCCCAGACTCCTGGCACAGCAGAGCATTCTCCCACTTCCTGCATACTTCATTGTGTAGTAGGCGGGACGGGGGTCTCGATAACTCAATTTAATGTGAATTGCTCAATTGCATAATTTTTTTCCCACTGCTATTCACGGCACCCCGCATCCCATTATACTTGCATTCACATAGAAAGTTGGCAAGTATAATTACATCCCAATCTAGGGGTCCACACTTGCAAGATTGTGTTGGGTTTATTTGTTAATTACAGCACCACTCTGAAGACAATTTTCATATGAAAATAGTATATAGCCAATAAATAGCAATATATATGCACATTTCTACTTAAACAACACATTACTGTTTATTTAAATCTGACAAATGCAAATAGTTGACAGTATCACATTAAGATCAAACACACATTGCCATTTCTTGGAACTATATGGATTCAATATGGGGGGAAAAACTGATTGGGGAATGTGAGGCTGTTATTGGAAAATTCATGTTTTTTTATTGAGAAATTATTTTTAATTGATATTTTAGGTGACTGTTAGCAGCACTGAATTATATCTAACAGTAGTGGATGAGCAATATTTCTTTAGTCTAATAGTTAATTATGTTCCAAAACCTGTAATATAATGATAATAAAACAGACACCGAAGGAAGTGGCTTGTGAGAATTATTAGAGTAATCAATAGAAAAGCATGAAAAATGTGATTGTTAAATTGCTTTAGGCTTCCATTGGTTATATAATTCATTCAGTTGACAGGTCTGTTCCAACTGCAGCACAAGCTACAAAAATCATCACATTAAATATTCAACAAGTTTCTGATTTTGTACTGTGCAGAAACATATGAATAAAAAAAAATAAAAGTAAAATGATACTATCATACATAGTTTTAGATGGAAAAGTTTTATACTACGTCAAGCCTAAGAGTATAATTGTATAAGTAACGAATCTATGTACTAAACTACATAGGGCTCCTAGGCGCTTCAGTGCTCCATTTTTGTTGCAAAGCGGCACTATATGTAGGAATTGTTTCTTACATAAAAAGCAGCTCTACTCCAAAAATGGGGTAGGACTGGCCTGGAGTGGAATTTGCTGCATGGCTGTTATTATTTCCTTTATTATGTGTGTGCGCTGCGGCCCCACCCAACTCCTTCTCCAGACAACTCCCTGAATGACAGCAGTGCACAGTAACAGTGCACAGTAACAGAGTGTCAGGCTGGAAGAGCAGCTGAATGCAGGAAACACGAACTGCTATTAGCGCCACTGAACTAGGAGGTGTAGAATCTAACATACTCCTGGTGTTCACCAGGAACCCCCGCATTGAGGTATGGTTTAAGCTGCAAGAGGTACGCAGGTCACGGTCCACCTAGACAGCTACCAGTGTGGTGAAGAAGGATCAGGATGGTCCAGATCAAACCAGCGGAGGCAGGCAGTACAACGGGGGGGTCAATAACCAGGTAGAAAACAGGAACCAGGAGAGGAGTCAAATGGAGGCCGTGTCTGAACCAAATATCAATGCAGGAACAAAGGAATACTGGAGAACAGGGGGATACTCTGGTGCCAGAGTGAGATTTAAATAGAGGCAGCACAATGATAGGAGGAGAGCTGGGCGTCAAAAGCGCTGACAGGAAGCGCCCCGTTGCTGGGCAACGGGAGAGGCTGCTGGGCAACGGGAGACGCTGCGTGCCTGTTGCCTAGCAACAGGCCGCCACCGGCTGGATCCGCCAGGTGACCGTTCCCGCTTCGTGGAGGAACAGCTGGGACTGCGCCTGACACAGAGAAATTGCAATTATGAAAGAAATTTGCTGCTCTTTATTTCATAATTGCCTAAAGTCTCTATTGCAACATAGTACAGGCTTTATATTAAATGTCCTTTTATTTAACTACAAATCTTAATTAAAAAATAAAGAACACCTTTATTGCAAAGGGTGTCAAGAAGTAGTCCTTTCTTATTCATCATGATGGGGAAAGAATAGTCCTAGACATCTTACAGAAAAGGTCCTGATGCAGGTCTTTCCATCGCTGCCCTGGGACTGTCTCTTGCTGGGGAAAGTCCTTGTGATGTATCTGCAGTAATGTCGGAGGATTTCCTGTCCAGGTGTAGAAGCAGTCCATAGCGTTCATTCGGTTGTAAAACTGACAATTTCTATTTTCCATCTCCTTTTTGGGGGGATTTTTTTTACTTTTTATCTGATTACTTAATAAAATGTACCTATATTGTTGTAAAAGTACTTACATTATGGTATATATAAATAAAAGCATGTATTGGTGTTAATGCAGAAAGTATGTGTCTGTGTAAATTAAATGAACCTGTTGGTCCATACAACTTGTACAATCGCTGATACTGCTGCACATTTTACATTAACTCAGTGCAGGTAGAAAGTCTGTATTGTTTATATGCATAAAATTCAAATATTTGTAATATTTTGCTCAAACTTTCATAAAGCAAAGTGTTATCAACTGTCATAATAATTGTAGATGTTTATTTTCGGTATATTGGGGAAATAAATACTAATTATCCAGCATCACACTTATTTTCCAATTTTTCTATTTGAATAGATATTAATAAAATAATAGATATTAAAGCTGTTTTACATCAGCTATTTAATGTAGCTCAGATTACTGCATATATGAATTTTGAGAGTACAGCAAAACAAAGGAAAGGGGCTGTCCATGCTGGGTATCTATCAGTTTCTTTAGGTTCTTTGCCACAGCTGTGTAACAGTTAATCCCCTGGAAATTCCACTATTACCTGTTATCAGTAGCTGACAGGAAGGAGACTGTGCAGCTTTTATGGTTAGAAGACTGGAGCCTTCCTGGCATTCAGTTGGCTAGTAAAGGAGGTGTGCAATGAATACTACAGCCAATTAAATCGTTTCACCTACTGTCCAATCATGTGCTGCATTCAGCATTTACTTAATCATTTCCATTATGACCAATATGAACTATACACACTGTGTATAACACACCATTAAAAGCTGCATTCTGTACTTTCCGCAAAATGGGCTAGTATATAATGTAATGATGGAGGTAACAGCGGAAGAGGTGGCATGAGCTACGGTATAATCCCTACTTTAGGTACCAATAAAAAGGGAATTGTCATCATGCTACATATTCAGTTAATAGGAAGGCATGCTGTGAACACTCTTACCTGGAACTACCAGTTTTAACATGTACTAATTCATCTATTTGATCACTTTAGGCACACCAGGGTGCACAGCTACTTTCTGATTTTGAAAATACCCTGTGAAATCTGTGTGAGACCATTTTCAGGACTGGGGGGGCCAGCAAAAGTAAAAATGTCAGTTACAGGTCCGGTTTAACAGCCCTTTAAGTAATTGGGTTTTCTTTGCTCTACTAAAATACTGCTCTCCAAAGCGTCATTAATGTTTTAAGTAAGGGAGTAAGGGGACATTGAAGTAGTCTTTATATCATGTGTGAAGGCATCTCATTAAAAGTATAGTCTAGTGCCCAATCTCTGTGATTTTTTTCAAATGCTTCAAAATTAAGTAATTGTTTTGGTCAGAGGCTCTGTGGCCATCCTCTTTCTGATAAACCAGGACTATCTTAATAAGTGCACAGTTGGCTAAAGATGTAGCATCTGACAGGTCATGATTTTAAATTTTCATGCCATTCCAGTGTTACTTTGTTCCATCATGTAAAGATAACGTAACATCCTCCGTTCGTATTATTGCTTGCATGTGTTACCAGTACTGCCCACTTGGGAGACTCTTACTGCCCATTGTGAAAGTCATTCATAAAATTCAATTTATTCCTGATTAGTCATATTAGTCATGTCATTAACTAATGTCTGCATTGAGAGATGTGGCTGTAGTGTAATAAGTGCTTATTGTACACTACATGCATTCATCACACAGAATGGTTATCAACGCATAAATAGGGAGAAGAGCGTAATGACATATACAGATAAGATTATTGTTAACTTTGGGATAGTTAACTGACTATTTATTTTATTTTATTCACTAATAATCAGGACCACATAGTTCCAACTATCACATTCCTATACAATGCAGAGTCTCTTATCCCTCCCCATTATCCTAAATTACAGTATAAAAATAAGCAATTAAATTAAACACAGTCAACAAGGAGTTCTATTCAAGTGCAGCATTGTGTCGTCAAGCAACCAGTACTGATTTCAGCTGGTTATAGTCATTTAAATGCTGCCACTCACGCCTTGATTTGTTTCAGTGTTGTGGCCCCCCTTATTGTGTCAGTGGTGCCCATATAGGTGCTTGTTATATGAATGATAAAGTTAATGACATAGCTGAAGTCACAGTGCTTTGAGGCAGCAGCCAGCATGCTGGTTTATACTAGATCCTTTCGTTCTAGTACTGTACACAGCAGTTTTACATCAAATGACAGAATATCAGCCAGTCACATGCATTTACAAAGGAGCTACTACAACAAAGTATAGCTGATACGTGATACCAGTAATTTAGTTTAGTCTAGCAGTAGATGAATGGGAAAACTCCATTATTAAAGAAATAATTGTCATAATGTATTAACTAATCCCTAACTGTACAAATGCTGTTATATTTTTACTTATCTAATTGTGTCACCATACAGTTTATCATTTTTAACGTGTATATGAATATGAATAAGTACATTGTCTAATTTATGCAAAACTCTTTCTTTCTGTTTTTAAGTTCACTGCAGTTTAACCTCAACCCATTCATGTCTTTGATTCGCTTCTATGCCCCTTACCAAGTGGCGGAGCTACCATTGATGTAACAGGTGCGGTGCACTGGGGCCCATGGAGATAATGGGGCCCACTGCACAGGGAACTAGTGAGCTGTGGGCCCCAGTTCCCTCCTCCCTGTTTCCCTGCACCGGGAGCCCACAGCTCGCTAGTGTGATAGCATAAGACTGATTGACTAAGTTTTTTATCTTTTTGTAATCCACTGGGAAGGCTGTCATTTATTAGAAATAAAATAAAAAATACATACATTGTTTAAAAAGGTGTTTAACCCCTGTGTCAGGGATTTATTCATTACTTATCATTACATATTTGTATAATGGGGAAGGGTTATGAGTGAGATGGCAGAGACAGGTACTAGCAATTCTGGGGTGGCAGAGTTGTGCCTCTGGGGTCCCTATTTTAGGCCTGAAACACATGGGTGCTGGGAGGAGCCACAATGTTTTTCATCTAGGGGCTTGAAGCCTATTGGAGGTGCTGATTTTTAGTTTGCTGGCCACCTACTCAAATGGAGGCTACAATGGGCTGGTGCTGGTTATGATTTGTACAGTGCTGCTAATTTCTATCTATTTATTTTTAATTATTTATACAGTTATTCTATTCATCAATGGGGTTCCTGGCACATGCACACTTTGATTGCTTCAATAGGACATCTGCTGCTAGACTAAGAGAACTGTATTTTAAATGCTATATGTTCAATACTTAAAACTTTGTGATACCTCCCCAATGCAATATAATGTGTTCCCATAAAGTGGCACAATGCTTTACAGAAATGGTCATGTAATGTCTGAGTGTCATGTTAATGGTTTCTACATCTGTACATGGACAGAAACTATTTTTCTTCCTTCCTCTCCTTTCTTTTCTAAATATATTTTAACTGTAATATTCTGTGTCTCCATATATTATCGATGTTTACGCTCATATTTAAACCATTTATATTCAAAAATACATATACAAAACCATCAGTGATATTCCACTGCCTTGAACTCTAAATATAGAAACACCTAAAGAAAATTTGCTTCTAAAAGAAATTAATATTTTCCTATTTCTATACAGAGTTGATGGTCTGAGACAATGCAAACAACCTTCAGTTGCATTTGTCGAAGTAATAATTAACAAAAACCCTATATTACCAATTAGTTCAATAGAATGAACCAATGAACTTGAATTTTGTTTCTGTGCTTTTAAGAGGACGGAAAAACACATTTTGCACAATACAGAAATTACATAACAAGAGCAGAAAACAAGTTATATAATTGTCACGTGATCTTCATTTCGCAATCGCCGAATTAGGCCAAAGAAATATTGGCTTCAAATAAGGTCAAGACGACCCTTCCAAAAGAACATGTAATTTTAATGATAGAGACTTAGAGTGCCAGCAGTGATGTAAGCTGGGAATGTGTGTATTAAAGTAAGGAGTAGCTTTGTCTATATAAGAATGACTTAACCAAATATAGAGGGTCAATTGGCATTTGAGACCCTGGGTGTATGTCTGCTTCGTCCAGTATGGCTGAATCTATGTATAATATCTTTTTAATAAACTATAGAAATATTATATTTTGGAAACCTGCTCATCTCATTTATTATTTAAAGAGAAGAAAAGAGAAAATCTTATACAATTTCATGATTAGAACAATCAGAATAGATTAAAATGTCATTCAGATAGACTAATGCAAATTAGTACATTGTCTTATGTGGTATGTCATTAATGAAATGTGGGAAAGTAGCAGTAGCATTGGTGGCATAAGAAGAAAGGCATAACTAGATATTCATATTGCACATATCTGATAAAAAAACATTACTGCATCGGATGAAAATGTGATCCAATTTATTGGAAATTAAGCCTTTCAAGCAACTTCTTAGCCATAAGTAGAGGATAATGGTAATAATTATAAATACTGATAATATGTTACTCTGTTTAGTCACCTGTAGTCAACCGAATGTCAATAGCTGAGTAATTCTACAAGAAGACTAGTGGTCTGCGTTTTGCCAAGTTAAGTGTGGCTGGATGATGCAGTGTCCCAATGAAAGTAGGAGCTGAGGGCTGGTTTCCATTACCTATAACCGTATGTAAAATATTAGTCCTTTTGTGAAAAGTAATATGCACTATGGACACTGTTGCAAGGCAATATCCCCATATGCACTCTTTTCACCTCTTCAATCTCATTTAAATATCTCATCCCACAAAATGAAATCTTGTTTTTACAAGAGGTGCAAAATAAGTTGCATGAGTGCACTTAGCCCACAGTTACTTATCAATGCTTCAATTCCACTCTGCTCTTCACATCAGAACATGCAAAATGTTGCACTGTTTTAGATATCTTGACACAAAACTCCCTGTACAAATTATTGCATCTATACAAAATAGGTGCATATCAACTCCATTTGTGGTGCAGGCCCTCAGTTTAGCTAAGTGACCCCTTACTGGCAGAATCAGAAAGACATTGACTTGGCTGCAATGCTTTCACTGGAAACCAAAGCACTTTTGTTATATGCATAGTGATGTATACAACATTTCAGAGAGCAAAAAAGAAATGTGTGTCCTGCAGCCTCTTCCATTCAAGTGTTTCAAGTGGACAAAAAGAAACAATGAAGTTCTTCCTTTCCAGTAATTACAGCAGCTATATATTGGTAGCCAGAAAGTTCTCAAGATAACTGGAAATGTTGTGGTAAATATTAGATAAAATATATTATGAATGTTTCATTTACACTAGCATCACTCAGTGAAACACTGATATTTTTCCTTATGGTATACTGTGTGGACCTGCAGACAAAATAGTAACCTACATCAAATTTAATATCTATGAATTTCCCATCCCCATGATTGCAGAATTTAGCATTTTATTGAAGTTGTGTTGACGTATATTAGGTAATAACAATGTGGATGACAAGTAATCTCATAGCCATAGAGAACAATGTCATAGAGAACAATGTTTGAGAAATTAAGCACAGCAAACCTTATTCCTAAGGGCCAGCCCCAGCAATGGTTATGAAAGATTTATTAGTACAGTTTGCCCTTCATCTCAGGGGTTATTCAGTATTTGGGTGTTTTTCAAAAGACATATCTCTGCATTGGCTCTGGGTCTGTAAATGAACGTGATGCACCCAAAGGTGCCCAGGGTGCTAATTAGTAAAAGTAGCCACTGAAAGATGCAGTGTACACTCCAAGGGCACCTCTTACGTCTGGTTTCTGCTCAGTCAGCCAATGATCAATTTGAATGCAAACGTTGATAAAGCACTCACAATTCTCAGGAGTATGTACTGTACTCTGACTTGTTCTTCCTTAACATGTTCTGAAAGATCCCAGTGGAAGCTGCTTCTTTGTGTGGCAGCATTCTAGGTAATAACATTCAATTTTAGTATTGTGCACCTGCTGGGATTTATGTTCTTTCTAAAGTAGATCATACAATATGGTTTCAGCAATTAGGATCATCTAACACCTGGTTCATTGCTATAAGTCATGACCCTAAACTCTTTTTTATATGATACTTTTTCTACAGATGTGGAAGCTCAGGCCAGAGTCTTATTAGCTATAGCACCTATAAAGAATATTATTTTATTGCAGTCTATAATAAATTAGACTGCCACAAAGTTAAGTGCTACCAGTAGTAATGTACGTAAATCTCAATGTGAATGTTTGTTATTATTTTGTGATCTTCCTTAATTTGTAGATGTTTTAATAATTGTATTTTTTAACATTTTCAAAATGGAGAGAGCACTGCCAAGCTGTGTCTACTATTATTATCACACAAAAAAACTAATAATGGTTGCCTGGCATTAGGGATGAATGAAACTCAAGATTTGGTTCATCAACAATTCAACACTTAAAAAACAGTTACAAATATACGCTAGAACTGTTCCGATTTGCAGTCATGCAAAAGATGTTTAAAACAGCAGTGCCTCAGACACATTTCTGGTTTTTTTTACAGCACACTGCAAATTACTCTTCCAAAATATATCTTTTCAAGTTGAATTGCAATGTGTGATAATGAGAAAAAAAAATGGATCAAAAGTTATTTTGCCTTAGTATTTGTACATGTATTTTTCTAGCAAAAATTGTATTTTCTAATAGGTTACTGGTTATTGCTTGTTTAATGCAAGGAGTAATGATACCCTAGCATGTATAAACTTATATTTCTACTAGAATGGGAACTAAAAACAGTATAACTTTTCTAGGCTTATAATTATAATTTTTTATCTCATTGTGGCAGTCATAAAGAATTTATTCCTATATGTGGGTTGCTGCATTTAATACGCTTTTGCATGCACACAAAGCACTAGTTACTATTGCGGCTACATAAGGATTGAGTTGCATCTTAAGCTTACCACCGCTTGCAGACCCTTACAGTTAAAGAGACAGTTTGGGGGAAAGAGGGGACATGTAAATGTAGTGAGAAAACATTATGGGCGTGTTGGAGCAAATGCAACTTATGTAGACTGAGATACAGATGCACCTATGCTTGTCAGGAGATGGAAAACTTGTGAGTGATCAACCACTAGTTACAAACTGATAATGATGATTATCAGTTGAGATACGGCCACCTCAACATACCTGTGTAAAATATGTCTTTTTTACAGACACAATATACACAATTTAAACGTAAATTGCACCCAACCCTACAAAAGGTCCTGTGTATTTAACACTTAAAACATTTTGTTCCCCTTTTCCTTGTTCCACAGGTCTGATTTGTCCCTGAAACCTAGATAATAATAGGTTTTTTGTAATGTTTACATGCATATGATTGCAACAATGCCTAGAGGAAGGAGGAATTGAAAATGAGGCGTTTTGATGAATTTATGCCTTCTTATTGGCTGTTTTTTCTCTTTGAACAGCCTAATTAAAATGTTTGCCTCAATATTTGCAAATGTTTTTGCAGGCTGTTTCACTATTTAATGAAACTCAAACTTTGCCAAATTGAATTGCTGATTTCAATTTCGGCATTATCATGCATCAACTTTATCATATTTCATCTTTCAAATATAGGCATTCTCATATATAGAAGTTTTCAGTTGTCAAAACAAGAATTGTCATGTTATAATTATTGCAAAAAACATAGATTTAAATATTAACAAAGTAAACATTAAAATAATTGTTGATATTCTTATCTCAAACGTATCTCTAACCCTCTTAACATATACTTTGAATAAATTATACCATATTTAAATTATGGAAAAAATAAAGGAGTTAATTTGGCAAAAACTGTATGGTAGAGGAAAAAAAACAGCAAACAGAATGGCAAGGCCAAAAAACATCCCAACCCAGCTCAACTTCCCCTTTGGATATCAAAAAATGTAGGCAACAGCTTAACCTGGGCACATCCACCTTCACCCTTACCAGCGATGATTATCCAGGGCAATACAGAACCCACAACTGCTCTGGGCTGAAAAGAGTATAACCACAGAACGACCCACGAGGGCGGTACTTGTACAGAAACTAAAGCTGAGTCTTCGAAGGTAAACTGGTTTAGCATGCCCACCACATTAATATACGCCCACCAACCATTGGCCACCATCTGCACTGCATTTGTGGGCAACCAAAAATCAATACCCAGGTCCTCCATAAATATGAAGCGCCATACCAGGTCAGGAACTGATAAAAAAAGGAAAAAAATAGCACAAAATTAGAACATCTCAAAATTCAGCAGCAGATGCTGAAGCATCCATCCAATACCATGGAGGGTGGGCTGGAAATGTCCTGGATCTTAGAGACTGATTTCTACTCTGCCACTCACTTTTATTCACTGCTCCTTGACTCATCCCTAGTGACATCAAATGGGCGTACCCCATTCCCTGCTAGATCTTTTAACTTTTAGAGAGGTGAACTTTAGCTAATGAACACAATCTCAGCTTTTAATTCCCCTTGTTCTTAATTCAGCCCTCAGTTCTTAATCCAAGTGTTTATTTTCCAAATATCTAAATTGTCAAATGGAAGGCATAATCTGCCTTTTCATGTGAAAATACATTCATCGATCATGAACTGTAAATTTATGCAATTTTCCCCTATTAAATCATCTATAATATCTGATGACAATGATCCGAGCTTTGAGAAGAAATATACTGTATGCAAAATCACTCTGCGCATGACCAGAACTGGGAGATCCATCCGTGAACACAGCCCTGTCTGCTACGTCTTCAATTTTGAAGAGTAAATGGCGCAGGGAAGGGGTGTTTTGCTGTAGCCCCTGTACAGTGTAAGCACGCCAAACTCAAGCGCACGTTGCTATGTCCGAATGAAGCCCTACGCATCACAAAGTTATGTGTTTTTTGCCGTATATCTTGCACCAGTTATAGGGTCAGTTTAAGACTTGAGTCTTAGTGATGCCAGTATCTTATGTATGTGTCTGCAATCATGAGCAACAGTAAAAGTGTATTTTATGTTCAGTACACATTAAGAACTTTCTAATAAATGTTTTATAGGGGAAAAAAATATAAATATAAAAAAACCACACTTTTTATTTTATTTTACTGTTTTATCACTAATACTTATGTAATAAATATATGTGCTTTGCTCCTATTTTTCCTGAAAGTGAATTTTGAAATGGTTTGAAAATAAGAGATTGGCAGTAATAAATTATGTTGTTGCAAAAATGGGTTTGGGCCAAAAGATTGCATTTGGGTTGGAAAGGGTAGTGGGGCAGCATTACAAAAGTGGGGATTGTAACCATGGAAAATGGTGCATAATGTGGCAGAGGGAATTGTTTGGGCAAGTTGGACAGGAGTGAGGTATTGTGCTAATGTGGAAGGAGCCACAGCATTGACCTGCGTTGTTGCCTACCCAAGCACAAGATTTCGCTAGGGTGGAGAGCTGCTTGTGGTGGAGTTCAGCCTCTCCACCACCAGCTGGACCAATACCTCCACCTCCTGTGATGTAAAATTGGGCTGCTTCTAGGCTGAAGCAGAGAAGCCTTAGGCCTGTGTCGGGCCTGGCTGTTCATGGATATGAGTCTAAAGAGAAGTAAAACAACAGACACTATTAATAGTACTTGCATGCCCTGTAAAATGGCTCACATAGGGCTTGCAACTCAGCAATAGAACAAACTGGAGGGCAGACATGTACAAATGTGTAAACAAAGTACACCCATAGAACTTATATATGTTGAAAAAGTGTCCTAAAATTTCCAATCTAATTTCTTTTTTTTTTTTAACAGCTCAAGAACACAGCCATTTTGACAGATCCCCAGACCGAATTTCTGGCCCCTATTACTGTAATAAACGAGGTACAGTTTGTGTGGGTATTAATTGTTTTCTTTATACACACACTATTATGGGCTCAAAGCCGTTATGCCATTATCATCATATGGAATACAGTCACAATATTGCCATACATCCTTACATTTATACAGACAATACAGTTAAAAAAACCAAAAAAAAACAATATAAAAATGGTGCCACCCCCCCCAAACAGCTTAACCAACTCTAGTGCTGCCTGCCTAGACAGGAACTAGCAAAAGAAGCGGGCCAAAGAGTGTGGGTTCACCCCAATTTCACTATTACCATCACTAGGTTTTGCCTGCCTGGGCTGGTGGCACTATTGCAGGGGATCTTGCAGCATAGGGTCCCCCTGCCATAATAACAACCAACTCCAGAGTAGTCAGCAGCCGGCTGCATTCCCTAGGGAGATGTGGGCCTCCGAATCAACCCCCCCCCCCCCCACACACACCCTAGGGGTACCCTTCCCTGTTCTGAAAGCACTATGGCCCTTCTCACACCCTTGGGCAGTGTGTGGGGGGTGTAATATTAATAGTATAATGCATCAAGTATTTTGTCCCTGGTGCACTACAGGTCCCAACATGGCCAGGCTGCCATTATGTGCCTGGGCATGCTGGATGTGTTGTACTACAAGCACAAATATACTCATGGCTGCAAAGCCAAACTGAGCTGTAGTGTCCCAAAGAAATATGTAAATAAAACACAGACACAAGTGTAAACATCATTTTTATTGCCATAAATACACCCCTACACACCTATTGACTACTTTTTTGTTGGTTATACCTTCTGATGTTAATAAAGGTGTTCAGCGGTGTTAATGTGGATGTTAAGCCACATTGCTTTTGTTTCTTAAAAAGGTTTCTGTTTATTAAAGATGACAACAACAGGTGAAAGTACAGTTGCAGTCAGGCAATACAGACTTGTATGCAGGTATACAGTGGATATCAGCAGTATACACTCTTATGCAGTATACAGTATACAGTTGATATGCTTATGTAGGCTTGGAACACTGCACATCTGTGCAGGTACTTGTGGGCATAGACAGGTTCTCTTATTATTACTGGGAGCCTCCAGTTCACATTACAATGGTATGGGAGTTATATATATGAGCAACGGTACGCAGCTCTAGACAGTGCCTCCGTCACTCTCAGTGCCGCGAAAAAGACGAACTTCCGTTTTACAGGATCCGTGTATGCGCAGTATCGCAAATCGGACGTTCACAGCTTTGCCCCACTTCCTGCTAGACCCCTGGGGATTCGGGCTACAGTTAAGAAGATGGCGCAAAGTGCTCTCTATACTAACACTTTATTGGTCACCTACTTCAAGGGTCTTTCATGTGCAATACATTGCGGCATTCAAGGAAAAGCAAACCCCTGGTAGACGATGCAAAGTGAGCTCAAGCATGCTATTTATAACAAGTAGGCAATAAAAATGCCTAGCATACTCAAATGTATGTGTGCCCATGTAGTCGGTATTGGAACACAGACTTCTGCAGTCAGATGCAGTGGTACGCCAAGCTAGCTTTTACATTACGTTACTGGTTTTACTACAAAATTCATCTAGCAACGTATCTTGAGATTTGTGCCTTGATGAATTTTGGAGGGCACAAAGCCAAAATACGTGTGTTTAATAATAAATGTGGGTTGCAATCAAAATGCATGCCTTAATGAATCAGGCCCAATGTGTCTCCGATGTGTCTCTGGACTGTTCGCGGCACCTTGCTGGTAATTGTATTCCCATAGCAGAGTTTAAAGTATATTTTAGTATAATTGTTGGTAATACAAAGATATGATCACTGAATGGTGAATATGTAATGTAATCCATAATGAGAATGGTGGTGACCAATGGAAATGTTGATCTTGCAGGAAAATGTAATATGTATTTAATTATGCTCATTACTTCCATTTCTAATTCAGATTACATATGGTTACAATTCTTTGTATATGCATGCAATTGCAATAACGTTAAAATGACTGCAAGTGGGGGGAAAAGCATTAAAACCCAGATGAAAAACAATTTAATGAACCTTGGCTAGAAATATTTATATTCTGATAGAAGTACAATTTGTTTTATGTTTGTAAATTATACAGATAATTAGACACTAGTGTCATTTACCAACATTAGTGCAATGACACTATTAGTAGACAACACTTGTCCTGGTCCTCTATTCAGATGCTTGTCATACTGTTGTATCTACCATGCACTTTCCTTATACATAGCTCTGGGCTCATGGAAGTATAAGCATTCAAAAATGTGACTACATGGTAATAAAACGTACAGTTTTGCCAGGGGGTTAGCTGGCAAATTTTAGCCCTGGGAATGAGACTCAGCTCAGCAGCCTATTATGAACATTTTAAAGGAAAAATGATGCAGGTTGCCCAGTGACCCAGCCCAAGGTTGCCCACTATGAGAATGACCCGGGGGCATATGCTCCCTGCCCCTAGCCCAGCCAGCTCCTGAGTTTTGCACATGATTATTGATGAGAAGGTCCATGGCCTTCTCATTCCCTTCAGACTGCTCTTTAGATGACATTACTACTTAACTGATACTCCTCAAAAATCATGTGGTGTCATGATGGATGCAGCAGCCCTAAAGGAGTGATACTGTAGTTAGGAAAAATTATACATAATTAGTAGATGCAGGACCAGAAACTATTTTTTTTTTAAATCAACAAGGATTTAGGAATGGAGAACCAATTTCTTGAATTGAGAAGGTGTTATGTTACAATGGCTAGTGGTAGATATAGTGCTAATTCCAATTACATCTGTAGATTTCAGACTGTACATAGCCATATTGCGGAGATTAATTGATGTGACAGTAGAAGGTGAAACAAAAGTACATGACCTGTATTTTATAATCTAGGATGATTTATTGCATTGGGTCACAGAAGTACAAGTGGAAATTATTGAACTACTTTTAGTTCCCAAAAGTCATTGTACAGCAATGATGGATTTAGCCCATGATAATTTATTCAGTGGGGACCTTGCATTCAGAAGTGTCTCAAAGCAGAAACCGGAGATATATTTTTCATATGGCCTGGCAAATGGGTTTAACAATTTTCTGGCATATTCATTATCACAATAAAGCTAGATTTTTAAATGTGGTTTTCACAATATTTAAAATAATTTAATCTAATAAAATGCAAACATGTGTTGGATGCTTTAAAATGTATTATTAATTAATTCATATTCATATTATATTCATAGTTTACATTTAAGATTTTATAGTATAGGGCTCTATGTACTGATGTAAATAGAACTGCAGGGCTCCTTTTTGAAGAAAAATTATGCCATATGCAATCGGTCATTACGTAACATGCAGCTCTGCTACAAAATAAAAATCAGTATGATTCTGATTTTGGTGCATGACGGAGGGGAGGGACCTGAGCACATGCCGCATAGTAATGATCATTCTCATTACTGTGTGCGCGCAACCATGCTCCAACACAACCCTCTTTGGGGCATACCCACCCGGTGGATGATCACACAAAGAAACTGAGTAGAAGAACATATGAAAGTGCACCACTCTTTCCCTACATGTGCCTTAGTATAAAGATCACAATGAATGCAAGAGTAAAGTAACCAGTTTCAAGAGATAAATACAGCCAAAATCTGGATACGCATATATGCTGTTTAACTTCTATCACGTGTTGTCATATTCTTATAAGGCAGGACAGTAGCACAGTGGTTAGCATTACTATATACGTGTGTAATAGGGAATTTAGACTGTAATATCCGATAGGACAGGGACTTGTGAATGACTATATTATCACTGTACAGTTCTGTATAGTGTTGGGTAATATTATTGATGCTATATAAATAATAATAATATTATAATAATAATAATAATAGGAAGAGGGTGAATTTCACAAATGAAATAGTTGTTTAAGGTTGCTCAGGAGCAAAGTAGGCATCTGATTAGACAGGTACTCTCCATCATCCAATTAGGTGTAGATCTTATTATATGTCATTTTCACTCCATTGCTACCTTCAAAGTCTGTACCCTCAGTTCCAGCAGTTCCAGCTGCAATTGGAAGGAAAAGCTGGGGAGGTATCCAAAATAGATGTCACTTGGATTGAAGGGATTTTGATACATTTTGATTGGAGATCTCTTTAATGTGTGTGAGTTTCTATGAACTATCAAATATGGACTATGCATGAGATAAAGTAATACAGTAATGTACAGGTTACATAGTATTGTAGTTCTTGGACTGTTATCACTGATGCAAGATGTCATGGAAACATGAAATGTGCTATAATTAATAACTCACCATTCTGTTCCCTTTGTACTCCAGCAGCTAGTAGATCAGGTTCACCAAGGCTTATATCATTAAGTCTGGTTCCTAAACACTCCACACATAGGAACTTGCACCACTCCTCTGCTTCTAGCTCTGGCAAGAATAACAAACAAAACGTTAGTAAAGGGTAATACACTGATATCACTACACAAGTATGGTCAGATGCCCCCCTGCTCCCCAGCCCAGCCTGGCTCTGTCTTGGAACATCTCAGTCCATAAACATTTTAAGAGAATCTATTGTTTTCCTGGATGCTTATGAACGATTATTGTTTGATTATATTTTATCAATTTAGCATGCCATTGCAAAGCTGAGACATGACTCAGAATAGATGCATGTCTTTTTTTTGCTGCCAATTTGTGGTTGGTTTGATTCCTTCATTTAATTCTAACTCAGAGCCTGACGTGAAGTTGGACGCACTTTCCATCTAAAATGCAGGCGTAAATTGTATCTGATAAAAAAAAAGACAACTTAGTTTGTTAGGATGAGTCGGACACATCTAACCAGATGTCACAATTATCAGTTTGTATCTTAAACCAGAGGTAGAATACGCCCAACAGATACATTTCCTAACAGGTGTATCAGCGTCTGCTTCCAGGTCTTATCTACTTGACCATACTCCTATTGTTCATTTCCTAAGCTTGCATGCCCCTTGCCTCCCTGATGCACCTCCATGAGCGTAAGGCGTCGTGTCTGCATACAGACTCAAGTTTAAGTGTAAGTCTTTATTGTGGGCATGTGCAGGCGTGAAATGCGTATTTTACTTTATGCAAATGGACTTGCGTCTAACTATACACAAGGCCCTCAGTCGCTATAAAACATGCTGCGGGATATTTCTGAACACTGGTGCAATGGAAAAAAAGTGTTGTTGGCTATATCATGTTGGCTGACAGAATCCGAATGATTGCTTCACCACATTGTATTTTTTCATTGTACTAGACTTCAGAAATGCCATTCAAGCCATCTTTATGTGATTTGTTATTTTATCTAAGTTTGGCAGTGTATATTTATCATATACAGAAAGGAACACACACTTAAAGATAGTACACACTTGAGCACACATTCTGCAGTTCATTTGCAGTGCACTTTTCACACTTGTTACATTATGTCACAGCATAAAAGTTAAATCTAATTAGTGAGCTTGGTAAACCAATTTAGCTAAATGATGTAATATAATCTGTTCCATATTGGATCATCTTGGTTCTATATAGGGTGTGCTGATTTTTACGCTATATAAAACTTTTATTTTATGCTGGCTTGTACAATGTTACTTTTGATTACTGAAAATGTCATAATTGGTTAAGCAATCAATGGCTATATATATATATATATATATATATATATATATATATATATATATATATGTGTGTGTGTATGAATACTCCTATACTGTTGTTTACGTTTCCTTCATCTATATGTGGTCCTACCAACAATTAGGAATTATCTTCATTAGGGTGCTGCCATGGTCTATGGTTGCAGGTTGCATGTTGAATGATGTTATTCATGCACAATGTAAATTAAAATGTGTTGGTTATAATGATAATGTCCGTATAATATAAACAGCTAGCATCCCATTACTCACAAAAAACAGATATTTTTCATCTGAAAACAAAATATGTACAAAGCTGAGTTGTGTACTGATGAAGAGTACATAAATAATCTATTATTTATGTTTAATTTTATAATATATGAAGAGATACAGTCACAATTGAATTAGCACACTGATTGGGAACAAAAATCCTCCCCCCCACCTGAGACTATGGGTTGTAACCAGATAAACAGGTTTTGGAACATTTGGTCAGTAATTAGTATATGAATGCTGTGAGCAATTCCTGTAGCCAGGTTCTAGACTCTGCCCACAAAGGTTTTTACTGTACACAGAGAAATAATCTCTCTCTTCATGCTTGGTGCTCGGACTGAGGGGACATGCTGCCTGCTGCTCCTAGGTGAGCAGGCCTTAGGCCCTAACTAGTATGGAGTTTGATTGGAGTGTGCATGGCATGAAAGGTGAGTGTGAGCATGTTTTAATGTGTTGTTGAATGGAGGATGTTCGAATTTGACATGAGAATGAATGATTATTTGTTGTAAGTGAGAATGAAAGTTTGAATACAGATGGTAAATGTGATTGGTGAGATGGTGAAAGATTTTGGTTTGTTATGGACAGAGTTACATAAATGCATGCCTTGTTGGGATAGATTGCTGGTTTAAATGAAAGCATTTACATAGTTGTTTGTTGGTTAAGTTTTGGTCATGGAAGCATTGGTGCTTTATGCAGTTTCATGTACATGCATATGGACAGAGTTACATAAATGCATGCCTTGTTGGGATAGATTGCTGGTTTAAATGAAAGCATTTATGTTTGGAATTCCTGTTGTGTTTGGGATAGATTGTTGATATAAATGAAGACGTTTGTGTTCATGGAAGCATTGGTGTTATACATAGTCCTGTGGGGTTTTGTGTTGGTTGAAAATGGCCACTGGACTTTGAGTGAGGTGTGCATGCTGGTCTGTATGGATTCTCCCCTCCCCCTTCACTACACAATGCATACACACACACCTTTAGACAATAGTTAGTCAAAACACACACACACAATTACATATATATGTATATTACAGGTAGGGATGTGCACCGGCGACTTTTGAGGTCTCGTGTTTTGTGTTTTGGATCCGGATTTTCGTTATTTTTGAGGTTCGGATTTGTCTCGCAAAACACTTGACGAAAGGTCTCGGTTCGGATTTAAGGTATTGGATTCGGATTTTTTTTGAAAAAAACATAAAAAGTTTAAAAATCAAGTTTTTGGGCTTATTTTCACTCCTAGGCTATTATTAACCTCAATAACATTCAATAACAAGCATTTCCACTAATTTACAGTGTATTCTGAACACCTCACAATATAGTTATTAGTCCAAAACGTTGCAACAAGGTATCTTTCTGGACTGCGTAGAGGAGTGGGTCACCACAATATATATTAAAAACCCTGAACTTTTATGATTCGCACCAATAATTGTACCTGGACTGCGTAGAGGAGTGGGTCACCACAATATATTAAAAACCCTGAACTTTTATGAATCGCACCAATAAATGTACCTGGACTGCGTAGAGGAGTGGGTCACCACAATATATATAATAAGAAAACCATCAACTGGTTTGATTCGCACCAATAAATGTACCTGGACTGCGTAGAGGAGTGGGTCACCACAATATATTAAAAACCCTGAACTTTTATGAATCGCACCAATAAATGTACCTGGACTGCGTAGAGGAGTGGGTCACCACAATATATATAATAAGAAAACCATCAACTTGTTTGATTCGCACCAATAAATGTACCTGGACTGCGTAGAGGAGTGGGTCACCACAATATCTTAAAAACCCTGAACTTTTATGAATCGCACCAATAAATGTACCTGGACTGCGTAGAGGAGTGGGTCACCACAATATATATAATAAGAAAACCATCAACTTGTTTGATTCGCACCAATAAATGTACCTGGACTGCGTAGAGGAGTGGGTCACCACAATATATTAAAAACCCTGAACTTTTATGAATCGCACCAATAAATGTACCTGGACTGCGTAGAGGAGTGGGTCACCACAATATATATAATAAGAAAACCATCAACTGGTTTGATTCGCACCAATAAATGTACCTGGACTGCGTAGAGGAGTGGGTCACCACAATATATTAAAAACCCTGAACTTTTATGAATCGCACCAATAAATGTACCTGGACTGCGTAGAGGAGTGGGTCACCACAATATATATAATAAGAAAACCATCAACTTGTTTGATTCGCACCAATAAATGTACCTGGACTGCGTAGAGGAGTGGGTCACCACAATATCTTAAAAACCCTGAACTTTTATGAATCGCACCAATAAATGTACCTGGACTGCGTAGAGGAGTGGGTCACCACAATATATATAATAAGAAAACCATCAACTTGTTTGATTCGCACCAATAAATGTACCTGGACTGCGTAGAGGAGTGGGTCACCACAATATATTAAAAACCCTGAACTTTTATGAATCGCACCAATAAATGTACCTGGACTGCGTAGAGGAGTGGGTCACCACAATATCTTAAAAACCCTGAACTTTTATGAATCGCACCAATAAATGTACCTGGACTGCGTAGAGGAGTGGGTCACCACAATATATATAATAAGAAAACCATCAACTTGTTTGATTCGCACCAATAAATGTACCTGGACTGCGTAGAGGAGTGGGTCACCACAATATATATAATAAGAAAACCATCAACTTGTTTGATTCGCACCAATAAATGTACCTGGACTGCGTAGAGGAGTGGGCACTGGGCACCACAATAAAATATATAAAAAACCTTCAACAGGTCTGCATTACACTACACATACGGCTGCTCCTCCATCCTCTCCATCATATACATGTTGGAGTTTTAGCATGTGACAACCTCTTGTTTTTGATAATGTCAGTGCATTTTGAATATTTTTCAATTTGCCCCACACCACTGAATGTACTTTATCTATGATACGCATCTATCTATCTTGACTGCGTAGTGTGGTGGCCCCGGTACACAATTTGGTACCGGGGCCACAATAAAATAAATACACCCTCCACGTGTCAGAATTCCACCAAACAAGTATCTGGACTGCGTAGTGGGGTGGCCCCGGTACCCAACTTGATACCGGGGCCACAATAAAATAAATACACCCTCCACGTGTCAGAATTCCACCAAACAAGTATCTGGACTGCGTAGTGGGGTGGCCCCGGTACCCAACTTGATACCGGGGCCACAATAAAATAAATACACCCTCCACGTGTCAGAATTCCACCAAACAAGTATCTGGACTGCGTAGTGGGGTGGCCCCGGTACCCAACTTGATACCGGGGCCACAATAAAATAAATACACCCTCCACGTGTCAGAATTCCACCAAACAAGTATCTGGACTGCGTAGTGGGGTGGCCCCGGTACCCAACTTGATACCGGGGCCACAATAAAATAAATACACCCTCCACGTGTCAGAATTCCACCAAACAAGTATCTGGACTGCGTAGTGGGGTGGCCCCGGTACCCAACTTGATACCGGGGCCACAATAAAATAAATACACCCTCCACGTGTCAGAATTCCACCAAACAAGTATCTGGACTGCGTAGTGGGGTGGCCCCGGTACCCAACTTGATACCGGGGCCACAATACCTCCTCCAAACATGCTACAGACAATTCGTCATTGAGATCCCATTAAGTATGTTAAAGACAGACAGGGTCCAAGTGTTATTAGTTGACTTTGTAAAGAAAAAAACTGTCCCTGTTGCACATAGTCGTGCAATGAAGACTTACTTTTTCATTTAAAGGCACGATCTTTCAAGTGTAGTGTTTGTAAGTCTAAGTCATATTATACTTTTGGTAAAATTGGTTTTTTTGGTTCCTCTTTATGTTAATTAATTAGTAATAGAATTAAAGTAGGAAATAGAATTAAATAGAATTAAAGTAGGAAATAGAGTGGTATAGAGTTGTAGTGTGGTATAGATAGAGTGGTCCACACAATATAATAATAAAACCCTCAACTGGTCTGAATTCCACCAAACAAGTATCTTGACTGCGTAGTGTGGTGGCCCCGGTACACAATTTGGTACCGAGGCCACAATATAATTAAAAAACCCTCCACGTGTCGGAATTCCACCAAACAAGTATCTGGACTGCATAGTGGGGTGGCCCCGGTACCCAATTTGATACCGGGGCCACAATACCTCCTCAAAACATGCTCCAGACAATTCGTCATTGACAGACCCCAGACAGACAGGGTCGTAGTGTTATTGTTTGACTTTGTAAACCCAAAAAAATGTCCCTGTTGCACTTGCACATAGTCGTGCAATCAAGACTGACTTTTTCATTTAAAGGCACGATCTTTCAAGTGTAGTGTTTGTAAGTCTAAGTCATATTATACTTTTGGTAAAATTGGTTTTTTTGGTTCCTCTTTATGGTAATTAATTAGTAATAGAATTAAAGTAGGAAATAGAATTAAATAGAATTAAAGTAGGAAATAGAGTGGTATAGAGTTGTAGTGTGGTATAGATAGAGTGGTCCACACAATATAATAATAAAACCCTCAACTGGTCTGAATTCCACCAAACAAGTATCTTGACTGCGTAGTGTGGTGGCCCCGGTACACAATTTGGTACCGAGGCCACAATATAATTAAAAAACCCTCCACGTGTCGGAATTCCACCAAACAAGTATCTGGACTGCATAGTGGGGTGGCCCCGGTACCCAATTTGATACCGGGGCCACAATACCTCCTCAAAACATGCTCCAGACAATTCGTCATTGACAGACCCCAGACAGACAGGGTCGTAGTGTTACTGTTTGACTTTGTAAACCCAAAAAAATGTCCCTGTTGCACTTGCACATAGTCGTGCAATCAAGACTGACTTTTTCATTTAAAGGCACGATCTTTCAAGTGTCAGAAAGAGAGAGAAGACACAGGAGAGGAGAGTTGTAGCTGGGGACCTGGGGTGGAAGCTCCCAGGCTCCCCCAGCATTGCCTGGAAGTCTGAGCGTGGTGACTGAGCCAGGGCAAGGAATGTGTGCCCTGGATGAGGGGGAGAACTCCATGCCACTATAGTGAACCCAAGAGAGAGGGGGACACTGCACATGGAAGAGGCCCTGGAGTGAGGGCTGCTACAAGAGGCATGGTAGCTGTAGTGTCAGATCCTGAGGCTGAGAGTACACAGAGTGACGTGTCAGAGCACAGGAGACATTATCCCCGCAGAGGAGGGATGAGCTGCAGTTGAGAGGTCTGCTGTTGAAATAGGACATGCACACTTTAACAAACCAATCATTTCAGCGACAGGGCCTACCAAACAACTTTGACTGAAATGATTGGTTTGTTTGGGCCCCCACACCAAAAAAGCTATTCATCTCTCCCTGTACAGACTAAACAGGCTCTACTGAGGCAAGATGTCGTCCTCATCCTCAACCTCTGATTCCTCTCCCCCTACAGTGTCTACTTCCTCCTCATCACACATTATCAATTCGTCCCCGCTGGACTCCACAACCACAGGTCCCTCTGTAGTATCTGGAGGGCAGTGCTGTACTTCATTGAGGAATTGATTATTCATTTTTATAAACATCATTTTTTCAACGTTGTGAGGAAGCAACCTCCTTCGCCGCTCACTGACCAGGTTCCCCGCTGCACTAAAAACTCTTTCCGAGTACACACTGGAGGGGGGACAACTCAGGTAAAATAGAGCCAGTTTGTACAGGGGCTTCCAAACTGCCTTTTTTTCCTGCCAGTAACAATATGGACTGTCTGACATGTCTACTTGGATGGTGTCAGCAAAGTAATCATCCACAATTTTTTCTATTGTGACAGCATCCAATGCAGCGAGAGTAGACATGTCTGCAATGGTTGGCAGGTCCTTCAGTCCGGACCAGATGTTATCAGCATCCCCGCCAGTGCCTCTTTTGGGAAAACTGAGCTTTTTCCTCGCAGCCATAGATGTGGAAGAAAATGAGGGTGGAGCTGTTGGCATGTCACGGTCCTCTTCAGAGGACAATCTCCTGACCAGCAGGTCTTTGCACCGCTGTAGATTTGTGTCCGCCGGAAACAGAGACACAACATACGCTTTAAACCGAGGATCGAGCACGGTGGCCAGAATGTATTCCTCTGACTTTAAAAGAGTGACCACCCTCGGATCCTGGCAAAGCGTACGAAGGGCTACATCCACAAGAGCTACATGCTTGCTGTAATCGCAATGGCTTACCAGCTCCTCCCTCACTTTCTCCAGCTGCTTCTGCAACAGCCTGATCAGGGGAATGACCTGACTCAAGCTGGCAGTGTCGGAACTGACTTCTCGTGTGGCAAGTTCAAATGGCTGCAGAACCTTGCACAACACGGAAATCAGTCTCCACTGCGCTTGACTCAGGCGCATCCCCACTCCTTTGCCTATGTCGTAGGTGGCTGTGTAGGCCTGAATGGCCTTTTGCTGCTCCTCCATCCTCTGCAGCATATAGAGGGTGGAGTTCCAGCGCGTCACAACCTCTTGTTTGAGGTGATGGCAGGGCAGGTTCAAGCTTTTCTGATGTGCCTCTAGTCTGCGGTAGGCACTGGCTGAATGCCGAAAGTGTCCAGCAATTTTGCGGGCCACCGCAAGCATCTCCTGCACACCCCTGTCACTCTTGAGGTAATGCTGCACCACCAAATTAATGGTGTGGGCAAAACATGGGACGTGCTGGAAATTGCCCATATTTAATGCCCGCACAATGTTACTGGCATTGTCTGACACCACAAATCCCCATGAGAGTCTAAGTGGGGTAAGCCACTGGGAGATAATTTCCCTCATTTTCTCTAATATGTTGGCAGCGTTGTGCCTCTTATTAAAGCCTGTAATGCACAATGTTGCCTGCCTTTGCATGAGCAGCCATTTTGTAGATGCTGCTACTGATGCAGCTGTTGCTGTTGCTGCGGAAGGGGATGCATCTACCCAGTGGGCTGTCACAGTCATATAGTCCTTCGTTTGCCCAGAACCACTTGTCCACATGTCCGTGGTTAAGTGGACAGTGGGTACAACCGCATTTTTAAGAGCACTGAGGACACTTGATCGTACTTCTCTGTACATTTTTGGTATCGCCTGCCTAGTGAAGTGGAATCTCGAGGGGATTTGGTACCGGGGACACAATACCTCCATCAACCCTCTAAATCCCACTCCACTGATGGCGGACACCGGGCGCACGTCTAACACCAACATTGCAGTTACAGCCGCAGTTATACGCTTTGCAATAGGGTGACTACTATCGTATTTGGTGGTCATGGCAAACGACTGTTGGACGGTCAATTGTTTGGTGAAAGACTTAGCGGTCTTACGACTTCCCCTCTGGGAAGATGACCGACTAACAGCAGCAACAGCAGCAGTGGCAGTAGTAGGCGTACCGCTGCAGGATTCCTCGGATGAATCCCGTATTGAGGAGGACTCAGTCTGGCTGGTGACTTGGGCTGCAGGACTGAATCTGATGGAGATTGTGGAGGAAGTTGACGAGGAGGGTGTTGCTGGTGTGTATCCAACTGGACCACGGGATTTAGGTGTCCCTGTACCGATGAGGGTCCTAGCCCCAGTTCCTGAACTAACCACTGAACTATGAAGGTTATTCAGGTGACGTATAAGGGAGGATGTTCCTAGGTGGGCAAGATCCTTACCCCTGCTTATTTGAGCTTTACATAAGCTACATATTGCCATACATTGGTTGTCTGGATTTGGATAAAAATAACTCCAGACCGAAGAGGTGCATTTTTTGGTCTTCTGACCAGGCATGACGATGGGCTTTTTCATCCCATGGACATCAGCTGTTTCCCCCCCTGGTGCCTCATTTACAATAACCACATCACCATCCTCATCATCAAGTTCCTCCACAGCGCCAGCTACATCATCAATAGCCTCCTCCCGAGCCACCTCTTCCCGTACAGTGATGGGAAGGTCAGGCTTGACAACCACCAACACGCTTGGACTCGCCTTGGGGATTTGTGATAATTTCTCTTTAGAAGGCAGAGTTGTTTGCTGTTTTGTTGCTGACAGCATAACTCTCTTCAATTTTTTGTAGGGGGGGGGAGGAGGAGGAGGGCTAAGATCCGTGGGTGAAGCTGAACCACTAGTCATGAACACGGGCCAGGGCCTAAGCCGTTCCTTGCCACTCCGTGTCGTAAATGGCATATTGGCAACTTTACGTTTCTCCTCAGATGATTTTAAGTTTCTCTTTTTGCTACTTTTTCTTAACTTGGGCTTTTTGGATTTTACATGCCCGGTACTACGAGATTGGGCATCGGGCTTGGAAGACGACGTTGATGGCATTTCATCGTCTATGTCATGACTAGTGGCAGCAGCTTCAGCATTAGGAGGAAGTGGGTCTTGATCTTTCCCTACTTTATCCTCCAAATTTTTGGTCTCCATTATATGTAGCACAAGATACTGCAGAATGTGTGAACTTGGTAATATTGCAGTACCAATGGACTTATAATGCTGGATTGGTTTTGCAAATTTGGTTATAATTATTATATATATTTTTTTTTTTTTAAATTTTTTATTTTTTTTTACTTTTTTTTTATTTTTTACAAACTTGGGAATAATGGGGAAATAACTATGCCCTTAGAAGCACAGAGCACAGGACACAGCACCACTGGACTGAACAGGACACGGCACAGGACCCAGCAGCACTACGGAACTCAGCAGGACAGAGCACAGGACACAGCACCACTGGACTGATACTGCAGAATGTGTAAACTTTGTAATATTGCAGTACCACTGGACTTTTACTGCTGAATGTGTGAACTTGGTAATATTGCAGTACCAATGGACTTATAATGCTGGATTGGTTTTGCAAATTTGGTTATAATTATTATATATATTTTTTTTTTTTTTAATTTTTTATTTTTTTTTACTTTTTTTTTATTTTTTACAAACTTGGGAATAATGGGGAAATAACTATGCCCTTAGAAGCACAGAGCACAGGACACAGCACCACTGGACTGAACAGGACACGGCACAGGACCCAGCAGCACTACGGAACTCAGCAGGACAGAGCACAGGACACAGCACCACTGGACTGATACTGCAGAATGTGTAAACTTTGTAATATTGCAGTACCACTGGACTTTTACTGCTGAATGTGTGAACTTGGTAATATTGCAGTACCAATGGACTTATAATGCTGGATTGGTTTTGCAAATTTGGTTATAATTATTATATATTTTTTTTTTTTTTTAATTTTTTTATTTTTTTTTACTTTTTTTTTATTTTTTACAAACTTGGGAATAATGGGGAAATAACTATGCCCTTAGAAGCACAGAGCACAGGACACAGCACCACTGGACTGAACAGGACACGGCACAGGACCCAGCAGCACTACGGAACTCAGCAGGACAGAGCACAGGACACAGCACCACTGGACTGATACTGCAGAATGTGTAAACTTTGTAATATTGCAGTACCACTGGACTTTTACTGCTGAATGTGTGAACTTGGTAATATTGCAGTACCAATGGGCTTATACTGCAGGATTGGTTGTGAAAATTTTGTGGTAATTAAAAAATATTAAAGTAGTTTTTGGTATTTTATAAAAAAAACTTTTTTTTATTTTTTTAAACACAGGGGAATATTGGGGAAATAACTATGCCCTTAGAAGCACAGAGCACAGGACACAGCACCACTGGACTGAACAGGACACAGCACAGGACCCAGCAGCACCACTGACCTCAGAAGGACAGAGCACAGCACACAGCACCACTGGACTGATACTGCAGAACACAGCACAGCACAGCACAGCACAGCACTAAACAGCACAGCACTAAACAGCACAGCACTAAACAGCACAGAACTAAACAGCACAGAGGACCACCTAACACACCCTCCCTCTACCCTGATCAATGCCCGAGTGAAGATGGCGGCGACTAGCGGGGAATTTATAGGATCCGAGTATCGCGAGATCCGACAACGGGATTATGAGTCAGAGCCTCAGTTTCACTTTTGAATTTGGCGCCAATACCCGGATCTGTCTCGGATCCGACTCGGATCCGCAACGTTCGGGTGGGCTCGGATTTCAGAAATCCGAGCGCGCTCATCCCTAATTACAGGCAATAAGTGTTATATATGGCACAAAATCTATATTTTGTGTACAATATTGTTACGCTGTTTATTGTTCTATAATATAATACAACACACTTTAAATGAATTTATATCTTGTCGTGGTTACAACTTGACGATTTAAGGGAATATAAGAATGATATTTCTTGGGTTAATTTAGAAATACCTTTTGCGAGGAATTGGTTGACGGTAATAGTCATATATATAACGGTATTAAATGGTCATATATACATTTGGCAGAATATTAAGGAGATTAAAACTCAAAAGGAGGTAAAAACCCTTTTACATGTACTATTTAGTGATACTTTTTCATTAGGGCTAACATTTAATGTTTCACTTTATCATTCAGGTCACATCTGCACTGATTTAAAACATGCCAAACTATGTGAAGTTTCAGAAAAAGTTAACTAAACATAAAGGGCAATTCATCTATATAGCTCTACACAGTCTGGCAAGTTCAAAGAATTTGTAGTTCAGTATTCAGTACTATGACCTAAAGGAGAGAGGGAAGTTCAACGTTTCTCTTGAAAAATGATGTCCTGTGTGAAGATGAGCAAAACATTTACTTACATTTCACGTTTGAAGGACTATCAGTGCTTTACAAACATAGCAAAATGGTTTTAAAATGTTATGTTTTTAACAAAAATGTATAAAAAAATATAAAATTTACATTATAAAGATTTTATTAGAGAGTGATTTACTGAAAATAGAGCTATAGTTTGAATAGCACGGGTCCTCCAGTGAATCAAACCATGAGAGAGGCGCTCATTTCTAGTCCGTATGTGGTTTGTGAGATTCACATGACAAATGTGTAAACCAGGTATCACTCAGTATTTCTTGGAGATAATTATTTTGTTTATTTTATTGTTATTTTCCATACATATCAAATAATGTTTATCATTTTTTTTGGGGTAGATAGGAGAAGGGGTTCACTTAGTTCAACAAGACGCATGTATTTTTATGATTCATTTTGAAATATTATATTCATACATTTGTTTAATATGTTATGTAATGTATCTCTGCTACTTATTTAACACTTTCCTGTGTGGTCGCCTTTAGCCTCATCCACTGCTGTGATCATTTTGCATACTGGCCTTTCCATACCTTAATAATTACAAAAAAATAGATGTATGGATTTTGTTTCATATAAAAGTCTCACTCCCGATTTTAAAGGAGTCTCACTTAACTCTGTGCATTTTGGGAACCTGCTTCTTCCATTTTTTGATTCTTAGTCTATAATGTGCTGCTTGCCTCCATTCTCCGGATCCTGTTATTGAGACTGCACCTGTCACATACTATGGTACCCTTCGGTGGTAATCAGTATCCTGATGCTTGGGATACAGACACCGAATACACCTACAAAACAAACCCGAAACCTTAAATCAATGACCTCTTAAAATCTACACTTACCCTCTCACCGAAGGAGGACATTACCGGAACAACTGGTATGTGACTGCTGCAAAATCCGAATATGCTGCTTGCCAGCGCTTCATTGCGACATCACTGAAGATAGCGACATCTGCATTTAAACAGGTATGTTAATAATAAGGGTTAGGGTTAGGGGTTAGGGGTTAGAGTTAGGCTGCGGCTGCACATGAATAACACGTCGGTGACGTCACAATTAAGCGCCAGACTCCAGCATCTTCCATTTTGCACCAGTCGCATACCTGTTATTTCGCTCATTTCCTCAGTCGTGACAAGGTAAGTGTAGATTTTAAGAGGTCGCTGATTTAAGGCTTCGGGTTTCTTTTGTAGGAGTATTGGGTGTCGGTATCCCAAGCATCGGGATACCGTACCCAACCCGTACCCTTGCTGACCTAATTGTCTAAGCAGACAAGTCACTGCCTCCTGCAAGATCAGCAATACTCTATTCTGCTGTGGGTGTTCTAATAATCTGATTGGTTGATTTATCCGCACTCATTTCAAAACTGGGGACATACAGATGTGTATGAGATGAATAGTAACAAAAAGGTGAAAGTCAAATGCACTTTAAAAAATTGTTCTTTGAACAAAGAAATGTAATATATATAATAGAAGTAACTGCATCTCTGAGGTCACTGGAAGTAGACAAGTGATGTCATATTACATTGCCTTATTAAGAACCTACTAGGTGCTGGAGTGGAAGAGGTTTTACCAATACACAGCAACAATGGTGATTATCAGGGAAAGAAGATTGAGCAATAGGTTCTGAGAGTTAAGGTGACCATTTTAAGTTTCTGAGTAATAGATGAGTTTTTTCATTATATGAATAATAGCTTTGATCAACTTTATAATAAAATCAATGACTGCAGCATTTAAGCCTGTCTGTGTCTTGAACATGTGTTGTCTATAGATAAATCATGTAAGTGTGATGACAAGTGTGACAAAATGAGGTGTTTAGATTGTCCCAACTACCAGGTACCTTGTTTGTCAAAGGCCACAAGGATAGTTAATCACTGTCAGTTATATGAAATGCCAGTGCCAGAAATGATGTATTTGTATTATCCTTTTGTCGAAGTCGTATAATTGGATAAATGAAAGTATACTGGTTAATATTGTTTTACCGTGCGATTGCGATCAGTACACCACGTAACACGTGGCACGGCGCGATCACACGATAAAATACGCATGGATACACTTGCACTCTCACATTCAGTTATTTATATATTTCATATTTGTAATGGTTCCATTCCACAGTGATTTATGAGCAGATGGTATTTAGTTTATAGTTATATATATATATATATTAAGGTTATATGTACACTTTAGTGATATTTAAGGTTCAGGTTACAGAAAACATCTCATGTTTAGTATCATTTTAATCCCTTATGTGTCCGCAGTTGTCCGGTTCATTTGCCGAAGGGATTGCACATTGCATACTCTAGTTAGTGATGTTAGGGAATAAATGTTTAAAATGTTACTGACTGTGTATTGTAAATAGACTAGCTTAAACTGGTTTCTGGGTGGGAGAATCATCTGGAATGTTGACCCCCACCCTTGGAGGGGGTTATTTGAACTGGCCTATGACCTGCATTACACTGGACCCTCCTGAAGCCTGGACCTATAGAAGCAAGCCACATCATCTGTATTGTTTTCTCTGTAGCATTGAGTGTATATATACAAGCTCCCTGGGACCAGTTAAGGCAGTCATCACTGACCACAGTCTTCTAGGCTGAAGGACTGTTCTAGCTGGATCCAGCAGAGGGCGCAGCAAGCGCAGCGTACGTATGTATGTATTTGGTATCGGCTGTACTGTAGTATAATTATGTATTGAACTGCTAAAACTTTTGCTTCTGCCAAATTAAATTGTTTGTGCTTTGGAAACACAAGAAATCGCTTAGACAATGCTTATTGGGAAACTATAAAATTACTTTAATACTTTATTCATAAACTATTGACATATTACGCAGAGCTGTACATTGAAGGGATCGTGAAACAAACAAATTACATACAATAATATAAAATAGTAGTAAAAGTGGCCATGTCCAAATGAGCTTAAAATCTAAGACGTGTGGGGAACATTTGATAAGGTAGCAGAATAACAATGGTAGCTGCTGGTGGGGAATGTGTGAGTGCATACTGTAAGGCAGATGCATTACCAGTCACCAATAATAAAGCAGCCATTTTCAATTGGCATTTCAGTGCAAGATGTAGGTATGAAGCACAAACTGGTCATCGTAGAAATCTTAAAATAGTCAGCTGCTGACAACCATAACTGTCCTTACCATATGTCTTAACTGAACTTCCTTCCCGTTCTGGTCATAAAGAATGCTGTTTTTTTTGTTGCACATGAACTTTTTTGGTTATCCACTAGCTCTGACTAGCTGTGTGTAGCTTGGTGTTTTTCTAGAATCATGCTCACTCCTGGAAATATAGGCAACTTTTTCACACTGGTTCCCTATGTTTCTTGACAGCTGCTGCCAACAAACATGCAGAAATAATCAAAGGAGTAAAAGAGATGGCAACAGCAATGAAATTGAACTCACAGGGCCCAGCAGCTGAACTGATAAGGTAATTAATAGTTCTTCTACACAACCCTTTCCTTTGTGTGATGCTATAAATTAGGGGCGGTAACTCACTCCTTCCCAGATAATGAAGTTGTTCCTCGTGTCCACTCTGCATTGTCTTGGAGAGCTCCCTTTCAGACTTATAAGAGCTGATCACAGCAGGGATTGACAGGGAGCCAGGTAGTACTCATCCCCACTCACCAGCATCCTGCAGATTGCAATCAACCACCAATGAGCTCGAGAGCCAGGACATAATCACATTATTTCCCAGGAGAATGTGATAAAACAGGACAGGCAGAGCATACATCTCCTACTGCGTAGTATTGTGAAAAATGTGATTATGAACAATTGTTGCCTAAAATTGTTACAACAACATTTCAATTTCTTTGCTTCAAACCAGCAAACTATTATAATTGCTATAAATATACTGTATAAATAACTTGCCCTTTTCATCCTTTTGACTGATGTTTTTACTGATATATTAACCCTGTTGCATTCATTAAATACAATTTGTGGTTGACAATTGTCTAGTAAAGGAGGCTCCAGGCTGGTAATCAACTTGAATACTACTTTTTGCTATCTGCAAATCATCTTTACACATGATTCACACCCCTTGACAACTGCACCCCAATACATTACATTTCTGTGATCATAGAAACAAGTTTTATATGTGCTAATTGTAAAATATTTTTTATCTGTTTTTTGTTATTTCCCTTTAAAGAATGAAACATATTGATAAACAAATAGCTTTCACAATATGATTGATCTGTTAATGATATTAAATTACTCTTCCCTTGTGCTGATTGTGAGCCAAAAAGAAACTGCACACAACTGAAGCATAAAATACACAAACTCAAATTAAACATTTCACTAAATTAATGGACAGTTTCTGATTTAGCTTTGAAAACACAAAGCCCTCAGGTAAAGATTTGTGACAGCTTCTTTAATTGAAAGTCTTGTTTGTGACTAGGAAGCTTAACACTCTGTTACATTTTTGTGTAACATAAAAATGTATCTGTTCTTGTAAACAGATGTATTTTGAGACTGCAATCATTCCCATTTTAATATAAAGTCAGACCTGTCTAATGTGATTAATTACATCATTTACAGATGCAAATACCGTACGAATGCCACTAAGTACCTAGAGTACAACAAAAATGTTTTCTTAGGCTAAATAATTCAGAATTTACATATAATACAAATATACTTTATATTTTACAATTGAGTACTCCTTGACAACAAGTTTTTTTGTTGTATGGAAGTGCATATAGGTATAATAATGACCTGCAGATTGAGACATTTAGACACTAGATGGGTTTTCGGTGTATATAGCATAAGATAATGACACATTGATTAGGCAATAATTATCTCATATTTCAGTAGGTCTCTTTGTGTCCCTATTTTCCAACAAACATCACCTTTTCTACCACAGGATCTTTTTGGTTCTTATTCTATTAGACAAGTCTATGAAATGGGCAAGGCTGAAAATTGGTGGCAAAATATATCCTAAATCACATTCATCCACCTCTTTGTTGTTTCTGACACATACCCCTAAGAGAAGTGGTGACTGGGTAAATACTGTAGCTACTGGACAAGTCTGATATATTTCTCATTATATGTCTTAATCAGAGTGCTGTGCAGCCATCCTCAAAAATTGGTTTGGGACAATGTATTCTTTATCACTGTTTAGCCTATATATGGGTTTTGTTGATATGCTGGGCCACAGTGTGTTTACCTGGCAAGTAGAAAGCTTCCATGCCTACATTTCCTCTAGCCAGTATCCAGTACCTTTAGTATTACATCAATATGATTGCAACTTTATCCTCTTCGGGTTATGCAAATATTCCCCACTGATTACTATATGCCTTTTGTAGCAGTGCGCTTATTTTATGCTGCTTGGCATTTGGTTAATTATTACCTACCTGAAAATTTTTACTTGCCACATTATTTTTGAAATCTTTTATAAGGCTTTAGCTTGCCTTTATAATCATGAAGTCTAAAGCATAGGAAATGAAACTGGAGTTTGAACTGGATTTGAACTGTCCCATTCTCTGACTTCAAATATTTTACAAGGACTTAAGTACTGCACCCTCTGCATCCTACTGTTTCCTGCAACTTCATCTAGTAACCATATCCATTGTTGTGCAACACTGTCTATTATTGCATTATTACTATTATTATTATTACTGCATTCTGTCTTAATTTTATCTCATTTTGCAGTATGCCTATTTTGTAATTCACTAACTGCTTGAATATCTCTCCATACTACCCCTTCATCCTGCCCTCTCTCCAATGCTACAGTGCCTCCTCCAATCCCTTCTTTCTCATCCTCCCTGTCTAATATCCTTACCCCTTCAACCACACCTATCACCACTTCAGCCGACCCTCCTGCAACTTTGATTATTCAGCCTCCACATCCTTTGCTATGCACCTGAACCTCTAAGCTCAATATCCCCTTGCTCACTTCCATTTCTCTCTAGCATGTAAGCTCTCATGGTCAGAATCATCTATCCTATGTCTCTCATCTGTCCACTCTGTCTTCCTTATTTGTTACTGTCATGTCTTAAGCTGAATTGTTTCTGTTTTTTATGGATTTTTTTTCTGTTAATTTTATCCATGCATTTATGATTCTGATGAACAGTATCCTCTCTCCTGTTATTATTTATACTGTTTTCATGTTTGTCATATTTGCATGATTATGTTAGATGTCACAGAATCTGTGGAGCCGTATAAATATATGATCATCATTATTTGATTGCTATAACTTTATATCCAGCAGACCCAAAGGCTAAAATCAACTACTGTAGATTTCTAATGTCATCTTAGGTTTATTCAGCTTAAATATATATTTCCTTGCATATTATACAGAGTTTTATGAAGAAAGTGTTAACTCCTCAATCAGCTGAATAGAGACAGAAAGAAGAAACACCCCAGAAGATATATAGTGTGACTTCTTCCTCCCCTCACTATTAAGGAATGGGAACAGCCTAATCACAAGAGACTTGATCGTATGCATCATTTCAGGATAAACAGGCCTTAAGATGGTGTTTAGTTCCTAAAATTGATGTTGCTGTACCATACTTTCAGCGAAGACCTTTAGAGGTAGGAGGCCCATTGAAAGATCCTATGAATAGGAAAATAGAAAACTGTTTCAAGAAACTTCATCTTTCCTTGAGTACTGTGTTCAAGACTGGTGTAGCTGCAGCATCGGTCTCCAGGGCACTCAGGGTATGGGCCGATGCCCTGCATAAGGATATACAAGAAAATATAAGAGACAGTATCTACTCAAAAGCATTGATGTCATGAGAATACTTATTGACTTCCTGTGAAGCTTCACTAGATATGATTACCATTTCTGCAGAAACATGGCTTCATCTGTGATTGATAGGAGAGCTCTCTGCATTCTTGGGTGGCAGATCCACAATCAAAGAATCATTTGGGCATGCTTCCTTTTGAAAGCACTTTTCTCTTTAGAGATAACCTAATCATTTACCTCAAAGAGAACAAGAGATTTCACTTTCTCTTTATTTCAACAGCCCTTCAAAGTAGCATGGACTTATGGTCCTAGAAAGAAGTCTTACTAGGCAACAGGGCCGAACTGGGACTAAAAATCAGCCCTGACATTTAAAACACACATTCCCATGTGTTGTGGGCTCCATGCACTATATTGTTGCACACTGATGCAGGCGCAGTGTGCGCTGCTGGTGCAGTACAACATGATGTAGTATGAGTGTGTGTGTAGTGGGGTATTTATTTCTCCTAATGACCCTCAACAATATATTGCTAGCACCCAAATTACATCAATAAATACCATGACAATACATTATTAGTATCCACATTACAACAACCGGCATCACCCCCCACATTACAGCAACCGGCATCACCCCCCACATTCCAGCAACCGGCATCACCCCCCACATTACAGCAACCGGCATCACCCCCCACATTACAGCAACCGGCATCACCCCCCACCGTTACAGCGTCCACCATGACCCCCCACATTACAGCATCCGGCATCACCTCCCACATTATAGCAATACCCTCTCCCACTTATTAACAATACTAAGCCCCAAACACACTACAACATTGCCACCAGCACGCCACCCCATACTACAGCAATACCACCAATTATACAGGCGCCACTGTAGGAAACCAATGTTTTGCTTTTTTCAAATCTCCCTCAAAATAGCAACAACGAACAGAATACTTACACACATATTATTATTATTATTATTATTATTATTATTATTAATTTTTATTTATAAGGCGTCACAAGGTGTCCGTAGTGCCGTACAGGGACAAACAAATTACAATACAATGGGAGACAGCACAGTACAGTAAACAGTAAGCACAGTAACTCAATAAGCTCAATGCACAGCTAGAGAGGGCGGGGAAGGGGGAGGGAGGATCTGCAAACGACGGGGCCCAAGAAGGAGGGCACGGAAGACAGGGAGACCCCCAGGGGGGAGGAGGGAGCGAGAGTGGATGTGGGGTGGAGGACCCTCGAGGAGGAGGGCTAAGTAGCTGGAGAGCAGAGTTAGAAGTGGTGGAAACAGGAGGAGAGATGGCCCTGCTCAGAGGAGCGTACAATCTAAGGGGAGGGGTGGACAGACAGAGAGATGCAGGGGAGAGAGGGAGAGTAGGGGAACGGAGGCAGAATATAAGGTAGGAAGTTAAGTGGGAGACAGAAAGGCTTTAAGAAAAAGGTGAGTTTTTAGGGCCCATTTGAAACTGATAGGTAACATATAGATAACAGGTACCCTTTACCTCAATTAAATAGTAATGGCAGAATTTTCATGAAGCATTCCACATAAAATAAAACTCTAACATATATCTAAAAAAAAACATAACTATTAAATGATCATTTGAACCCACACGGCCGCATTAAAAGTATTTCCATCTACAGCAAAATGTCAGAGAAAAATATTTTTTTTTACTACAGTAACTGGATATGCGTCTTTTCTATCATTTTAAATAACACAGTATATAAATTAAGGTGGATAGGGGAGGTGGGTGAGAGATAATTGGATGTTATCCATTAGTTTGATTAGATAGGAAACATTTAGATTATTTACCTGGAGACGTCTAACCCTCTTGACTCACAGGCAGGGCCGACAAGAGGAATTTTGGGCCCGATACAGCAACTTCTTTGGGCTCCCATCATATTCAACAATGAAAGACTTGCCTTTGGCAGAAGTTCATATGATGCCACACCGTAGTGTGCCCAGTTCATATTATGCCACATCATATTGCCCCAAGGTCTTATTATGCCACATAGTATTACCCTCAATTCATATTTGGTCATGCAGAAGTGCCCACAAATCATATTATGGCATAGTAGTGCCCCCAAAACATATTATGCCACAATAGTGCCCCTAAATAACATTATGCCATAGTAGTGCCCCAAAATCATTAGTAGTAACCAGACAAAAACTCATTCACAAATAAAAATGCAACAAACATTACGCGCAATAATGAGCAATACATAGTGTTTTAAACATTATTGGATACGCTGTAGTGTCCCCAGTTCAAGAAAGGATGGTTAAAAACACATTGCACACGAGAAAATATATGAACTTACCTGATTAAGGCATCCTGTGTTCTGTTCTCCTACTGGGCGCGCTGGGCGATGAGGGATCTGCAGCTATCAACTCACACAGGCAGTCGGGAGCAGGAACAGAGGGTAGTGGTCGAATCAGAAATTTAGAAGTGGGGGTATGGAAAATATAAGTGAATGGAGTATGAAGGCTTGATTTTTTATTTTTTTTAACACTTGTCCCCTCTGTGCATTCTCATTCTTCATTACTACTTGTGTTTTATGATGGCTGCATCCTTGACATTCCCATTCTTAAGATGTCTCTCCCTTTACACTTTCTTTTACCTATGCCCCTGCACCATCTTCTCCTTTGTCCCTCTCACTTAACCCCCTGCACCACCTTCTCCGCTGACTCTCTCACACATCTTCCTGCACCCTCTACCCCCTGGCTCTCTCACCCCTTATCCTGCACCCTCTACCCCCTGGCTATCTCACCCCTCTTCCTGCACCCCCTACCACCCTGGCTCTCTCACCCTCTCTCCCAGCACCCCCTTCCCCCTGGCTCTCTCACCCCTCTCCCAGCATCACCTTCACCCCTGGCTCTCTCACCCCTCTCCCAACACCCCCTTCCTCCCTCGCTCTCTCACCCCCTCTCCCAGCACCCCCTACCCCTTGGCTCTCTCACCCCTCTCCCAGCACCCCCTTCCCCCTGGCTCTCTCACCCCTCTTCCAGCACCCCTTCACCTTTGGCTCTCTCACCCCCTCTCCCAGCACCCACTTCCCCTGGCTCTCTCACCCCTCTTCAAACACCGCCTTCCTCCCTGGCTTTCTCACCCCTTCTCCCAGCACCCCCTACCCCCTGGCTCTCTCACCCCTCTCCCAGCACCCCCTTCCCCCTGGCTCTCTCACCCCTCTCCCAGCACCCCTTCCCCTTTGGCTCTCTCACCCCTCTCCCAGCACCCCCTCTCACCCCCTCTCCCAGCACCTCCTACCCCAGGCTCTCTCACCCCCTCTCCCAGGACCCCTTTCCCCCTGGATCTCTCACCCCTCTCACAGCACACCTTCCCCTTCGGCTCTCTCACCCCCCTTCCCCATGCACCCCTTCCCTTTTAGCTCTCTCACCCCCTCTCCCAGCACCCCCTACCCCTTGGCTCTCTCACCCCTCTCCCAGCACCCCCTTCCCCCTGGCTCTCTCACCCCTCTTACAGCACCCCTTCCCCTTTGGCTCTCTCACCCCCTCTCCCAGCACCCCTTCCCTTTTGGCTCTCTCACCCCCTCTCCCAGCACCCCCTTCCCCCTGGCTCTCTCACCCCTCTTCAAACACCGCCTTTCTCCCTGGCTCTCATCCCGTCTCCCAGCACCCCCTACCCCCTGGCTCTCTCACCCCTCTCCCAGCACCCCCTTCCCCCTGGCTCTCTCACCCCTTTCCCAGCACCCCTTCCCCTTTGGCTCTCTCACCCCTCTCCCAGCACCCCCTACCCCTTGGCTCTCTCACCCCTCTCCCAGCACCCCCTTCCCCCTGGCTCTCTCACCCCTCTTACAGCACCCCTTCCCCTTTGGCTCTCTCACCCCCTCTCCCAGCACCCCTTCCCTTTTGGCTCTCTCACCCCCTCTCCCAGCACCCCCTTCCCCATGGCTCTCTCACCCCTCTTCAAACACCGCCTTTCTTCCTGGCTCTCTCACCCCCTCTCCCAGCACCCCCTACCCCCTGGCTCTCTCACCCCTCTCCCAGCACCCCCTTCCCCCTGGCTCTCTCACCCCTATCCCAGCACCCCTTCCCCTTTGGCTCTCTCACCCCTCTCCCAGCACCCCCTCTCACCCCCTCTCCCAGCACCTCCTACCCCAGGCTCTCTCACCCCCTCTCCCAGGACCCCTTTCCCCCTGGATCTCTCACCCCTCTCACAGCACACCTTCCCCTTTGGCTCTCTCACCCCCTTCCCCATGCACCCCTTCCCTTTTGGCTCTCTCACCCCCTCTCCCAGCACCCCCTTTCCCCATGGCTCTCACCCCTCTCCCAACACCCCCTTCCCCCTTGGCTCTCTCACCCCCTCTCCCAGGACCCCTTTCCGCCTGGCTCTCTCACTCCTCTCACAGCATACCTTCCCCATTGGCTCTCTCACCCCCTACCCCATGCACCCCTTCCCTTTTGGCTCTCTCACTACCCTCTCCCAGCACCCCCTACCCCCTGGCTCTCTCACCACCTCTCCCAGCACCCCCTTCCCCCTGTTTCTCTCACCCAATCTCCCAGCACCCTTACCCCCTGGCTCTCTCACCCCTCTCCCAGCACCCCCTACCCCCTGGCTCTCTCACCCCCTCTCCCAGCACCCCCTTCCCCCTGTCTCTCTCACCCCCTTCCCCCTGTTTCTCTCACCCCATCTCCCAGCACCACTACCCTATGGCTCTCTCACCCCTCTCCCAGCACCCCCTCTTACCCCCTCTCCCAGCACCCCCTACCCCCTGGCTCTCTCACCCCCTCTCCCAGCACCCCTTTTCTCCTGGCTCTCTCACCCCTCTCACAGCACACCTTCCCTTTTGGCTCTCTCACCCCCTCTCCCAGCACCCCCTACCCCCTGGCTCTCACCCCCTCTCCCAGCACCCCCTACCACCTGGCTCTCTCACCCCCTCTCCTAGCACCCCCTACCCCCTGGGTCTCTCACCCCCTCCCCCAGCACCCCTTACCCCCTGGGTCTCTCACCCCCTCTCCCAGCACCCCCTACCCCCTGGCTCTCTCACACCCGTGACCCCCCCCTCCTCATTCAGAAAAACAAAATCTGGAAATTGTCCAGTGTAACAGTGCACAGCATAATGGGGGAGGGAGCTGAGGAGCGCTCAACAGAGTTAGCTGGTTCCTGGGGAGGAACCAGCCACCAGGAAGACAGGAGGAATTCGGCCCTGCTAGGCAGTATGGTGCCAGGATTTCTAAACAACCTTTCTGTACTTTCAGAAGTAATGAATCGAGGCCTGGCCTTAGCCATTTCAATGACTCTCCAACTCAATAACCTTCCAAGTTCTGAAGATGGCAGAATTTCAAATTATGCAAAAGTTTAGACACCAGTCAAGATCGCACAGAACCGGAGAAGTTCTTTCTCCATATGATGAGGAAGCAAGACTTCCTTATTTCCATAAATCTACAGGACACTTTCAGCCTGTCAACATCTTTAAGGACCTTTATCAAGGTTCTAGGAGCATATATGGCTGCTACCAAGCAATGAGGAGTCACTCTCTGGCTCCCATGGGTAGTGTAGCATCTGAGGAACCTTAATCTGGGTCTGCTCACATGACTACAAAACAAAAAGCAGATGCACGCAAATATTATTGAGATGAGGGAAGAAGTTAACATGGTAGACAAACACAACAGTGTAGCAGGCGACCAGAGGAATTGTCTTTTTACATAAAAAGTTGTTAAATTCTTATTCGGAAATTTGGACTTTGACGAATAATTTAATGGTGCAACTCATAACACAAAAGCTAGTTGTCCGTGTTTTGCAATAGCTTAGTAATTGCTTCAAGAATAGCTTTGGATTCTGACACTGAGGGCAGTTCTACTGCACCGGGGACAAGCTCAGCCGCCATAAATGGATGTCCTCTTATTAATGGTACAGAAATTACGCTGTTGTAGTTAGGGTGCATGGGAGTCTCTGACAAGCTGATTGAGATATTTCTTCAAGCTAGAAAAAAAACTCCTCCTTTCACAATTTTAATTGGAGGAGACTCATTCTATGGTTTAAATCCAAAGTGGAGGTTCTTGCTTGTGCTAACATTCTACATTACTTGATTTTCTTCATGATGACTTTTATAAGGACCTTGTCCTCACCACTCGAATGGTTTGTATATCTATGCTTAGTGTTTTTCTGGAAACTATATTAGCATCTGAGGATATACTTTTTTGTTTTTCTCAAGAAGTAAAGAGAATTCATCCTCAAATTAAACCTTCTTTGGCATCTTGGGATCCCATTGTTGTCCATGACACCCTAATGTTTAATCCATTTGAGCCTTTGCAAAAGGTCTCACTCAAGTGTCTTCCACTTAAGGATCTGTTTTTGGTTGTAATCACTTCATGTCCTATTGTGTAAGGTGCAACTTCTAAATATCTATATGGACAAGATGGTGTTACAAACTAATTCTACTTTCCTAGCAAAAGTAGTTTCCATTTTTCATATAAATCAGGAGATCAAACTTCCATATCTCTGCCTGCAACCCCCTAATTTAAAGGAGGACAAGTTACATAGATAAATTATTTGTTTTTCCTATAAAAATTCAACAATGACACACTTCATCCAAACATACTCGTGCAAGATGGATCAGTGAGGTAATTGCACAGGCTTATATGACTATTGTACATTAGGTGCCAAGAATTCGTACATTACATTCTATACGGGTTGTGGCAAACTCCTGGACACACGGACCACAGGCCTCAGTAGGCACTCTCTGCAAATCACCAGAGTGGTCATCTATTTTACCAGACATTAGCTTCTGCTCATGCTCAGTTTGCAAGGAATATCCTTCAAGAAGTTATTCAGTAAAACATTTTCACTTGGCACTGTCAGTGTGGCTTTTGCTTGAGTCCACACTCTTTTTCGTGCATTGCATGGGTATGTCCCATTCATTCCCTCCCATGTTGTCTGTTTATATTTTCAGCAATAGCTTGCAAAGACACCAGGGGATGGAAGAGTCACACTATATACCTTCTGAGGGGGTGTTTCCTTTTCCTGTCTCTACTCAACTGACTAGGGTGTTAACCCACTCATTATGGCTGCCACAGTGTATCTGAAGGATTGGTAATTAACAGTCATAATTCTCTCATTTCTACCTATTGAATTTTCAATTTGATTATATATCACATGTTCCAGGCTATTAGGCAAAAGTGGGAATGCACTTTGAGTTTATAAGAGTTTCTATCAACATTGCTGCATTGCTTTGATAAAGGTAAATGGTGTCTTTCTAAAATATTACACCTTTTTCATTTTGAACTATTAGAGGCAGGATCGAAAACAACAAAAGATGTCTACAAACGATACAGTTTAATGGTTAAATAATTAAATAATAGTTAAATAATTCCAGGATAATAGAGGACAGGATTTGGCCCAAGGTCATATAAGCGCCCAGGTTGTTGTGAAGAAGAAAAGGTTGAGCCCTGCAAGAGTTAATAATACTAGGGCTGTTGGTTATAGTTAGCCAGCTAATCAGTAAAGGTTTTTTGGGATGGCCTGAGCTGGGAAGTTACATATGCTGGTTTCTCTCTATTACCATTGGAGTCATTGAGGCACGTATACTGAGCGCATCGTGCAATTGTTTTCAATGGCACATAAATCGGCTCTGCATACTCTCGGAGTCAGCAAGGAATGGATCTCAGAATACGTGTGGTGTTAACTATCGGTATAGGTTCACTCTGCTGTACTAGACCAGACACTGCAGGATGCGTACAACATGTATGTGGAATATGAAATCTCAAATGAATGCACAGAAAAAAAAAAATTAATGTTACATGTCAATAATATAGTCATTTATGATTAAAAATGGAAATTTTATAAAAAAAAATTATATATTTTTTTCTGTTTAAAAACATTTTATAGGCTGTCCATAAGGTCTACTGTACATAAAATATTTTTTTACACTTGCTCCTGATTGCAGACACATGTAATTGATGCAAGAGATACGGCATAAAAGCAAAGAACTTTCACACATGCAAAGCTTCATGCCGAGGTGGCTGCATATGCTTGAGTTTGGCACGCCCACATTGTGCATTGAGTACGGGCACACGCCACTTCCCCACCCTGTTTACTCCCCGAAATCGTAGACTGTTGTAACTGTCATTTGTGTTGGCATACGCAGTGGACTTGCTTTCGTTGACAGCCGAGAGTCTTTGTTCTGGGCAAGCACAGAAGGGAATTGCATATGATACGCACAAAAAAAAAGAGATACGTGTTTTAATGCTTCAGTCCTGCTGTGAGCAATGCAGTTGTGTGCAGCGTTTTAAGTTTCTGCATTACTTTATTGTGCAGATTTTTCCCTCCTTTCACTTTATCTCATTTCTGGTCTCCTTTTCTTAATTCTGTTTTTCACCCATTCCCTGTCTTTTCTTGGTCTTAACTCTCCTTTCTTCCCCTCTTTTCTCCTTTTTTTTTTTTATCCCCCTTCCTGTTTGGGATCATACTTTGTCAACCCCAACCAGCCAGCAGAAATTCGGTAGCGGGTTCACAGCATGACCTTGGCCCACTGACTCAAAAATCTCCCTGTGTTTTGTCCCAACAGTCCCATCTCCATTGAATGCTTGCATCCAGCACCATGTTTCCTCAGCTTCCTGCCCACCTCTCACATTTTCTTTTGTCCATCCTGCATTACCCCCACACCTTCTTTATGTAGACATGACACATGACCACTCCCTCTGATGAAGTTACGTTCCGTAATGAAACGCGTTAGGGGTTTAGAGACAACAGTCTAGTTGTCCTTACACGATTTTTACCTACTTGTTGCAGTTTCATTCATTTTTTTTTTTTTTTTATATCTATGCCCAATTGCCGGCTTTCTTTACATACAAGAATTGACATTCTCGGATTCATTTGGCATTACATGGATAGCGTTTTTCATTGGATTCTCTCCGTCTTCTTGATTCTACTCCTCACCACCCACCCATATCACCATCGAGAAGGGTGTTAGGAGGTTATACAGCTTTGCATGAATCGAGGCTCCTGTCAGCTTGTATATTCAAGCGTATCACTCGGACACCTTTATACTAACTACCCGCTACAACTTGAAGGGCTCTGCTCACCATCTATAGGAGATCTCCATTTATATCACTGAGGATCGTACTCCCATGATCATATTGGATATCCGAGGAGACAGAGAAGATAAATCTCCATTAAGAGCCGTACTTCAAGCGGGTATGTGGAGCGACATATTTTCTCAGCCAAGACAGTGAGTAATTTACATCCATCATCTATGTTTGTAGTCCTTTTCTCATATCGGGATACAGAGCGGACTTCATGTTTATTTGGAACAGACTCCAATAAGCAAGTTTGAGCATTGTGCTCACGATTATCTATGCTCTATACAGTGATACACATGAACATTATATGAGTATTATACATTGAGAAGCGACCTATTACCATTGGTGGTTTAATAATTGTGGCAATCATTGGCATTATCCGTTTTTTGGGGAATGTGTTTACAAGTATTTTCTACATGTTCTGACCACAGTATTAGCTACATTGGAGACAGCTGTCATATTATCTATCTAGCAGCACGGTGGTTTTCTACAATACTCATGAGCAACGTTTTTTAACATCAACCCATTTTTTATCCTACTATGTCACTGTGCACGGTGATGCAGTTCATGTTACCTTTTCCCCTTGAGCTTGTTTTAGCAATAGCATTAGTAGGTATTTGTACATTGTTTATGATTGTATTCCATTAAATTATACTTTATGTGACAACCCGTGATTCCATTCTATTTACCATACATATTTAGACTGGTAGACCATTAGAGCTGCAAAACGTTTCCTTTGGTTCAGACATGACACTAATGTTGTGCCTGTCTAGGTGTTTATGGAATGATTCCTCATAGTCTTCCCCTGCCAGTTTGCAATGTTTTCACCTTCCCTACTTTTGCTGCATTCCCCAGCGCTGCTGCACCCCTGGGTTTCTTTCAGCTTACAAAGTTCTCCCCCACTCCCCTGCCTCCACACCTTTCTGCCCATCTACCAGGCTCCCCTTGCCTGTCAGCTCCCTCTCATTTCAAATCATTTAGTGTGCCTTCCCCAGTGCCATCTAGGGCTTCCCCCACTTCCTAGGACAATTATCATAATCATCATCAACATTTATTTATATAGCGCCAGCAAATTCCGTAGCGCTTTACAATTGGGAACAAACATTAAAAAGACAATACTGTGTAATACATACAGACAGAGAGGTAAGAGAACCCTGCTCGAAAGCTTACAATCTATAGGACAATGGGAGTTAGAAACACAAGGGCATGTGCTACATCATATTGCACAATGGACCAGCCAGACTGCAAAGGTAAAAGTACTGAGTGGGCTATGTGTGTTGCAATGTTGGTCAGAAGGTTGTTGTCTTGCATTAGCTGTGTAGAGGATGGTAATAGGGTAAACTAGGGAAATTAAGATGATGGTTGAGGAATATCATAACCTTGTCTGAAGAGGTGGGTTTTCAGTGAACGCTTGAAGGTTTGAAGACTAGAAGAAAGTCTTACTGTGCGTGGGAGGGAATTCCACAAAATAGGTGCAGCCCGGAAAAAATCCTGTAACCGAGAATGGGAGGATGTGATGAGAGTGGAGGAGAGACGTAGATCTTTTGCAGAACGGAGGTGTCGAGTAGGGAGATATTTTGAGACAAGTGAGGAAATGTATGTCGGTGCAATTTTGTTGATGGCCTTGTATGTTAGTAGAAGAATTTTATATTGGATTCGTTGAAATACAGGCAGCCAATGTAGAGACTGACAGAGTGGCTCAGCAGAGGAATAACGGTTTGTAAGGAAAATCAGTCTAGCCGCAGTGTGCAAAATAGATTGTAGGGGTTCAAGTATGACTTTGGGAAAACCAGTAAGGAGGGAATTGCAATAGTCGATGCGGGAGATGATGAGTGCATGAATTACTGATTTTGCGGTGTCTTGTGTCAGATATGAGCGTATTCTGGAAATGTTCTTTAGGTGTATGTAACATGATTTAGATATAGAGTTGATGTGGGGAATAAACGACAGTTGTGAATCAAGGATTACACCTAGGCAACGAGCTTGCGGGGTGGGATTTATGGTCATGTTATCGACAGAAATAGAAATGTCAGGCAGGAAGCTTCTGTTTTTGGGTGGGAATATTATGTCTTTAGTGCTTCTTTAACACAGGTCACTTTACAGCAGTTGTGTGTGATCAATGGCAATGAGCAATGTCACTGGAGACTGGAGAGTGACAAGAACACTGCTACCCCTCCTGTTTGTGTGTGAGCAATGGCAATGAGCAATGTCACTGGAGACTGGAGAGGGACAAGAACACTACTACCCATGTTTCTATGTGAGCAATGGCAATGAGCAATTTTGCTGGAAACTGGAGAGGGACAAGAACATTGCTACCCCTGTTTCTGTGTGAGCAATGGCAATGAGCAATGTCACTGGAGACTGGAGAGTTACAAGAACACTACTACCTCTCCTGTTTCTGTGTGAGCAACAGCACAGAGCAATGTCACTGGAGACACTACTACCCCTCATATGTCTGTGTGAGCAATAGCACTGGAGATTACAGAGTGACAAGAACACTGTCACCCCTCCTGTTTTTCTGTGAGCAATGGCAATGTGCAATGTCACTGGAGACTGGAGAGTGACGAGAACGCAACTAACCCTCCTGTTTCTGTGTGAGCAATGGCACTGGAGACTGAGAAGAACACTGCTACCACTCCTGTGTTTGAGCAATGGCACTGGATCTCTGGTGGAGGGAGGTACTTATGGAATACAAAAGCCGCAAGATCTGGCAATGCGACAATGACATTTTGCCTCGATTTCAGTTCCGTGGAAGCGGGAAAGTACTAAGCTGGCTCGGCTCAATACTCGGATTTGGGATGTTCAGGGGGGAGTTCGATATTTATAAAACTGAGCCTGCGCATCTCTACTTTTGGCTTAATCTGATAGCATATTTTGAGGGGAATGCCCCTCATTTATTACAACTTTTCCCCTCCGCCTGTACAAACCTCTGCTCCTCTCCAAACACCGCCATTTTGTGCTTTTAAATGATCTTCAGTATGTTTAATTTGCTTTTGTCTTGGGAATAACAGGATTCAGGAAGGGTATCACGAACTAATATCTTGATATGTGTCAAGCGTAAAAATATGCATTTGTAAGAATAATATCTTGACATGTGTCAAACGTAAAAATATGCATTTGTAAGAATAATTATGGGCTTGCTCATAGATATCTGCTGTTAATGCCCTTTCCAGCCACTAAATCCTTAAAAACAGTTTCTCACAGCTCATTTCAACCATTGCATTTAAAATTTTAACACTGTGCTTGGAGTTTTAGTATGTGGCTTTACTTTTTCCCACATACATACACATGCACAATAGATGGTACAATCACTATGCATGTAAATGTCATGGAAAATTAGATTTATTTCATCATACCTCCCAACATTGGCCTGATGCAAATCAGGACAAGTAGTACCATGCTTCACTGCATACTCCCACAAAAGGGGAATTGGTGGCATGCCATGTTCCCTGGAGGCATATTTAGTGCTTCAGAATCACTAAGCCAGGTCTAACCCCCTTCTTCTTCCCTGAAAACACCCTTGAGTTAACCTGCTCATCACCAGCAGTTAGGAATTAAGTGGTATGTTGGAATGACAGAAGAGCATTCTCAAATCGGGACTCCTCCACTAATTCAGGACATTTGGGATGTATGTTCCATGCATACCAATTTTACCAGCCCCTAAAATAGTGGATTAAAAAGTTACTTGAATGAAAGGCAACCATACCCTGGGAATCGATTCACCTGTGTTTAGGCATGGAAGTGCTTAGTCAGGGAACAGGAAACATCTGAGTGTAATGTTAGGCCCATTTCCTGCTGTCAATCTCCTGCTTTTGCCTACAAAGATAATTCGTTTTCAAAACTTTGAGCTGTAAATAATGATGCTGGTTCTTTAATTTGGTGGGTTGAAGTGGTATAATGACATGGCGGGGTGTGGGCTTGGTATTATGCACCTCTTCCTCTTGTTTTGCAAGTTAGGTTCTTCTTTGATGAGGACCAATTTAATAAGTGTACTACCTGGTGCAGGTAAGGAGGTTCTGGGGGAAAACCCCATCATTAAAGTAAAGGAGAAGTTTAATCGTTTAAAATCCACATTTGTAAAAGTAGAAATAACTTTTAAAATCTAAATAAAATGAACAGTATTTGAAAATGATATATTCACAAGTTGAGAATGTATTGAAATGACTGAAAGTATTTTTTTTTATTTTTGCTTTATTAATACTAAGTGAAAATTAAATCAAAGCACATAGATCACAAAATGAAGATTTTTTTTCAATTTGTCCAACAATAGAGCACACATTTAATTTTTGCAGTGTGAACTGTTGTAAATTCAGTTTGGAATAATACTTCATAATACAAATTAAACACAACACAACAGTGACTTACAATCATTTTACATAATTAAAAACATTTATCTTTCTATTCCTTTAATTATGGATTTGTCTCTGTTGGAGTATAGCAATCGACTGTCTACACTAGAGTATTTTTCTACATTGCTGTCAAGAAGCATATTAGGAAGGATTCATTAAAAGAACATATTATCAAAGAGTTGATGTGTTTTTCCACTAAACTAATACCCAATTCAGCAATATTTTAATGACCAGAGAAATGTATCATTGAGTTATAATTTAATGAGATGAATTTCTACTTCACTAATTTACACAATCAGTAATATTTTTCATGTTGCCACCTCAGTAGAAGCACATAGTCTTTTTAATTGTTTACTTTTTTTTAAAAAAAAAAATTATATAATTATTAATACTATGGTATCCTAGTTATTCACTGTGCATTTTTGTCAGTATTTAAATTTATAAATGAAATTCTGGGAGAAAGCTGGAGGACATGGAAGCAGAAAGTGTACATTTATATCTCGGTTACTGGAGCCCAGGCCAAGCAAGAGGAAAACAGCTATAATTCTGCATTATATGACAGTGCATTTAAGATGCATAATAACGTGCACAACATAAATGCAGGTCCTAATTGCTAGATTTTAGAAGAAGTCTTAAAATAATAGAGATTTTTCTGAGCACAGAAAAAAACCCTCTTTTTGAAATATATCAGGTTTGGCAGCACATGTTTGATGAGTTGACATAGACAAGTTTGTACTTCAGCATACCTCCTAACATTGGGGCTGGCAGAGAGGGTGTTGGGGTATGGCAATGTAAGAGGGGCATGGTTATATAATTTGGGGGGTGATGCCACACCCCTGCAGGTATTTATTGTGCTTCTCAATCACTTGGCCGCCCCTTGCTTGTCCATGCAATTGTTGTGGTCCTACAACACCTGTTCCCCGCTGGATGTAACTAAATGGATTTATACATTCCTCCCACAATTCTGGTCCAATGGGGACAAAGCTGTCCCAATCTGCAGGGCAGAACAGTCCTCAAATTGGAACTGTACCAACTAAATCGAGAGTTGGAAGGTATGATGCATTTAATGCAGAAACAAGACACACAAGGCCTAATTGTGAGTTGGATATACACCCGTCTATGAAGCGTAAATTTCTGCAAATTTTTACGTGCATGCCCGCATAAAAGCTGCACGCATATGCTCGCATGCAGAATTGCATGCATCTACATTTGCACCTGTTTGTGTCTGTAGAGGCATAATGGAGGAAGGAAGTTGTGGACTAATGTAGGGTGCATTTTAAAAATATTTGCTTGCTACTTTCATTGTTATGTGAGAAGGAAGATTATATGGGCAGTACGGTGGCTAAGCTGTTAGCACATCTGCCTCTCAGCGCTGGGGTCACAAGTTCAATTCCCGACCATGGTCTTATCTGTGTGGAGATTGTATGTTCTCCCCGTGTATGCATGGGTTTCCTCCGGGTGCTCCGGTTTCCTCCCACACTCCAAAAACATACTAGTAGGTTAATTGGCTGCTATCAAAAATTGACCCTAGCATCTCTCTGTCTGTCTGTGTATGTTAGGGAATTTAGACTGTAAGCTCCAATGGGGAAGGAACTGATGTGAATGAGTTCTCTGTACAGCGCTGCGGAATCAGTGGCGCTATATAAATAAATGGTGATGATGATGATTATATATACTGCATTATATCAGGTCTAATAGAGAATGTGCTTTTCACTACAAAAACAAATGTTAACCAAGTTGTGTTTATAAGTATGTGGGTGTATGCATGTCTGCTGTAAAACCTATGCAGACCGGAATGAATCTTGTGATTTTTAAGCTTCGCAGTGGTGCTAAATCAAATATAATACCAGCTAATATTGCTGACATTCAACCTATATTAGAAAGTACAGTGTTAGCTGCATTTGATGGTGCTAAAACAATTTCTTGCTCACTGTACAGTAGGAACAGAACTCCATTTTTACATGAAACAAGTTATTACCTCATTCTCGCAGGGCAGAATGTTCAATTTGTATTCTTGTTTGACAGGTCCATAAAATGACACACAAAATACCCTCCAATAAAATCTTACACTACATGGTTCACAATGTAAATAATTTTAGCCAGTCGTCGAAGTGGAAATTTAGAAGTGACGGTATAGAAAATGTAAGTGTATGGAATTTGACAGTTTTACAATGAAAGCAGTAGGAGTAGTGGCGGTATGGCATCCCACCATATACCAACCCACTGCAGCCATTGACCAACAACATCATAAACAAAGATGAGATAAAACCACATAATGCCAAGGTAGAATAATTCCTCCATGGAATGACAAGTAAGACTTTCAGTTTTAAAGAATACATTTTTAGATATCACATATATTCTATTACATTGGCCTGAGCTGAAAATGCTACCAAAGTAAACTATCAAGGTACAATTATTAACAAAGCCATGTGCCTTATTCTTAGAAGCAACATAAACAATACATCTTGTTTAAGATTAGATTGATTACACCACTTGTTTTTCTTATGGCTATTGTCATTTGAAAAATTGTTTTCATGTAATTTCTAGATGTAAATCTCAACTTAAACATCATATTACACATTGCCTTGTGTGACCTTAACTTCACATTTGTCATGATTATTGCTCTGTTGCTGACGTCTTCTGAACATGCCAAACAGTGGAGTGATCAATCACACTTCCTTGTTATGTGATTAGTCCCAGAATGTATAGTGTATATATTTGTTTGTGGCATTCTCTTTCCATAAAGTACTCCCCTAACTGTTTGTTTTTTTGGACTTTTGTTGGATATTTGTATAGAATACCAGCTAAAGGGTATTACATAATTTTCATGACAATAGAAAAAGAATGGATATTTCATGATGGACATTAAATCATTTAGACAAATGTTGAGATTGCTTTGCTATGGCACTTATAATTACTGTTTTTAATCAGTTATGAATATGATTCTGTAGTTTGTGAAAATAACAACTGAAACACACTAATTAGTATGGCAGTTGTGGCAGACCTAGTACTTAAATGAACTGAAAGCTGTTGGCACACAAATGTACATGTACTGACATTCAATGCATACCTGACAACTCTCCCGGGAATGTCCGGGAGACTCCTGAATTCTGGGTAGGTCTCCTGGACTCCCGGGAGAGTAGGGCTTCCTCCTGCATCCTCCTGATCACTTCCTAGTGAAGTGGTCGGAATTAGAGTTGATTCCCTGAGAATCAAGCCATGTTGACGCGCCCCCACTGTTAAATAAAACGTACGTGTCATTATGTCACTAGGCAGGGCAATTCGCCAAGTCAAGCCCCCTCCATCCATACACCCCTCCTCCCCTCCAGGAACTCCTGGAAGGAACCATCAATAACTTGGCAAATATGATTCAATGTAAGTAAATTATTAAATTCCTGTCATCTCACATTTCCTTCTTACTTTCTTGAGCTGTTTATTATTGTTTATTTATTAACATAATGTAAGTCATCCATAATAAGGTCATTTAAATTGCACATGCCAGCTGTGACCACACTCTGTTTTTAGCTGTTTAAATAAGGAAGCATTCGGTGTCATAGAGGGTGACACTCAATAGGTTGTGAATGTTTCATAATCAATAGTATTGTATTATCTAAGCCAATATATCCACACCATCTTCATTTCAAATTTCTGCAAAAAAAATAAATTGTCAAAAACAGCAATCAGCATTTACACCAAGTGAAAGTACACCCAGTTTAATAAGGGAATTAGGTGTATGGGACACATTTACCTTTCTAAAGTGCACACAGAACCATCACAGACTGAAAGAGATCAATGGTCAAATATATGTTCTCTGCAGGCACCCATATGAGTACACATCCTTGCACAGTTGATCTTACTTGGGCGCTAAAATTAATTTACATATTTATAACTGCAATTTTCTATCATAAAATTATATTTTTGTGCTTTCTTAAAAATGTTTTATTTCTAACTTTTTTTGCAGGCCTGGATTTAAATTGTTTTCCAACCTAGGTAACTTTTTCTTTGCCACCCCAGCTGCCCACACTCTTTATAGCCATAGCATATGGGGGCCCAAACCTCCACAATTTCCCATCTTTAAGAATAAAATAAATGGAAATTCAGCCTACCAGTAATTGTAAAACTCGCCAGATCATAAATTACTGATATACAAAATAAAGTAATAAAAACAATGAAACACATTGAGTGTGAGCATATTGTCACGGCTGCAACCCTTCCGCCCAAGTCACAGGCCTTTCTGGCCTTTCACAAAGCTGGGCCTGTGTTTTTGACCTATCCAACTTTTATTCAAAGTTTCTCATCTCCTTTTCTACTCTTTTATCCCAGACCAAAAAATATACAATTCTAAAAGAACTGGGCATGATACCTGAGCAAGAACCGCCAAGCTGGATAAAATCTTTCACCGTTAGTAAATCCCCTCCTTTAACAGGACCAGAATTTAAAGCAAATATGCATTCATTTATTTTTCTTAACAGTTAAATATTATAATTGTAAATGTAAATGCCTCACTTATATATTTAACTTTTCTGAACAATGCATACTAGAAATCTAGTTAACCTATGTCTCAATTTCTTGCATATAATGTACAATGCAACAATTCTAGGTAATGTGTAGACGATAAACTTGAAAGATTTTCCATTCCAATTAAGCACTGAAATTCTTTTCTGTTTATTCTGATACTTTGGTCCAGGTCTGACAACATCTGTAACTATGTGCTACATCCTAGGTTCCCAAACTGTGTGCCACGGCTCCCAGGGGTGCCGCGGCGCTGTCACAGGGGTTCCATGGCCAGGAAGAAGAAGAAAAACCCCACAAAAAAACAACTTACCAGTCCAGCGGCGCCCGAGACCCAGCAACCTCCTCCCTCCACGCTTCTCACTGAATGCCGGGCGTGACGTCATCATGCCCGACATATTCAGTGAGAAGCGGCAGGAGACAGGATGCTGGGTCCCAGGGCGCCGCCAGATTGGTAAGTTTTTCTTTTTTTTGCTTTTCTTTTCTTCCTGTCCACGGCAGGATACAGAGGGGGCAGAGTGAGGGGGCACAGCGTGGATGCAGAGGGGGCAGAAAGGATGCAGAGGGGGCAGAACAAGGGGGCACAGTGCGAATGCAGAGGGGGCAGAAAGGATGCAGAGGTGGCAGAGCGAGTGGGCACAGCACGGATGCAGAGGGGGCACAAAGGATGCAGAGTGGGCAGAGTGAGGGGGCACAACGCAGATGCAGAGGGGGCACCAAGGATGCAGATGGGGCTGAGCAAGAGGTCAGAGCGTGGATGCAGAGGGGGCTGAAAGAATGCAGAGCGCGAATGCAGAGGGGCACAGAGTGTGTGGATGCAGAGGGGCACAGAGTGTGTGGATGCAGAGGGGCACAGAGTGTGTGGATGCAGAGGGGGCACAGTGTGTGGTGATGCAGAGGGGGCACAGAGTATATAGAGATGCAGAGAGGGCACAGTGTGAGTTAGCTGTAAATTATTCTTTGACAGAAATATAATTGAAAAAAATATATATAAAAATATTCTTTTCCCTTGGATTTATGTGTATTATTTTTGCAAACAACTAAATAAGTATCTCTGTCCTGACCTAAAAACTTATTAGATTTTTTTGACTGCTTATAAAACAGGACTGCTCGATAATTATTTTGGAGGGGTGCCTTGAAAAAATTATGGAGACTCTAAGTGTGCCGCGAACTGAAAAAGTTTGGGAACCACTGTGCTACATATTAGTTTGCACAAATTTTTTACTTTTACAGTGTAAGTTGGCTTTCTTTATCTACATGTTAATTGTTCTTAAATGTTTGAGTAAAGAATAAACTCAGCACTTCTTTTAAAAGGTTATACAAAGTTAAGTTCCACGAAAGAGTAAATAAATTTATTGGAAGAGTCAGACTTTGATGAATTACTATTAACCAGTCCATATGAGCAATTTCATTTCATGCGCAGTCAGATTCTTGCTAGCCCTGGTCTTAGTCTGTTTATATAAAATACTTCTTTCAGTATTTGTCATTTTGTCTTTGGGAGTGGGTGGTAATGGAAACATAGTTGGGGCTTGCGAGATTCTGACTGCGCATGAAATTGATGCTTTGCTTCCTCTGATCTGAGTAGCGTAGGACAGTCTGGGACCTGGTTTTAATATATAAAACTTGGATGTGTTTGTTTATCCTAGATTTGATCTACTTGCTTCAGTTGACGGCATAGCAGATATATTTGTGTTGTAGCTGTTGCCGTTTTCTGCATACGGTTGCTGAATGCCAAAAATGGTCAGAATGTTTATGGATCACATGCAACACATGAGATGAAACATGTGAGAAAAATGACAGAGGAGCAAACAGGCAGACAAAATGCAGCAGTATATTACTTAATTGTAATGGATCAAAATTAAATGAATTTGATTCCTATTTATGGATCACTACAATATGAATCCTCCACCATGTTTAACTTTAGATAGGCTGCTCTTCTCCTTTAAAAGCTTAATTTTGTCACGTATAAACACATCGCTGGCCTGCATTGCCAAAGAGCATCATTTTGGTTACATCTGTCCACAGAAAACTTGCCCAGAAGGAATATGGTTTGTGTAGATCATACTTGCCAACTCTCCCGCAATATCCGGAAGACTCCCGCATTTCGCTAGAGTCTCCCGGACTCCCGGGAGAGTGTGGCAATCTCCCTGATCTGCCCACTTCCTAGTGAAGTGGGCAGAATTTTGTTCAAACGCCGCAATTCACCGGGAATCGCGGCGTTTGGCCCCACCCCCTGCTGTAAAATGACGCAATTTGGCAAACATCAGATGTGTAGGTATGTTTTGGCAAACATCAGATGTGTAGGTATGTTTTGGCAAAGATTAGTCCTTCCTTTTTATGTTTCTTTTACAGCAGTGGGGTCTTCCTTGGCCTCCTCCCATAAAGACCTTCTTGGTTTAGAGTGCGGAGTGTGGTACAGGTTGAAAACATCACTCCAGACTGTTCCAGGTCAGCCTTCAGCTCTTTGGATGTTTTATGTGATGTTTATTCTGCAGTTCAAACAAACCTTCAAATACTTCTCTCATCAACTTCCCTCTTTCCCTCGTGTCCAGGGAGGTTCTTCACAGTTCCATGAGTAGCAAATTTCTTAATAACATTACGCTCTATTGAAACTGGGGTTGCCAAGGTCTTTGAAGATGGCTTTGTAACCATTAGAGGTCTTGTGTGTGGAGATAATAGCACTTCTGATGCTCTCAGGAAGACTCGTCTTCACCATTGTGACAAAGTAAAAGAGAATAAAACGTGACATTTTTAAACATTAAAGCTTTCAATCATTGGTTAATTCACTTCAGATGACAATTTATCACAGGTGACTCTAATTTCTAATTTATCACACTTCAGTCTAATCTAGCTCGTTTTTTGCTAAAAAGGGTACCAATAATTGTGTTGTGACAATCTTTTAATTTTAATAATTTTTCCTACTATTTCTTTTTTAAAATTGTTATTGTTTTATCGTTTGCTGTTCTATATAAGCTACAGGTTATAAACAAAAAGATAATTGTGATGTTGCATTAGGCATTATTTGCTAAATTTAGGAACAGTATGTGTGTGTTCTGCATGTGTAGGCCCTAATGCTGCCATGAGAGCAAGCAGCAAGGTATTGCAATTTCCTCTGCAATCCAGGGGTTGGAACTCTTTATTATACAAGTCATAAGCTTGGCAGTTCACTCCTAGGGTTCAAGTAATTTCAGGTATTATATACAATTATGCTTTGCAATTTGCCACCCCTAAACTTCTTCACACTTGAATTTTGCAATGTAACAATTCCTTTCTCTACCTTATTGTGCTTACACGTGATGTTTTGACAGGAAATATAATTTTGACATTTAAATGAGCACAGCTTTACTGCTGTTGTCATGTATCAGGAGTATTCCTGTACTAGTAAGGACAGTCCTTTTACAAGTTATGAAAGTTATCAATGAAAGTCTCAGACAAGCCCCTCAAAAACACTTCAATATATATCTCAAGACAAAGGTTCTTTCAAGCTTTAAGGGAAAGCATGATGAATTTTAATTAAAAAAAGCTAATATCCTATGTACAACTCAAGGAAAGTCTCAGCACATGGCTACTTTCTACTACTACTGTTCCTGCAAGTGATCATACTGAGTTCTTAGTGCCTAAGTAAGCGCCCAATGTGATCATGCATCACCTTCTAGCTAGTATATGTTAGTATATGTTACCTGCAAAAGAATCCAATGAATATCACTGTGGTTGGAAAACCAATTAGGCTTTCACATGATCCGGTGGGGAGTCTAAGGGTGTCCATGAGTTGTATGTGTAACATTTATGAGTCTGACACCATAGAGCAGCAAGCAATCCCTTCCCCAATTTTTCAACCACTTGGAAATGTGAGGATGCCAAATGATTTAGAAATTCTCCTTTGGAAGTTCCTCCTATGCCGCAGCTTGAGTGGGTTGATGGTGGAGATGATGACGATAATAATACATGGGTTGAACTTGGACAAGTCGATGAGGATTATATTATTGCTTTGAAGTAATAAAGAAGTAACAGTATCACCACATGGCCTAGAAAAGCTATTTCTGCAAAAAGACAAACAGATCGACTTCTTGCATGAGGACATTTCTATACCCTGCACAAAAAAATAAATGTCAAGGCATCTATAGCCTTTGTCAGGCCAACATAAGTAGTGATAATGGAGCAAGTTCATTCCAGTTATTTTTCACAAGCAAAACAAATATTGTATTATAACAGCCTTGCATTGGTAGATACTTTACCAGCAGCAACATCATCCATGTCCTCATCATTATCAAGTGCACGGTTTCAATTACAAATAAATTCCCACAACACAACCATGAATCTTTGGCTGCTAGGGATGCTGTTAATGCATCTCAATTTCTGTTAAAGGGAAGTATCACAACTAAGACTGTCTACAAGTCATGGGTCAAGTTCAAACTTATAAACAACAATTAGCTGTAAAAAAATATTTGCATGAGCCGGCATCCTATCACACATTAGATCAGAGCCATGGCTGTTCTGCTGGCATTGGTTCTCTTTCCAATGTGTGCCATCAGGTATTTAGTTGAAGTCATATGTTCATGCTACCAAGTTTCATCTTAGTTTTATTCCTCTCAAACAAAAAATCCTCAGCTGTACAAGGAAGTTAAATACAACATTATGTTCTATAAAAATGTCAATGCACCAATTATCCACTTAACTACAGATATGTGGACAAGCCATATTGGTAAAGGACAACATAACTGTGACAGCCAAGTATCATCATCAGAAACTGCACTTCAAACACTGTTTTCATCCTTCACTCAGTCTAATACTAGCACACATCAGGGAATTGATAAGCAATCTACTATATGTATTGTCATCCCTCATTTCTGATAATGGAGCTAACATTGTATGTGCTTTACAATTGAGCAAGTTTCAAAACATACCATGCTTTGGACACTTAAGAAGTGTGAGATACTGGATGTGACCCATAAACTTTATGCTCATTTTTGGTATTCAGAAACTGCATGCAGAACATAGCAACACAAATATAATCTGCAATGCTGTCAATTGAAGCAAGAGAAGTAGTGAGTTGGTATCCAACCCTGTACATGCTTAATTGCCCACTTTTTAACTTGAAAGAAATTGTATCTACATACTACACTATATATATTTTGTATATCTTTACATGTCTGGGTGATTTTGATTGAATACAACTATACAGAAAAATTGCTGGATAATTTGTGGATCTATATTGTATTGGACTTATTTCTAATTTGTTATATGGTGGTATTTTGTAGCGTACATCGAGGGGATTTATCTCTGTATATATAGCATGGTTAAGTCTTTACACCGTGTTAAGTAAAGCAGCGGACATACAGCATAGTTGGGTAAAGTTTAAAAAAAATAGCATTATCCAATCCAGGACACAAGGTCAAGAATCTGTGAAATAAACTAATCTTAGCAGGAGACAAATGATGATGTTACCTATGGCACTGCAGGAATAGCCACAGCTCAAAACACAGCAGGAGAGAGTAGTTACTGCACAAAATTTCAAAAACACCAGAGGCTTGGATGTTAAGTCCTGTCAGGTTTTTATTCATATAAACATATATAGAGTTAGGTGTACATCAATTTTTGGGATATTTCCATGCTGTGCATGTGTACCAAATCTATATCTATATTTGTGCAAATCTTAGACTTGTGCCCCTTATGCCTGGAATATCAAAACAGGAGGAGGCAAGTGTTATTTGAGTACCATAATGATGTGTTCGAATTAGTGTATCACACGCAATGGATATGCAGACAAATTAGATGTGGATACATCTCCAGATATAACTATAATGAAATGTAGCTCTTGCAGGTACCAGAGTGCTGGTGTAAAGATGCATGATGATGGTGACCATTAGCAGTACTATCAAGTAGCTCCTGATTGGTTGTTTGTTTGACCTCTCCAGTTGGTAGTACTTCATTCTGTAGCATTTTATCTACAGTATATTATGTCAGGTTGTGGCCATCTATTCCGATTTCTTATTTGTCATTTCCATTTCTACTACTGCACAAAAGAAGATTTACATTGGATTTTGGTAATTAATGGATATTGGGGGTATATTTCATTACTTATTATATGGAAAATGGCACTTTCACATTTGCTAATAACACCGTGAATACAATATTCTCTGTTTTCCATAGGACACTTCTTTATATTATATTGTGTATGAATGGGGTAATGCAACATTTGCACTTACTTTGAACATCATCAGGCTGCATCTCTACACCATTGTGGGGCATAATTGTATGCATTTGTACACATTTGAAATTAACTTGAACATATTGTTATGACATACATATAAGTAGGTATTTTTGCATTAGAATTTTTATGTGTATGTCCAGAGTGCAAAATGTGTTCAATTCTAAATAAAAAACTGTACATATGCCTAAGAAATTTAATTGCTTCCAGCAGTTAATACATTTCGCTGTGACAATAATTTCTACTTTTCTACATTTGATAATTTAATTTTGTTTTGCTAGCATTAAATCATCTTGTCTGATAGCTTCTATTTACGCTCCTTTTCAGAGGAGAGAAGACTGCTCATTGTATTTTCAGTTTTATTTTTGTTTCAAAGTCTGACTGGGAGTCTGGGGTTTATCTCTTCTGGCATATTTATTTTTACAGGAATGTGAATCAGGCACTTAGTTTGTCCGAGATAAACATTCCCACCCAGTAACTATGGTAACCATTCTCATCTGCATTCAACTGATTTAATGAAACTATAATTCAATGGGCTGAATAATGCATACTGACACTCCTTTTATTATTCTGTAACACAAAATAATGTTTAGAGAAACAAATTGTGTTGTGTAGGTTTTAATATGACTGGAATTTCAATGTCCACTTTTTCTTTTAACTGCACATAAGGCACTCAGTTTGTCTGTCATAAGTATTTGGTGCCTATTTCTTATGAACTTATTCTTATTTCAACATGAATCAGGTACTAGGTTTACATGAGATATTTACTATCACCCTTTTATTCTCCCTTCTATTTCAGTGACAAGAAAACCTACTGAATAACACACAAACTCCTCTGACTGGTCGAAAGGAAGAATTATTTTCTGTTTCTGCTTTCCAGGCTTTAAACGCCTCCTAACAAAAAGATGTCTTTAGAAGTCAGCCTCCTGACAAAGTCCACCTAACATCGAAACATGTGGCTTGTTGCAAGTTTCAAAGTTGGATTTCTTGCAGCACAAAGTGATGAGAGCTCTCAATCTTATACTCATTGGAGATAAGCATTTCATAATTTTAATTGGTACAAGTTTTAATGTGTTAATGAAGCTTTTTTAAATAAAAATGATATGTGCGTAATGAAGCATCCACTCTTTATTCTTTATAACCCTTGAAGAATATGTAAAAGGGGATGCTATAGACCTCCTAATCTGGTATTAGTACTTGACAATGGGGCTCCATTTGAGCTATAGGAAGATCTCCATTTAGAAATATCACCTGGTTTTATCAACACTATTGGTATTTATGTGGACTCACATGCAGTATATTGTTTATTACATTTATTGACTTTTGGAATTGTAATAGGCACTACACAATTGAAATTATTGACTTATATAATTGTGATATGCACTACAAATTTTCTTTATGCATCTTATTATTATATTGTTATTATTATTATTATTATTAAACTTTGGTGCATATACATATATAAAAATATAAGTAAACAAAACAAATAATATGGTGCGCTCCACTACAAACGTAATAAAATATATAGGTTTATTAATCACAATAATTAGTGTGAATACCCAATTTACCAGACTCAAAGTCAGCTGCTATTTGAAAAATCTTTAAAGCAAATGGAAAAAATATTGATTTCTTGCATCAAGATTCTCTTTTAGAACTATTGGTAAAGCTCCATTTGAAATACTGGAAGATTCTCTTTTAGAAATATCACCTGATTTTAGCAACACTATTGGTATTTATTTGGACTCACATGCAGTATATTTGTTTATTACACTTATTGACTTTTGGAATTGTAATAGGCACTGCACAATTGAAATTACTGACTTGTAGATTTGTGATATGTACTACAAATTTTCTTTATGCATCTTATTATGATTCATTTATTATTATTATTATTATTATTATTATTATTAGTAGTAGTAGTAGTAGTAGTAGTAGTAGTAGTAGTAGTAGTAGTAGTAGTATTAGTAGCAGTAGTAGTAACAATAATAATAATAATAATAATAATCATCATTATAATAATTATAATAATAATAATCATAATAATAATACACTTTGCTACATATACATATATAAACATATTTATAAACTAAACAAATAAAACGGTGCCCTTCACTGCAAACTCAATAAAATATATAGGTTAATTAATCACAACCATCAATACCCAATTTACCAGAATCTATGTCAGCTGCTATGTAAAATTAATTTTAATACAAAATACCATGTTTAGTACATTGCTTATATATTTTGCTTTTACAATCATAACTTTAAAATATATACATATATATTACTAACAGCTATTATTTGAAAGTGTGTATAGTACATGACAAAGTGCATTGTCATTAGCTTACAAAACTAGAGACAGGAAACATCACATGATGGATACAGCTGCTGGCCAAATTCATTGCATACCATATATTGAATTGGTTTTTCTCTAAAGAACATCCTAGTTTGAAAATGTAAAGTGAACTTATATTTAGTCTAAGGAATAACATCCTGCTAAGATAATAGAGTATCAATATAGGTGTGGCATGCAGTTGTGCACTTCAACCCTGAGCTGCCTCTCATATAACTGCTCTGGCTTTTGTTGAATAAAACTTCATATAATTTGAACAAAAACTTTTCTAAGAAATTTTACAATCTGGGGGCTCGTGCCAGTCTTCATCTGTAGCATTCGCGTCCTGATCTCCTCATCTCATAGAAGGAACAGGGTCCGTGCATGGCTGAACAGTCATTGGTGAGTATGTTTTAAATGACATTTTAAAATTCATACTCATCAGGACTATAGCATCAGTGACGGTGGACAAGGAGATAGGGTAGCGTTGAGCTAAATTGCATGAAGTGTTGAACTAACAATATTACAATTTTCCGTGTTCTATCATCTACATAATAACTATGGCTTTGGTACAATTTTCCTATTGTGTTGTTTGCTGGTCTAACTGATAAAAATCATAAGCCTGATCAACTGATTGTTTATTAGGGAAATGTTTTAGAATATATAACAGATAACTGTAATATTATTTGTCTAATAGCCTGTGTGGCATCACCTGTGTGGCACAGTCTGTGTGTGAAATAGTGGTCTCCGTGGTAGACATGCCTGATTGGTGAGAGATGCTGCGGTATCAAAGGACTGTGTACCTAGACTTTTGTGTCATTTGTGAAATTCAATTATGGTGGTGGTGTCAAAACTGCATCTAAGACACGAGAGTCTTGTGATATGCCCCATATTTAGTTAAAAAAAAAAAAAAGGCACTAAGAAAGCAAATTAAATATGGGGGTGGTTCCTACCAAGCAGGTGAGACAAAGCCATATGAAACAATGGTGTGCGTAATGGCATTTATGAACAATAGATGCTAACTTAGTGCAATATTGTACAGAATGGTATAAATTAATGTCAGGGACTATACATGAGTTTTCAGCAAATGGGTCTTTCTATATTAATGTATTGGATAACTTGAGAGATTGTAACTAGGCATTATTAGTGGTATTTCTTTTTTCCTATACATGGAGTGAGCTGACCTTAAAGGGATATTGCACGTGTTTGGCTTTAAGATGATGACTAATCTTGGATATGCAATGCAATGTTACAAACAATATTCTGTGAATGCATTTACAATTGGGGTGTTGAGTTGCTCACAGGGTGGTATTGATTACTATTATTAAGCACCTAAGAGAAGAAGGATACTTTAGGAGCATATGTTAATTATTATTATTCACTATTTACAGTATAACACTATGTTGTTGGTTTTTTTTCGTTCTATTTTTATATATATATATATATATATATATATATATATATATATATATATATATATGACGTTGGAGGAAGATTGAAGAAGAATTCATGTCACAGAAATGTTGTTGGACTTTTTGATCAATTAGAAAGTGGACTACACAATCTTTAGGACAGTTGTACATTTTGGATAGTGCAGATTTGAAGTTTTGCTGTTTTTGTAGTCTCAATATTTTTCAGAGAGTTTGATTTTAGTTCACATTTATCACACTTTTCTTTAGTGTATATAAGATTGTTGATTGGCAGCGCCATCTCTGTTTTAGAATTTTATGAAAATGGTATGATTAATCTAAATGTCATAGAAAAGTAAATGGGGAATTTAAAGATAATGTGAAACCAAAAAGTCAATCCGACGCGCATGCAAGACCGCTTTCAGTTCCATCTGCTCCACCACTCACTTTATGTATCCATATACCCAGTAATAACTAAAAATAATCTGTTTAAAACAGATAATACAGAAGAAGAGCAGTGGCTTGACTCCCATATGGCAGGCTAACGGTACTTAATTAGCCAGTGAGTAATGCATAAGCGGATGCAACAGTAGTGCAGGGGGAGGGCATGGTAATATGGGTGGAGCCGCTGCTGCAATCGCTGTGCCCCAAGTTCACCAACTAATAATAACAGACATTCCAGTAATTGATTCACAAAGTGTAACAATTCCCAGAGTAGATGAAACACTGAGAAATTACAGGCTGCCTGACAGTTCATCACCAGCTACCACTAGACACGGCGCATGCTCTATATTTGTTGATAATCATGCAGAACAGATCAGACATCAGGAGTAATCCAGACTCATCCTATGAGAGTCTGGACAGTCCAAGTAGAAAATAATAATACTCTAAATTACACTTAACAAGAAAGCAGCTGTTACAGCTTTACAAACTACAGTTTGGTCAAAGTTGTTTCAAACAAAACAGGAACCCACACAGACAGTAATTGAATACAAGAGAAAGCTAGAAGATAGCATAGTACAGAACACAGGCATTACAGACTTTAATGCAGAAACACACAGACAGTTAATGGTAGGATTGTTTATAGATGGGTTGCTGGAATCAATTAAGGATAGAGTCACACAACAATACCCACAGTGGAGGGAGGGCAATTACGGTATAATTGAAGTGGCTGCTATGCAACATGAGAGAAATGTACAGATTAAGAAGACTAAGACAAAGAAGAAGATAAGGGTTCTACAGATACAAAATCTGCAACAGTTGTCACAAGGTCTAAATCCAATAACCAAGGAAGGTCAGAAAATGCTGAAATGCTATAACTGTGGCAAATTGGACCATATTGAAAGGTATTGCAGATGTCTTCCCAGACAGTCCATAGGTAATGGGGGACCCTACAGACTTGGTCAGACATCCCAATATCATGCAAATCCTGATTACCACTTCAATCAGCCAAATTCATCACATGGTCCACAATTGCCTGAACGACAAATCCTTCCTACTTCGCCAACTGCTCTTTTCTGTATCCATTTCTGATTCAACCCCCCCTGCCCTCCCTGTAGCAGTTCCTCAGTGCTCTGTTCTTGGAACTCTAATCTTTTCACTCTACACTTCCTTCCTGGATGATCTCATCACTTCTTTCTGTCTCAAATATCACCTCTACATTGATAACATTCAACTCCACATCTCTTCTCCTGATCATGTATCTGATTGCCTTTCTGCCTTTCTGCCTTTTCTTGGATGTCTTCACATTTTCTCAAAATTAACATTACCAAAACTGATCTCATGGTCTTCCTCTCCTTCTAAATCTTCTTACTATCTTGATCTCTCTATCATTGTTAACAATACTACCATCTCACCTGTTCCCCAACTCTGTTGCTGGGCGTCACCATTAACTCCTCCCTCTCATTTGCCCCACAATACCGCCTTCATCCAGCCTTTCCTTTCTCAGAATGCCACCAAAACTATTATCCACGCACTCATCATTTTCCATCTTGATAACGTTAACCTTTTCCTCCCTGCTCTCCCCCTGTTTCACCTTGTCCCCCTCAGGTCTATACTTAACACTGCTGCAAGAACCATTTCCATCTCCCACTGCTCCTCTTTTTCCTCCCCTCTCTGCCTTGCCTTTCACTGGCTTCCTTTTCCCTACAGAATCCTTCTCAAACTCCTCACCCTCACCTGAATTACCCTCTCTCACTCCACTGATCCTTACATCTCCAACCTCCTCTCTACTCACACCTCATTACATTCCCTGTGTTTGGCCAATGACTGTCTCCTCTCCTCCACTCTGATCACCTCATCCCACTCCAGAATCCAAGATTTCTTCCGGGCTGCCCCCTCCACTGGAAGGACCTCCCATGCTCCATCTGACTCTCCCCTAATTTGTACACCTTCAAACGGGCACTTGAAACTCACCGCTTCCTCAAAGCCTACCAGCCATCCACCTAACCTGCTCTCCATGCCTGACTTCCTCACATCTCTTCCCCTATCCTGCCACTCGCTTCTCTTTTGATTGATGCCCTCTAACTCCCCATTGTGCATCCTGTCTGTTTGCCTTCCCTTTAGGATCTATGCTCTCACTAGCAGGGCCTTCTTCCCTCCTGTCTCTCTACCTATTCTCCTACTCAGTGTTTAATGTGTTGGGAGCTTTGAAGTCCTGGTATTTTTTGTTTATTGTTCTGTATGGCTCTACCCTGTATGGTGTACTGTCTGCATTCTGTACGGTGCTGCAGATACCTTGTGGTGCCCTATAAATAAAGAATAATAATAAAAATAATACTGCTTAGACCAATTGCATATACATCAAAAGATATTATCAGTACAAATTCCTAATCTTGTCATTGAAATGCTAAATGATATCCCTGAGGAGACAGGAAGGTAATGATATCATAGGCAAACCAAAGGGGGGGGCTTCCTAGCACCTGGAAACCCCCCCCCAAGCCCGGGGCACTGTAAAATTGAGGTGGCTGGACCCTGCTCCCGCTTCACACAGCTCTGGTTGAAAAGGGAGAGCTGCGTGCACCTAACAGTAGTACATGTAGCATTGCCCATATATATTATGGGAATAGGAAGAGTTTGAGAGCAGCCAAGCACTGTCTAAAATTATAGCCACACCCCCATGCATGCTGCTCACGCCCACTGGTGGCGTGGTGTGGAAACCCCCCTCTACAAATCCTGAGTTTGCCCCTGGATATAGGACACAAGATAAAGAGTTCCATCATGTACTTCATTTGTATGTTCCCCAAGCAGTTGCCACATTATTTACCTCAGCCCAAACCAGGCATGTTTCTGCTGCTAGATTCAGTCGCTGGGAAATTGCACGTCTCACTCCACCCAACATTTTCATACACCACTGTAACACTCTCAATCCTGCTACTTTGCTCGCATATAACACCCAGTCTCCCAGGGAGGGGGTGATCTTGACATTGATGAAAATGAGAAAACACAGGATCATAATTGTAAAACATTTTAGTGCAATGCTTTTCTGTATGTGTAGACATATTCAGCACTCATACCGCAGCTTGAGTTAACCCTTTTTACTGATGGGAATTGCCATAGACAATCAAAGGATGGTACAATATGCATTCGCTATGCAATTACCACTGAGTCTGAGAACACAAATGCAGGACCATTAGGGCCCCCACATTTGGCTCAAGTAGTACAATTGGTAGCCATAACCAGAGTCTGTCAATTAGCTGGAAATGAGATTGTAAATATATACACAGGTTAATGATATGTCTTTGTAGTAGTGCATGATTTTGGTGAGATATGGAAACAAAGGGGTTATCTAACCTCATCTGTCACACCAATAGCACATGCAAGCCAAATTCAGGCATTAATGTAACTATACAACTGTCTAAGCAGGTTGCTGTGACAAGTACATATTAAGGAAATAAGCTTGCTGACAAAGCAGCTAAAGAAGCAGCATGTAATAGTGTTAATGAAACAGAAAATGTAGAACTAACAATGATGACATTTGAACCTGTTAAAAAAAAACTAATTGCAATGCAAAAGTGTTTCGCAGGAGCATGCTAACTGGAAAGCAAAAGGATATTGCCTGATCCAGATGCTGGACTGTGGAAGGACTTAAAAAGGAGTCCCGTTGCGCCAAAAACTCTTTTCCCAGTGCTTGCTGAGGAAGCTTACTCATTTGCTATATGTGTGCTAATAAAATATGTGTGTGCTACATGAAAAAACATCCAGTATTTTCCTTATGTGCAAATTAATAAACTATTTTGCACCCCTTGCATTGTAACATGGTTTGTTCAGGAGAAAATTTACTCCATTTATTGCCCTATTTTCTTTAATGAATCAGGCCCAGTATGTGTAAAATGATCGCCAACTATTGGTAAGTTCCAGGTTTTTCTGTTACTGCACAAATAAAATGCAGATCATGTATCACATGCTTGAGAGCAAATGTAGGAACAGCAGTCCTTATAGAACCCCAACATTTGCCTCCAACATGTGGTCCATTTCAGAGACTCCAAATTAATTATATCAGGTTACCAAGTGTAGAAAGTTGCTGTATGTTTTGGTATGCATTGACATGTTTTCCGGATGGATGGAAACATGGCTGGAATGTACTGCTACATTCACTGCTAAGAATGTACTTCAAGAATTTGTGTGCAGATATGGGTTACCACAGGTAATTAAAAGTGATGGAGGAACACATTTCACAGGGTGCCTATTCCAGACCATGTGTGATCTGAGAGGAACAGACTTGAAATTACATACACCTTACAGACCACAAGCATCAGGAAAGGTAGAAAGAATAAATGTGGTCATTAAGGACAGGTTTTAGAGGGAGACATAGATGTTGTGGTCAGAAACCTTTCCTTTGGTGCTTCATAGCATTAGGGCAACTCCAAGATCACCCTTAAACCTTTCACCCTATGAGATACTTTTTGGAAAACTTCCAAATTTTGTTTTTTGTCCGAACTGAGTCTCCGGGAACAGATCACCATACAATATGTAATTCAAATGGCTAAGAAATTGCAGGATATTCATTCAAAACATACAATAGTCCAACCAGAGCCAATCATAGGACCAAGTGATGAGCTCCAGCCAGGAGACTATGTGATGATGACAAAACTTTTCACGTTCTGGGTCCCTTTCAGGTCTCTGGGAAGTTGTAGAGAAAAAATACTTGTGAATGTACGCATCACACTGCAAGATGGTTGACTTGGAGAAACTCAAACCCCTGACTCCTGAGAAAATGGTAGAAGATCTCAGTTTTTCTGTTTGAAGATGGAGCAGAGAAAGACAGCTAGGAGAGGAATTAGTGGTGGTGGTATGAGGAACTGTGCACTTTGATGTTTGGTGTCATCTTGATAACAATATTTGTTATAGCACAATTTGTTTTTTGTGGAAGGGCAGAGGGAAATTTTGAAGTAAGTCAGACTAATTTGACAAATTGTTATTTAGAAAATTACAAGCTGACCACCCTGAATCAGACAACCTAACTCTAGGTGGTGTAAAAAATGAAAACAGAAGTGCTAACAAATAGAATGTATATGCAAGAGAACAGAGGGGAAAAGAACATAAGAATAAACAAAATTATAGGTTCAGAGTCAAAGAGCAAGTACAGATAATAGCAAGGTTTACCCTCTGTACAGAAGTGTATATGTAAACATTGTGGAAACTCCCCAGAAGAGAAATGGTGGTGTCACAATCCCATTGGCAAAGAACCCAATTCACTATTATATTTACAAAAAAATAGGGAACGCATTAAAAAACAATAATTGTTGGATTTGTACCAAAGCACCTCCTAACTCAATGATATTTCCGTGGTTTGCTGTACCATAGAAATGTATGGATTTATCAATTGTACAGTACTCATGAGGTTTGTTTTCAACCATTTAGGAGAAAAGGCTATACATATGTAGACCGGGAAACTAAAATTACTATAAATAGTACAGATATGTTTTTGGAAAGATTACCATGCAGAAAAACAAAGGTTAATTATATATCAACAGATGACTATGTGACCATCATAAAGTTAAAAATTCAACTAACAGGATATGTCAACAATTTTGGTCTAAGAGAGGAATAAATTACACCTATTTAAAAAATAATAAAGAAGTAAATCATATAAAACAGAATGATTCTAGATTACTTAACTGCATAATCAGAAGGATATTGTGTAACATTAAATACACAGTTTTGAGCTCAATGCTGTACATTTTCTATCAACAGCACTGATGACCCCGAAAAAATAATTGATGAACTTCTACAGGAGATGAAAGACTTGAAAAGCAACTTTGCAAAGTACCATACCGTTGATGATGAATATATATATATATATATATATATATATATATATATATATATATATATATATAAATAATCAATAAAAAAAATCAAAAAGTCAAAGGAAAGGCGCCTAACAGTGTGAATATAATTCTTATATGCGTAACAGCTGTACGAAGAAACATGCGCATATCAAACAGTTGAGCAGGTCCAATCCAGACTTGTGGACTCAATACATGATTCAGGGAAAACAGAAAAAATCACACATAGGGGCAAATGTAACAAGGTCCGATTTTTTAAGCGTGTTAACATTTTGTCAAATGTATCAAGCTGCAATTTTTACCCTGATCTTCAAAATCGCTGGTCATCTCTGGTGATTTGCTGCGATGTAAAACACTCCCGTGTTAGCTAACTCGCCTTTGTTGCAGCAGCAAGTTGTATAAACACATCACTGTCACACTGCCCTGTCATATTGCTGGAGCTCCAGCAGCTGTCAAAAGTGTTAAAAATAGATCAAAGTTAAAAAAAAAAAAAGTGGGGTCTCCCCTTCTACCTACTAGAAGCTCCGATGCGCAATGAGCTTAGCTTATTGTGCTAGGTCTATTTATAGTATTAGTGGATTTTCCCACGCTAGTGGGGAAATCCCCTAATACTATAAATAGACCTAATGTAGTGAACTAAGTTCATTGCGTATCGGAGCTTCTACACAGTAGGAGCTCCGATGCGCACGGAGCTTAGCTTATTGCGGTAGTTCTATTTATATATTAGGTGATTTCCCCACTAGCGATTTCCCCTATAGACCTAGCAATGAGCTATGCTCATTGCGTATCTGAGCTTCTACTAGGTAGACGCTGTTTGCGGCGGCTCCTCCCTTTGTTTCTTTTTCTTCAATTAAGCAAGAAGATTCGGTGATCTTACAAATATGGGGTCCCCCTGTCTGAAGAACAGAAGGCTGCAAGCAACAATGGGCCACACCTGGGCAGAAGAACTGAAGACTGCAATCAACAATGGCTTCACCCTGGGCATAAGAACAGAAGACATTACAAGCATGGACTTTTGGAATTACAAATGTATTTTGGACATGGTCAAGCATGGACTTTGGATACAAATATATTTTGGACATGGTGACAGTCATTTTTGGATTGAAAGCTGCTGACAACAGATAAAAACTTCATTGGTGAGTATATTGGGGATTTATTATTTTTAATAAAAATATGTGGTATAAATGAGGGTGGGTATGCTGGTGCTTGTAGTTATACAAGTAGCAGCATGTCCACACTATTTAGGGCAACCTGGCTGGCTGGGACTTGTACGTCCACAAAACAAAATGGCGTCTGTTTTTTTTTGTATCACTTACATCATCGTTATTACCCTACAACCACCGCCCAGGGGTGTAGGATGAGCCCTAGTGCTATCAGTACTGGGCTGGGTGTCCCTAGGGGAGGGGGGGGCACTCATTTTTTTCGGTGGACCCCACTCCCTAGGGAATCCAGCCCAGCGCTTAACAGCCTGGGGTTGGTTAGTCATTATGGCAGGGGGACCCCTGCCGCATGTCCCCCTGCTATAGTGCCTCCAACCCCGGCTGGTTTGCCTAGTGCTGTTTCCGTGAAAATAGGGTGAGCTCCGGCAGCTGTATGACAGGCCGTGTAACAGTGATGTGTTTATAAAACACGTTGCTAGAATGCAGCGTGTTAATCACAGCTTCATACATTTGAGACTTGTATAGCTGCAGTGGCAAACAGTTGGGAGTTTGATCTCTATCGATTTTGAAAATAGCGATTTTGACAGAAGCATAACTCTGGCGATTTTACATGAAATCTCAGCTTCATACATCTGCGAGTTTCAACTCTCCCGAGAAAATCGCCGGATTTGCAAAATCGCACCTTAATACATTTACCCCATAGTGTGTTTTCTTAATAAAAAATGCTGTTGATCCCTCCACCTTACAACACACACCAATTGTGGGTAAGCGTACCAAACGTATAAAAAATAGGACTTATCTGGAATCCTTGTTGTTGATTTCCATTCAGATCCCTTGGCCTGCCCAGCTCACACACACAGTCCCGTGGAGAGGTGTCTAGACACCTCTCTCCAGGACTGTGTATGTGGGCCTGCTCAACTGTTTGATTGATATGTACATGTTTCTTCGTACAGCTGGTATGCATATAAGAATTATACTTAGAATATTTACACTGTTAGGTGCCTTTCCCTTTATTTATTTTTTATTTTTTTATTGATATTACATTGGACTTACCATTTGGAGATAGGCAGCCACCTGTACATTCGGAGTGTTTTTTATAATTTTTTTATATGTATCTTATATGTCCCTCTCTTCTATATGTATGAATTGGGTACATTGTTTGTATCTCTAGCCAGATATTAAGTGGAGCGCCATCTGTGTCTGTCTGTGGTTGTTATATATATATATATATATATATATATATATATATATATATGTATATATATTTTACTAACAACTATTATTTCAAAGTTTGTGCATTGTCATTAGCTTATGAAAGTAAAGACAAGGAAAATCACATAATGGATTAAGATACCATTATTATTTCTATGTACTACCTATTGTCCACTAGTGAGCTCTACAGATAGCTAGGAGCCAGACGCAGCAGGAGTCACCTGAGGGAGGACACCTGGGAAGGTAGAGGAGGGGGCTGGAGAGTGTGAGAAGCCCACCAATTGAGACCTTTTGCAAGTCACCTGGGAAGGCAGTTCCCAAGGTGGGATTATGAGGTGATAAAAGAGACTACCCTGGCAGCTGGACAGGTATGTGACTAACTTTGGGCAAGAGGTGATGCTCTGCGAGAGATGTGCTGTGGAAACTATATCACTGGATTTATTTGAACTGATTTCCTCACTTGTTGGATCTGCTATTGTTAACCGTGCTGTACCTATCCCACTGGATTTATTTGAACTGATTTTCTCATTTGTTGTACCTGCTATCGTTAAGGGGCCGTGCTGTATTTAAATCCTGTTCTGCAGAATAAATCATCCTTCAATTTTTCCTCTAATATCGTGTCTGAGTGATTTGGGAACCACATATTTTTACATTTGGTGGTAAGCGGTGAGATCACTCAGTGACAAACACAGAATTGAAAAGGCATGGCGGAATGGAGGAGCAGCACAAACATATGGAAACACCAAGAAAGTAATCCTGCAGGAACTTTATTAGGCAAGAAAAATTGAGATCAAGTTAACGGATACCATGAGTTCCCTAATCGAAAAATTGGCTCAGTGGGATGTGGATAATTATGATGAGGAGGAGGAGGAGAACGAGATTCAGGACCAGTCAGGGGAACACAGTAATGGACTCTGGGGGGTGACAACCCAGGCAGCTGCAATAACCGTCGGCAACATGGAACAGCTGCAGATTTGGCTGGATGTACTTGGACCAGGAGCTACCGCAATTGAGAGGGCAGTAGTATTGGGAGCAACGCTGGGTAGACCAGTCGTGGTACATGCAATGGCATCAATGTCAGTATTGGAAGGAAGACAAATGCTGAAATTGGGATATCACAATCTACCCCGCTTTGTGGAATCAGCCATGGACATTGACACTCACCTTCAGTTATTTAAGTTCATGATGGCAATGCATGATATATCTGTAGCGAAGTGGTCGAAATACTTGATACCTAGTTTGACGGGCCAAGCGCAGGAGGCATACCATGCCCTGAGTCCAGAGCAAAGAAGAGACTACCAGGAGATTCAGAAAGTATTGTTGGCTCAATATGCAGTCACCCCTGAATCCTATCTCACTAAGTTCAGAACCATGGCAAGAAGCAGTGACACTTCTTTTACAGAATTTAGCAGTTTATTGCAAAGAAACTGTAATCGGTGGCTAGAAGGGAAACAAGCCACAACCGTCATGGGCATTAAAGACATCTTTATATTGGAGCAGCTAATGAATAAAATGGCTCCAGAAATTAGAGAGTGGGTGGTGGACAGAAATATGACTACCCCAGGAAAAGCAGCAGCATTAGACGATGAATTCCTGGCAAACCGTCCCCGATGGAGAGGACCTAGTGGATGTGAATGAGTGACTATTCGCAGGACCGCACCCGATCGAGATACACCACCGGCTACATTATGCCCATGTCGCCACGTACCCCAGCTGCGCACACCAGTGTACCCAGATCTCGTGGTCCAGCAGTATCCAATCCTAGGAGGTGCTACACTTGTCAACAACCGGGACACATACAAAGGAATTGCCCACGTTAAGGAAGACCGATCTCTGGATTGAGACCAGCTGTGCACCGAGTTTCACTGTGCCAAGGAACATCTATTGAGGGTGGGGAGGGATACTACGATCCTAATGCACCAGAGGTGGAGGAAGTAGTCTATCAGATGCAGGTAGCAGTGACAATTGGGAAGGCTACCCCTGCAAATATGAAGGGACACCTGCAGCCTGTAAAAGTTAATGGCCAGCAACTGTAGGGGCTCCGGGACTCGGGGGGGCTTCTATTACTCTGATACGACCCAGTTTAGTCCCACCTAACCAATGGCTAAAGAACCGGAAAATACAAATTTCGATGGCGGCAGGCCAGATTACAGTTATCCCCATGGCCAGGATTCATTAGGATTGGGGCCAGGGTTTGGGGGAGGTGAATGTGGGACTCTTACATGGATTACCTACCCACATTACTCTGGGGAATGGTCTGGGTGGTGGATTGGCAGGTTATTTTGTGAGAGCTGTCACCCAGAGAGAGCACGGGCTTTGGAGACGACTTACAAGGACCCACCCATATCAGCACCAGAAGTCTCTGTTGGATCAGTTGCCACAACACCTGAAACTATCTTTTCCATCTCCGGGCCTCTGAGGGTGAGTAGCCATGACCATCCTAAGGGAGGATTAGTCCTGGGGGAGGAGGATAAGTCTAGACTGCAAGAAGCTCAGTTACTAGATCCAGATCTAGAAGGGATGTGGGTGCTAGCAGATATGACATGTAAGACAGGGGTGGTAGAGGAATGGGCTTGTTTGAACGGCTTACTGTATAAGGTGTCCAGCCCAAATCATAAGTACAGGCTGGTAGTCCCATCCGAATATCAGGATCGGTTCATAGTTCAGGCCCATAGGGAAGGAGGTACCGATCACTGAGGAAAAAGGAGAACACGAGCCAGGCTCAGGCAGCAGTTCATGTGGTTAGGCTTGGCGAGGGATGTAGACTGCTATATAGCCAATTGTTCAGACTGCAAGAATATGTTAGGGCAGGGCTGCATCAGTGACAGTCAGACACAGGAGGAGAGTAGGCAGTGTAGAAAGCAGGACATTGATGACTGCATGATGTTACTCTCAGTAGTCCCTATAGGAGATAGTGTGCAGCAGGATTCCTGCAAGAATCCAGTCCTTAAGCTACCGCAGACTGGGAAAATGAGTAACCGCAGGGCAGGAAGGAACTGGGGGAGGTGGAGGCGTAGCCAGGCAGGACCTCAGACAACCAGGGAAATAAATCATCCTGTGATTTTTCCTCTAATACCATGTCCAAGTGATTTGGGAACAATGTATCTTCACAACATCCTAGTAAGAAAATGTAAAAAGAGCTTATATTTAGTGGGAAAATAATAAAGTATAAGTTAAGACGTCTTAGGTGTGGCATGTAGTTGTGTGTTTCAACCCCGAGATGCGTCTCAGATAAGTGCTCTAGATTTTGCTGAATAAAACTTAAAATCATTGGAACAAAACTTTTCGAAGAAGCTTAATTTTGTTGCTATTTAAAAAATTTATCAGCAAATGGAAGACCAAATTGCTTCTTTCATCAAGACTCTCCTTTTGTTTGCTTGCAGACCCTATATAAAGATATCCCGAAAGAATGGCGTCAGAAGGGCCAATGGTATGAAGGGTGTGGACAAGGAGAAGGTGATTTATGGTGTCAAAGGCCGCAAAGAGGCCCAGTAGGATAAGCAGGAAGAAGTGGCCCCTGATTTGGCCGAGAGAATATCGTTGGTGACTTTGGTCAAGGCAGTTTCTGTGGAGTGGAGGGGGCTGAAGCCAGATCGTAGAGGATCAAGGATGGAGTTGTTAGAGTTACATTAGATTCTGAGACAAGCCACTCAAGTATTTTGGAGGTAAAGGGGATAAAAGATATTGGGTGATAGTTAGAGAGTGAGATGGGGTCAAGATTGTTTTTTTTTAAGAATGGGTGAGACAAGAGCATGTTTGAAAGCATGAGGGGAAGATGGCAAGTTTGTATAACTCTATATCATAGTTGCCTACTTCTGAATTTGTAGTAGTTCCCCCAGACTCCCAGAAGACTAGTATTACTTCCCACATTTAGCCCACTTCCCTTTTGAAGTGGGTGGTCCTAATGATGGGGTTCTTCCTAGCCCCGCTCCTGCCATATTATCCCTCAAAACGCTGCATTTGAGCAATGGGGGATGTGGCCTAATGACACTCCCCGCACTCTGCACCAGGATCTCCCCACTGGTGTCTCCCGGAGGAGAGATCCTAAAAGTTGTCAAGAATGCTATATATTCCAACCCCGGAATATTGCATTGCATATTGTATTTCAGTCAGTCAGGGAAGCATTTATTAGAGAAATCAATCCAAAACACATCTTTTCTTTAACAAAACTGAAAAGTACAACCAAGGCTGGGGGAACATTTTAAGCCCAACAAGCAAAACAGGAGGTAACCGTGCTTACCAGGGCGCACTGCCAGCCCACCCACACTCAAAAAAAAAATTTTCCTGGCTCGGGCGCCTTCCCTTTAGCCTCCAAGTCTTGGCTCTAAACACAGCCGCGTTAGGAACAGGCACCTGGGTGCATGGGGCAGACTTCCGGCAGCAGAGAGCTGGAAATGCCAGTGCCGGCCATGAGTATAACCTCTAGATGATATCTGGATTTGCATAATGGTAGAAAAACGTAATATTTGGATGTGTAACAAAGTATTATAAGGTTAGAAGAGATCACATCTTTCCATAATAGAAGAGTCATCAAAAAGACGATTGCAATTTCTGTTTTTTCACCTTTTGTATAGCACATAATAAAAATATTATAAATAGGGATTACACATGTACAGTAGAAATATTGTAATATACATATATACATTTAGATGACAAGTAAATGTGTCTGCCAAATACCAATTAACATATTTAAGATGTATGTTATCATTACAAATCATAACATTCATGTGTACAGACAAAATAAAAGATAAATCTCAAGAGAAGAGAAAACCATAGAGGTCCCTTTTTTACAATTTAGTTGCACTATTTTGAAATATTGCTTTACCACAATAAAAACAAAATAAAAATGATAACATTTCAGCCAATGATCATTATATTAGCAAGAAACACATTAACATTAATCCAATAAAAAGTTACATTTTACTGTGGAAATAAGTTTAACATTTGAATGTAGATTTTTGTTTCACTTATGGATTTACATGCAGGTATGACAGCTTGCGGATTGCTCAAATAAATAGGTAATATGCATTTTCAAGAGTCTTTATCTATATTAGGCTGAAGCATTTTCTGTGCCTGGCACAACACAAGGATGTAAATGCACAAAATAAAATGGTAGCTTTGCAAGTCACATAAATAAATGAAAAAAAATGGTGAGTTGTCTGGGCTAACTGGGAGGTTTTTTCATTATTTGGAGCAGCCTTATATGTTTTTTGATGTGCAAACTGGGTGGTTTATATACATTCTTAAAGTATATGTAAACTTGATGTCAGTCCACTGGCCTTTCAAATGTGTACAAGCACTATGCAGAGACACACTCAGTAAAACTGATAAATGACACTAAATTCCTAAATTACTCTGAATTAACATAAAACGAGAGCCAGGCAAGCATTGAAAGAACATTAATTAGGTAGTGTTGCTTTAAGAAAGAGAGCAGGTAGGCAGGTGGGGCACTCTGAGGGATTTCAATACTCTAGTGCAAAATGAGACATGCAGTGCAGCACATTGTAAGATAAACGCACGGTCTTACATAGACTTCTATGAGCTAGGAAACTAACATGAATTCAGCATGCGCCAAATCCTTTGGGAGATTAAACTCTGCCTCTTGGCCACATCAGTAATAATGTTGATCTACAAATGTTATGCTTAATTAGCCTTTCATTTAGCGCATGACATGTAACAAGGGAAATTGCTTAATATACTCTATTAATGAATCTCTTATTTACCAATTATGATTAAAAAACAATTTAAACATAAAGAACAATAAAACATGTAATATTAGTGAATTTTGAAATATAAATAAAATATAAATGAAAATAAATATATTCGGTACTCCAATTGGTAGATAAGGTTTGTATAATGACCTTTACTGAACACCATAGCTCCCAAATATGGAATATGTAAAAATTTTACACAATAAAACATAAAAATCAATACCAAACCTAAATTGTCATATTAAAATTAATTCACAAAGTTTTAAGTTTAATAGTTTCATTAAAACCACTGGGATCTTTATACACTAGCTTATAAATAGACTTTTGTTCTCATTTAACCAGCTGTTTCTCTATAAAATGTATTTCATGAGTTTAGAACTTACAAATAATTTTAAAAAAATATTCTGCAAAGGAGTTAATGTCTTACTATTTTAATTCCTAATCATTTCGAACTGTAATATAATATTACAAAGTTTTAACTTTTTGTATCCCTATAGTGTTACCTAGAATATTGCAACAACTAAACTACATTGTTAGATATGAATATGAATTGATTTGGTACTAATATTATTCACACGGGAATGAAACCGACTTTGCTTTTTAATTAATGTTTTATGACAAGTTTTATAGTGTTTACATGGAAAGGTATTAAAAAATGTTCTGTCTTTAGAGACTAGGTATAGTGTGTTGTGTGCTTTTACAATGAACATCTTCATTATTTATTTATATAGCGTCGCCAATTCTGCAGCACACAGAATATTTGTCAATCACATCAGTCCCTGTTTTATTGGAGCTTACAGTCTTAAATTTTCTAACACACACAGAAGACAGACTCACACACAGACTAGGGTTAATTTTGTTAGCAGCCAATTAACCTACTAATGTGTTTTTGGAGTGTGGGAGGAAACCCATACAAACACTGGAAGAACATACAAACTCCACACAGATAATGCCATGGTCAGGAATCAAATTGATGACCCAGAGCTGTGAGGCGGAAATGCTAACCACCAAGCCACCATGCTGCCCAGTTTACTAGATAAAATGTGTTTCAAATGGGAATATAAAGAAGTATTATTAGTACTTATTATTAGTGCTGGATTACATTTTGCAAAATAAAAAAAACTGTCCTGTCAGTAGATAATTACTTTTTTATATTTTCTATATGATAAAATCCTATTTCTATCTTTATCAAATGCTTTATGCTTGGATTGCTGTACAGGGTCACTATTATATCCTATGTATAGTATTTTATACTGTTCAACATAATCTTATATTTATTTGCCATTTTATTTAAACTAACCAAATAAGTAAGGTATGCTGTAAAAGTTAATATGAATTAAATCCGCTATAAAACTCAATATGTTTAATTAAAAAATGAATAACAACATTAATGCCCAAATTATGAGTTATACTGGTATACAAGTATTGAATGCCGAAGCATGGTAAAATTAACGAAGGCTCCAAAAATGTTTTTCTAAAATAATATGTATTGCAGTTTTGTGCTTTAAAAATTTAAGCTGTGAGACTAAGTTTTGTAAAATGATGTTCATATAATGAGAAAGGTCGCATGTGATAGAATTCCAGAAATGATTAGGCAGTAATGGGGGCTTGCAAAGACCTAAAACTGAACACGAATTTTAGACAGATGATTGAATGAATGTATTATAGAATGTAAGATATAACTAAAATTCACCTCAACTCTAAATAATGTATTTTTTTTATGAACAAAGTACAGGAAGTTGAACAATAAGTAAGTATACTGTGAACTAGGATCTTTTTTGTTTTATTCACAGAAACACAGTTTTTAAAAATACCCTTTGCGCTAGACATCTTAGCTCAAAAGAAAAATCCTTCATTATTTTTTCTGAATTTAAACAATTCTTCCCTTGTAAACATTATAAGTCCTACAGTAACATTAATTAAAAAACACAGTAGGTTTTGTTGCTGTGTAAGTTATTTTGAATACGAAATCAAATCTAATAACATATCATCCTAACACTGTATTTTATGTGTTGCAATGTTCTTTAAACAAACAATATGTAGGTAAAATTGTTAAAAAGCTTAAACTTTGAATTTTAAAACACTACATAATACTACTTTACAGATAAAAATAATAGAAATAAAAGCCATTTACTAATTTACAGAGGCATCAAAAATATTATAATTGTAATCCCTCTTCATTAATATATTTTGGTAATGAAAGTATTAAATAGTATTACTATGATGTATACTGTAGAAAGGAAACCTGCTCTGTAAATTCTGTGAGAATACATGCCGGTTTCACAATAAAGGTGGAATATACCAAGTTGGTGGCCTGTAGATGACAAATCCAGTTTGTGAAACTGTTTCAATGTATCGGAGTTCACCTAACAGGTTTCATCATTGTGAGAATTCCAACATTGACAAACTCTTCCACTATGATGACAGTTGACATCTTTTGAATTTATTATACTAAACTTCGGAAATTTTAAGAACCATGGTGATCACCGCCGCATGCCGGGTCATACGCCTTGCGGAAGTAGCTGACATCCTCTCCCTATACAGCGGCAGCAGATTGTGCACTTGTGTGTTAACAAATATGGTGATAACCTCAGTATGCTGGATCAGTTTCTGGCTTCCGCTCCAAGTCAGGCGGTAGTGGATTGTGCCCTGATGCCTGCCGGGTTCAATATACGGTAGCAGCATGTTGGCCACTACACGCCGTACTGGTTGCCTAGTGAAAGTATCGGCATCCTCTCCCTCTGATGCAGCTTGTGCTAATTCAATGCAAGCCAGTTGCTATATAAGTAATAATCAGCATCTTCTCAGCTCTCAGCTACTAGGCAGTGTCAGCTGTCTACTTGCTCCTAATCACTTGCTCTACTTGTGTAGATAACCACCTTGCAAACACTCATTGCTTCCTCTGGCTTTATAAACCCCTCCCATTGATCACCAATGCTGATGACTGGTTCTTGCTTGATCTTGTGTGCCTTTGTACACTGTCTCGCAGTGTTTGACCCGGACTGTTTAAATGGAACTGATCTGGCATGCAGCGGTGATCACCATGTTTCTTAACACATCAGGTTGCAATCCTCTGTCGCCTGATAGGGAGAAAACACTGGCACCTGTCGCTAGGCAACTGATCCAGCGTGCACCATTGTTCCTAACAGTAAATACAGAACAATACATATGAACAAATGGTGCCTTACATGTTTCTTTTAAAACATAATGTGAGTACCAAGTGTTATTATGTTAAACATATTTTTGATATTCTGCTAATTTGCACATTATGCAGAACTTTGTTTGCCTTTGTAACAAAGGACATTTATGTTCCTTAAAAACAGGCAAGTGGGTGTGTTTGCATGATAAAGGATTATTGAGTTAGCAGGAGTGATGTAGGGATGAAGACAAAGTGTCCTAGCGATAACTTAGTTAATCAACATATCAGCCTTTGATATGCAAGGACCAGGACATCTTGGCTCTGCTCTCCAACTCAGACTTTGTGGCACCAACTGGTCCCTCTCATTGACAATTATTACACGATGGGGACATGCAGGAGCAATGATGTTAAAAAGTAGGTGCTGCTGTTCCTTCAGCCTAGACCAAGATCTTTGAAAAGTCGGACATGTAAGGAGACACATAGCTATTCTTGCCTGAAAGTAACGTCCCTTGAAAAGGATGCACGCAATTATCACTGGCCACTACCATCATTTCTTAACAAGAACCTTAAAGGTATGTTATGGAAATTGTTGGTGAGTTTCTGGGCACTTTTCTGGCTCGGAAATTACTGCTGTTTTTACGCAACCCTGTGAATTACTGCAATAAATTACAGTTGTTTTCACTTGACCAGGTGCATCAAGGTATTCACTATCTTCACAATCCTATATTAGGACTTTCTCAAGGATAGCTGCATGTGGTATGTATCCACTTTTAAGGCATCCTCATCTCAATAAATTTTACTGATTAATAACAAACATTAAACACTTTTTCTTTATTGTTAAAATGTTGCAAAAATGGTAAAATTACCAGTGTCATGGTTTTTAAAATGAGTGTTAAAAGGAAGGAGTAAAATGTAATAAAATCTCAAATTCTTGACATTTTTCTAATTCATTAGAAATGAACTTAGATCAAAGTTTGCTCATGGTGAAGTTAGTGTATTAAGTTGGAGAATCCAATGAACTTCCAACCATGAAGTAGATGCAATATAGTCTCCTCCTTTCCTGAATATGCTGTATTCCCATCAATTTCACACCATTTGGATTTTTATTGTGCACTTCTAGAAAATGGTGGATACCCTGTGTTGTCAAATCTTTTTTTTATAGTGTGTCCATCTATTTTCAGAGTACCACAAAAATTCAAAGATTATTGAGAAGAGGATCCGTTAACAAGAGAACTCTGGGCACATGAAGCTATCCTATTATAGGATGAACTGTGTTAGATGCACTGCAATAAATTTGGAACACATTCTGAGTTTAGCATCTACAGGTCATCATATTGGTACTTGCTTCCAACTTCATTGTCAACAGTGGTCAGGCAGGTATTATTTCTACACCTGAGCTAAGGAGAACTTTCAGGAGGGATGTAATTAGGGAGAGAATGTATGGTAAGAGCATTACTGCTTCAGTATCATTCCTGATCCCCTGCATATGGACTAGTTGAACTTTTTTCCCTTTTTCCACCATGCATTTTATGATATGCATTAATTATAATGATACAAATAAGACAGGATCTACATGTGATTTTATTGCAGTTTTATGAGTTTAGATTTTGATTGAAAGCTGCAGACTAATTCTCTTTAGATAAACAAACAGATATATTTGCAGACAAGCGCCAATCTAGAGATAAAATAATGTAGATAAAGTACTCTGTATAATGATGAAAAAATGGTAAAGATGACTTGACAAAGGCTCTAGATGAGCCGAAACGCGTTGGGTGACGGGAGGAGCGTGATGTCAGACGCTACACGTCTGTAGTGGGGATTTGTGCCTATGCAGGGCTCTAGTGTGTGTTACAGGTCGAGATCGAGAGTGAGGAATACCCGGGGACTACTCGCTGTTCTTTTCCGTCCTAGACACGCTTCTTGCCATCTTGAGGACGGTAAGGGTACATCTATTCCCAACTTCCAGGCTTTTTTCTGACACTGTGTAGTTTCTGTTTAATTTATATTTTGTGAATAAAGCAGTTTTATAAGTTTTTACACTATGGAGTTTTATATTTTTTCTTTTGGATCCTTTAATTATTGAGTGGAACTCCAGTTTAGAAGATTCATTCTGTACACGAGGAACAATGGCTATATTATAGGCTTGATTGTTTATACCATCTGGTGAGTGTGCACCCCTGAGGGGTTAAAGATTAACCCTTGTTTTCACGTGGTGTTCCTATCGTTATATATGAGTGCACGGATTATCTGGGGATTCCCCTTTGTCATCTCGTTATATCTACAGACTGCACTATTGTTTGTTTGTTCTTTTTTCCTTTTTTATGTCTGATCTACGAGGGACAATGAAGTTATTGGGACTTTTCCAGAAGGTTCATGCTCTTTTTTAAAGGAGTTTAGGACTTGTTTATCTACATTGTTTAGGGTGTGGTGTTACCCATTTTTTGCTATAAGCTGCCTCTCAGTTTGTTACATTGGGTGCGCCTGGCACTTAGACATTTTCTGTCATTTTGATTTAATTCTCTTTAGAGAAGACAGAATCTATATGCAATTTTAGTGTTCGTAATGTTTTGGTATTGTTCACTATGTGTTATTGCCTATAGTGTTTAGTTGTTCCTTGACAGTGTAACTCACTGCCTAGATGACGCGCAAATGGTCAAACCATCATCCCATTCCTTACTGCAAATTTTGGAGCTGAAGTGTTCTTTGAAGGTCATTATATGAACACTTCTAGACACTCAAAGCACCATTTATATTCAGTTATTCTTGATTTGTATTTGTATTTTCAATATATGATTCATCGTTTTAATGTTTTTAAATAGCAGTCAAAGTCATTGTTATATTTATGAAATGCCATCTACTAATCTGCTATTAAGATGAATAACATACATGAAATAACTAACTAAATAGGACCACCATACTCTCCTTTATGCTTTTGTAGCAGAGGATTTAGTGGGTTATACACAGGGGCAGGGCAAGGTAATGCTTTACTTTTCAACAGAATGTCAAGTTAACACTGAATAATGTATATTAACTTGATGCTTATCTGTAAATTAAAATTGTGGCCTTTAGTGGTCCATTAATGATACAACTGGTGTTAAATCATAATTGGTTAATGATGAGATTCATGAATGGGTCAGGGTATATTAGCAGACTCCCTTTCTTAACTTTCAAGCTCCTGATGAAAAGATAATTGTGCTTGAAACACATAGACTGTTATTATTGCTGACGTTGTGAATAGCCAGTTTTCATCTCCCAAAGGACTTGGTGCATGTTTATCTGATCTCCTTTTGTGCATATGGCTATGCTATGATAAAGGGTTTTTCTAGCAATATAACTGCTTAGGAGTTTATCTGCAGTTCTTCGTTCCTTTGTAGCACTGGGTATTGTGGTTTTAATATTATTACGTTATTGGCGCACCAGAGTTTCACTCTTTTTTACTTTTATTTACTACTACATTTAGATGATTTGTTCATTAAAATATAGCAACCAATCAGACATTTGCTTCCATTGTTTAACTTGCTCTAGACAGATACAGGCTAATTGCTGATTAGTTGCTATGGTTTAGTGCACATTTACACTTAAGTACAGTATTTCAGGTCTCTGTTGCTATTTTGAATTAGCTCTGCAGTACCTTCGTTTGAACTCTGTTTTGAACTGTTTTTACCCTTGTCTGATCACCTGTACCTGCTTCCATCCTGCCATGCTGATCCTATGTTCATTACACATGCCAAACGTTTAAGTTTCTTGTTTTCTATGATAGTTCCTTATAACCAGATTTATTTGTTAACCTTAATATTTAAATTCCAAAAACATACTTTTCTGATTATCTATTTAAAGATAAATAAATCAAAAAATCTAATACATTTATAGTAAAAGTAATTTCATTATTTGAATCCAAAAGCCAATAAGAGGACACTAAACTATAAACCCTATAACTAATAATATTACTGTGCTAATAAAAACTTTGAACAATCTTTGTGTTTAAACTATATTTATCATAAAAGACTAAATATATACATAGTGACACCACATGTCAAGTTAACACTGAATAATCTTTTCCAACTGTTCCTGTGTATTTGGGTCACCATACCATCAGTTAATCCTGTGCGGAAGACTGTGAGAGGTTCCTGCTGTACCCGAGGACATGGTATATCTGATACCTGAATTTCAGATAAGCTTGCATTATTATTACTCTTTGTGAGTGTGCATTTTATATGTTAAATCCTGATTAAATACTGTTACCTTGAAATACTACACCATATAGTGTATTATCTCCTTTTTTTCTTACCCATTGAGTGGAAGAGAGATATGATGTTTACAGTATGCTGATGTTTTTGACTGGAGACCAGACTTACAGTTGCTGAGAATGCTGACCACATAAAATTGAAAGAGAAGTGGTTGTTAAGCTGTGTTCCAGTCTTTGGATTAATCATACAGATAAGCGATATAATTTCCTTTGGGTGTGTAATACTATGGTGATGGGCTATCACTAACACAGTGCTCCTACTAATCCTATGCCTATATTATTCTGTCTTTTATATGTGCAAACTGGATTTATACCCTTGGTCCTATAAGACCGTCCAGCAAGCGTGGAACTTTGATCCATTGACTATATTATTATTTCCCCACTGAACCTGGGATAAATTCCTAGTAACACACCATTGTGCGCCATATCCTTGTTTGACTTTCTATACTGAATAATGTATATTAACTTGATGCACATCTCAAAATTTAAATTGTGGCCTTTAGTGTGGCCTTAGTCATTTTCTAAGTATGCACATATTCCACAATTGAGATTGTCAAAACAATGAAACATAATGGTAAGTAGTTAGTGAAGGACTAGATCTTTATTATAAGGTGATAGCCTTGTCTACTTAATGGTTGCACAAATAAAAATACAGAAACAAAAAGTTCAAGTACAAAATTAAAATAGAAGTGGAATAACAAATTGAAAATAAATATTTTTTTGTTATTTTAAACAAAGAAAATTGTATTGGTGTATTAAAAAAGGAAAAAAAAAGATAAACTATTTACATGAATAGATTATCTGATTAAATATAATAATTTATGATTTAGAGTATTGCTTTGAAAGAAGTTTATTGTACAGCAAATATTGTAGTAATTGCTTACCTGACTCACAGGCAAATGTCTTTGAAGTCTCATCATGAAAGATAATTGCTACCGCATGTTTCTTGGTCTCTCGAGGCAGCCGTGTTATAGTTTTGATATTGTGCAGTTCTGTTACCTTGAACAAGAAAGACTTATGTTTGTTTCCTGCATAATAAAAAGACATCTGAGCTGAGACGCCAGCACACTTTGTCACATATAATAAGTTATAATGACATAATTTAGTACATGTGTTTGTTACATTACTGCATACTGATTTTATTGTGTGGTTAAACGATATAGTGAATTTTCCACAAGCATTAGTTGCAAATGAATGGCCAAATAAAATGATGTTGTCTGTATACACAATATTAACATTTACAAGGGTAATTTAGAAAATAATTTCCTTAAAATGTATAATTTAACTTTTCTCACCTTCCTCATTGTGAGTCTTGGTGGTAAAGTGGTTGTTCACCTAAAATTAAAAATAAGCTATGTACTGCCTGTGGGCAAATCAGTGCATCTAACACATACATTCTACTGTTCAAAGTTTATATAGGAATGAATGCCTTAACTATACTGTGTATTATAAGTATATGGCTATTGATTAAGCGTTCCATTGTAAGCTCCTATTTTCATAGGTTAATGATTCTGGAGCAAAATAGCGAATATGCATATGTAATGTATAGTCACACTAACAAGTTGAATGTATTTCAAAAATGTCATAAAGATCTCTGCAACCGATAAAAATATAGAGCAATAGGGTTTTTACTAGGTCATGGGGTAAATTTATCAAGTTGCAAGTTTTCGGCGGGTTTGAAAAGTGGAGATGTTGCCTATAGCAACCAACCAACCAGATTCTAGTTATCATTTATTTGGTACATTCTATAAAATGAAAGCTAGAATGTGATTGGTTGCTATAGGCAACATCCCCACTTTTCAAACCCGCCGGAACCTCGCAGCTTGATAAATTTACCCCCATGAGTCTTGAATAATACTATATATACAATCTCATAAATGTTAATAAAAATTGCTGGTCTATGCCTGTTTCCTTAAGAATTTACTTTCAAATTACAATGAATGTGCACATGCCATTTGCACAATTTCTGTAATAAACAATTGAAAAATAGATGGAACTGATTATTCATATAGTTAATATGAAGTGATTGGATAACTGTCATTTAGGAACACAGTCAAACATAACATATGTTTGACTGGCTATCACATACCTTGGATCTATGGCTATAAAGGGTCAGTAATTTAATTGCAGTTACTAAGAAATAAGATGAATTCAGATCAGTAACAATATTATATCCTACTAATACTAGATTGCAAATAAGATTCACCAAAACAGTGTTTTAGACCCCTGTAGTTTTGTAAACCATTTATTTCCAATGACTGTTTCCTCTAATTATTTTTGAAACTTTTTCTGTAACATATCAGTTAAAAATCAATGTTCATTATTATTAATTATTTCGGGACACTAGCAGTTGCACAATTGCTTCTTCTTGTTTTCTACTTTCTTATTTTCCAAACGTATAATAGAGGGGAGTTGGGAAGATCCTTTGTGCTTTATAATTCAGGGATTTTTGCCTGTAGTAGAGGGGGGTTACTCCATTGGTCCTATCTACTAATAGAAGCCATACTTGTGCTAATTACTCACCTTTTAAGATCACGGTAATAATTAATCTTTATTATTTATATTCTATAACTTGAATTTGCTGATTGTTACAGGATCAGCTTATTTTAGTGTTCAAAGGAAGCGATGTCATGCACCCTGGACACTCTGTCCATTTGTACCAGTCATGTTGAGCCTGTGTTCTGCCTGTGGAGTATGTTCTTTCCTCCTGCATCAGGGAGCTAAGCCAACTTATGACAGACAGAATCGGCTCCCTCACCTCCAGAGCATCCAGTGGAGATGCCTATTTTGTGTCCCAGCCGCTTACAGCCAGTGATTCAGGACCTAGCCCTCTCTCCCCCACCATACCTGTCCTGGAAGTTAGGCATCCTGCACACTCATACTGGCATGGATCTCTGGTTCCTGATGCCTCCATTTAACTTCTTCCTCATGGTAGGGAACAACTGGAGAAGGGGATGTGGTGCTGCATGTTGTCACAAGAACTGCTTCCCCGGACGTGCACAGCCTCCTGTGCTCCGAACAACAAACCTTTACTGGCTGTGGAGTTTTTGGATCATCATGCATGGCAAGTCCCTTTGCTCTCATAACAATGAGAGTCCCACTTTATTTGAAACACACCTCTGTATCCCAAAACCCCATGGTTGCCAAATGTTACAAACACTAAACACCATATACTCTTGTACCTGAGGTCTGAGGAGTTGGCCAACAACTATCAAAGTAAGCTGACCTCTTGATGCATTCAGACAGCATATCAGCATTCACTAGAGCACTACATTGCAGATACTTCTGTAAGCATGGCCTATCCACTTAATATCACACTGATGAAGACTGCTAGGTTAAATGTAACATAAGCTGTTTATAAGTATGATTTAACTCTGCTGTACTGTTCGGGTGTATTTGACCCGAAACTATATTCATTTTGGTGTCAGTTCGCTACTTATGTCATGACTTTTATTTTTTATGGAAAATGCTCATCATGATAATTTGTTTTTTAAATTAAGAGTAGTTAGTACTACTGTACCTTTCATGTCAATATCACCCGACATGAATATTTTACCAGTGAGTGACTATATGATTCAAAACACATTTATAACAAAAGTTCCAGAATTTATGAATACAATGCCAGTTCATTGTATTACATTTGAAGTATGTCAGTATGTCAGTATTTCATGTATTCACACAGTTCTACAAATTTGAACATGTTGAGTAGGATATTTATGCTGAACTGCAAGTTTCTGCAAGTCTGTTCTTATTTCTCCCTTTTGGCTATGAACACATAGTTTGCAGTGACTCCTATCCAGTTTGATATTGATCTGTGTACAATCAGTATTCACTATAGCTAATCGAAAATCTTTGGCCAAGGCTGAGATTCAAGTGCTTGTTAAAGGATCTGATAGTGAAGATATATGTTATGAAGAAAATCATACAAGCGATGAAAGTGAAGCTGATGATTCTGACAGTGAGAATCACATTGTAGATCAACCTATTGCTTTAGCGTCACATGTTTTTTCCAAGAATTGCCAAATAAAATGGGAAACCTCCTCGACATTCTGCTGGTAGGCTAATGTTATCAAGAATAATCCTGGTGTAACAAGATATGCAATAGCACAAATAAATAATTTTGAAAGTGCATTCAATGTTATAATTAGTTTAATCAAAAATTATATAAGAAATTACACAAATATACATCTAGCCGCTGCCAGGCTGGATTGAAGGGTAGCTAGGCAACAGGACACGCCCGGCAGGAAGAGGCAGGCATCCATCACTGAGCAGTGGAGGAAGTGCGGGGACGGCGCCTCGCAGTGCCCCCTCCTCCTCTCTCCGCTTGGAAGGGGTTGGAAGCACTTGTCTTTAAAAAAATCACATAAAGGTGTGGGGTATGAAGATCCTTCTTATTGAACCATGATCTTTATTCAGGGCCATAGCCCTTCCAGTGAACCAAAAATGAATTTTTTCAATCTCGTATTCCTCCCTTGAATCAGTTTTAATAGGAGGAGAAGCAGTTTGTTAAGAACCAGAGGTTTCAATAATGAGATATGAAAATAATTGTGAATCCTAAGCGAGAAATACAAAATGGACCAATGAAACTTGGTGCAAGTTTCATTGAAGGAACTTGAAGCCTTGGGTTGCAAGTATATAACCACATTCGATCTCCAACTTGGAGTACAGGAAAGTCGCAACAGCGACTGTCAGCATAGTGGTTATATCACTTGGCGGTGACTGTGAGACTGGTACGAACTTGAATCCAGATCCAAGAAAAATCATAAATCAAATTATGCAGGAACAGAAGAATTAGGAAAGTTATAAAGAGTAGGATGTCTACAGAAACAAACAAAGAAATGTAAAAGACCCGTGGAATCATGTTGGTGATTATTATGGGAAAATACGGCCCAGGGAAGATGGTCCAAGAAGATTGATGATCAGAGGAATAGCAGCAGAGGAAGGACTCTTGATTGACCCATTTGGCTTGTCTGTTATTCTGGGGGTGATACCCTGGGGAAAACTTAAAACTAATTCTAAATTGTTTGCAGAAGGATTGTCAAAATCTAGAGACAAACTGTACTCCACGATCTGAAATAATTTAGAGTGGACAACCATGGACAGGAAATATGTTGTTTATAAACAAAAGGGACAGTTAGGAGGCAGATGGTAGTCCTTTTAAAGAAATGAAATTGGTCATTTTAGAAAGTGGTCAACCATGACCCAAATGGCATTGTAACCATGAGTTTCGGGTAGATCCATGATGAAGTCCATGGTAATGCTGAACCAGGGGGAATCAGGAACAGGAAGGAGGAGAAGAAGACCAGCGTGAAGCTGCCTGGTGGCCTTGTATTGAGCACAAACATTGCAGGCCTGTCTTTATTTAGAAACATCTGTAGCTAGGGAAGGCCACCAGTAATAACGGGATAGAAGGGCTATGATCTTCTTAATGCCAGCGTGTCCCACAAATTTGGAGTCATGAGCCCACTTTAAGACCCTAGCATGAGGCGAGGGTTCACAAAAGAGAGGCCAATTGGAGAAGTATTAGTTGCAGACAAAGTCATGGCCAAGACTTTGACTGGAGTGATGATGGGTCTAGGCTCTGAAGGTGAGAAGGTATCAGTAAGGATCTCAAATGGGCGTTTGCTCTATAATTCTTTGTACCTCGATGATAGGTCAGGATTTATTGAAATCGTGTAAAGAATAAGGACCAACGGGCCTGTTCAGTATTAAGACATTGTGTAGATGGTAAATTAATGAAATTTTTGTGGTCCACAAAAACAGTAATCGGATGATGAGCTCCTTCTAGGAGGTGTCTCCATTCTTCAGGGCAGTTTTAATAGCTAAGAGTTCCTTGTCACCAATGTCATAATTAACCTCACAGGAGGAAAATTTCTTGGAAATAAATTCTCATGGAACAAAGGCTCCAGAGGAAGTCTTCTATGATAGCACTCCCCCTATCCCCACAGTAGAAGCATCAACCACACAGAAAAAAAGGTTTACGCTGGTCACATTGCTTGTGAATTGGAGAGGCAGAGAAAGTTCTTTTTAATGTATTATAGGCAGAAACTGCTTCCAGAGGCCAGGTCTTGGACTGTCCCCCCTTACAAGTGAGGGAGGTGATGTAAGTAATAAGAGTGGAGAATCCTTTAATCAATTAACTGTAGTAGTTGGTGAAGCCAATAAACTTCTGAGGAGCCTATGGAGCGTATCTACTTTGATGCAAAGGGAGACAAGCTCATCCAAACTAGCAGGTAGATCAAAAGAAACCAAATCATCCTTAATGCAGATGGATAGACCTTGCCAGAAAGTGGCTACTAATGCTTCATTATTCCATTTGAGGGCATAGGCTATGATTTGGAACTGAACTGCATATATCCTTCAGTAAGATACCCTTGGCGGAGGGTTAAGAGGCTGGAAGCAGCTGCAAAACACAACCAGGTTCATCAAAAATGTTTTGAAAATTTTCAAGGAAAATGGAATTTTGGAGAACTTGGTCGTCATGTTCCCAAAGAATCGAGGCCCAGGAAAAGTCTTGACCAGTGAGGAGAAAAATGATGTAAGCAACCTTAGTCCTCTCAGAAGCAAAGTTTTCTGGGGCTAATTTGAATCGAATGGTACACTGGTTCAAAAAATCTCAGCACTTCTTGGGGTCACCATTATACTTCACCGGTTGTGGGATACGTAGACCCTTAGAACAGGCACTGCTGGCAGAAGAAGTGGGAACCGAGGAAAATGGCATCACTGTAGATGCTGGTTGGTGGGTAGACAAAGAGCCCTGGAGAGAGTCTAAGTGAAAGACTACTCCTTTGATGCATTGTAATAACTGCGCCTGGTTGAATTCTTGCTGGTCAACATACTGAGCACTATGTAGCAGCAGATCGTAGGCAGATGGTTAACCTTGTCCATCCATAGTGCCAGAGTGTACAGTCACAAAGCTGACAGTAAAATGATGCCTTTTGCTGGTATTTACACAACTGAGCAAGGAGGCACGGAGTCTAACACTCCCCTGGTATTCACCAGGGACCCACGCAAGGAGGTATGGACTTGGCTGCAAGGAGTGCACAGGTAGCAGGTCTCCAGGTCAGTCACCAGTGAAGTGTTAGATGAAATAGAAAAGTCAACAATCTGAGACAGAGGCAGCCAGTATGCAAGGCACAAGGGAGGTCCAGTGAATGGTCAGGAAAGTCATTGCTAGGAAATGGGATACGCCCATCAGGAAGAGATCCGTCCCTGCATAGTGGAGGAAGTGTGGGGACAGCACCTGACATTTCCTCAAGGCAATATATGCCACGGACAGAAGAGTGATGTAAAAGTGGGAAGAATATACATTCAATTACTCATGATCCTTAACCAGGAACTTCTGCATAGTTGGAGTGGTCAGTCGTGCAAGAAGCAAATTTTATCCATCCAAAAATGATAATAAAACAAAAATTACATGTATCAAGTGCAAGAAACATATTTGTAAATCACATGTTACATGTTACTGGCCAAATTGTACAAACGATTAAATACATATAGTAAACAATTTTTCCAAAATGTTTGTGTTTTGTTTTTGTTTTTGTTTTTTTAAAGAATAATATTTTTACCTAACCCAATAAAAGTTTAGATTATAGCCTTTTGATTTAATAATAATGAAAGGCGTAATTTTATGATATGGGTTACATTGACATCTATATAATAGACACGAACAGAACAGCAGGGTTAATAAATTTTGCATGGGATTTACTAGCATCAGCTTCTACTGTGGCCTGTTTGTAGTGCAAAAATGGCTATTTCACATATGAACTACATCAAATACTGTCTGTACAGATGTCTGCCTCTAATTATTGCTCCCACTAAACAAACTAGTCTTTATATCTTTAAGTAGGGACACCTATGTCTTAGTTCACATTGTATATTTATGAATTGATTTATATATGTGTTTTCCATATATTTTTATTGGATCATGCTTAGCATTTTACATCTGCTATCATTTATATATATATACAATAATGTGTTCCTTCTACTATGAGAAAGGTATCAGTGTCACCTGTTTTGCTACATCATATGACTATACTAGTATTGTGAATCCAGATACAGTTATGTATGTGCAATATACTTGTGAAACATGCTAACGTTTTTATTGAATAACTGGTTAAAAACAACATGTAAGTATATTTATTATTAGCACTAGAACAGTGGACATACATTTTAGGCAAGTATAATGTACAATTTATATATTCCTTTCCAGTTCCAATTACATCTACCTCCAGCGCCCTGTGCCTTAACTTGGAAAATTGTATTCACCTATTAAGGGAAAGTAAAACAACCCCTAAGGGTCTGTGGCAGCATTTCAAATCTCCTTTCCCCATCCCAGGGAGCGCTAATCCAGCGTTGAGAAAATAATTGTAATGGCAACACTGTTGCTACAGCATTATATGTAACCGGACCATTTTTCTGACATTAGATCTGTATGGTAGATTGCAATATATTTTTAGGGTAGATCACAGAGTCCAAAAGTCTGGTGACCCCTGCTCTACAGCAATGTGATTATGCATCTAAGGGTCACTGTATCTTTCACTCCTATCATTTACCTTTCTTGCCTGATGTGCTAGTTCCATTTGAAGGACATCTGTATGATATTGAATGTAACCAAGGCAACAACACACAATGTAAGGAACTGAGACATGGAAGAAGGTGGTGACACCAGCAATGACAGACAAAGGTCAGGCCCAGGAGGAGATTGAGAGGTGAGACACTATTAGCTTAACTAGATTTACTTCTGTTCCATTACTGGACAACTAATTCTGGTATATAATTGATATGCATTACAGTTAGCACATTCATTTGAAATTAATACTGGCATACAAATAATTTTTGGGAAATGTTACTGAACTGCTGTGTTATTACTAGATAAATGCTGTAAACATGTCATGACTCTTACTAGAAGGTTATAGACCATTATTGCTGGTGCAGTACTTAACAACTGTAAATAATTACTTATACATGATATTACCCATGATACAATATTCTGCAATTACTTTTGACATAAAAATAATTTTGATGCCCCCTCCCGCCCTCCAAAATGACGTGATTCTCAGGGAATTCCGGGATGCGGGAGAAATGCCAGCTCTCGCTGGAGCCCAGGAGACTTACCCGAATTTCGGGAGACTCCTGGACTTTCTGGGAGAGTTGGCAAGTAAGGCGTGGAATCAGCAACCAGTCAAACAGATACGCAGGTAATAAAGCAAACATGTAGTAAAACACATGCCAGTTCGGTACACATGTAACAATAGTAGCAAGACGAGATAACAGGTACAAACTACAATAATCAGGCAAGGGAAGCAGGAAGCTGCTGGGTTTAGACCAGTGCTTCCTCTGATTGGTCACTGGTTAAGATCAGATGAAACCCATTGATTAATAAGAAATCCCTTTCAATTGCCTCTCAAAAACTTCAGTTCAACGAAAACCTATACCAGTGGCAGACAACAAGGCAGCAGCAGAAATCCAGGATTTGAGTTGCCGGCAGTTCCTGACACTAATATTTTGACATGTTATTAGACATCACTGGAGGAGTATTATTGTGTATCTCCTACTGGCATATATCTATCAATGCTTGATTATTACTGGACATTACTGTAGCTGCTGGTATATTTTAATTCTACTGTGCTGTATTGTAACTATTAAATAAATATGCATAGATAACAACAAATAGATGGTAACATTTATGTACATCATATTACACTTTTTTATTTCTGGAAATTGCATGGGTTTTTTTCACGTTAAATTGGCTTCACAATAAAAAAAATCAATGTTTCTATGAATGATAATGTGTTTCAAATTAAACAGCAAAACCCCCATTAGCAAAGCTGAGATGCCCTGGGATGATTTACATTCCCTTACATTCACAGCCAAACGCTATAAAGATAAACACGCATTTACAAGGCAAATTTGTTTTTATTTTATTTGGCTTTCAAAAAATGTAGATATAATACCATGATCAGGTATAAATAAAATAGTAATAAATGCAGAATTATCGAAATATAATTTCTAATTGGAACAATAGTTATATGTACGATTAATATATAAACATAAGTATAAACTATTAAGATACAATACACAAACAATTATGACAAAGTGTAAGATGCAAAGACAAGGGGTAGAGGTATAGTTACTGTGTCATAACCAAGAGCTTCAGTTTAGATGTTTAGTTAAAATAAAGTGTTACATAAAAAAATTAAAGTCCTATTTCCCTAAAGATCATGTCCACTTCTGGGCATGTCCTTTATAAAATGAAGGCTTGCTGGGACATTTTGTGATTGGTCCATGCGCTCTACTTTGCATCTTTTTAACTGTGCTTTTGTTGTGCTCTTATTTTAGTCTTAGACCTAGATTCTGGTCTTATGCTCTCCATTCTTATCTTAGTCTGTGGCTTCATTTATTCAGTTTCTGTCTACTTCTCAATTTTGTCTATCTTGTGATCCTGTTATCCTGCATCATTGTTTACCCTGTGTCTGTCTTGTTTATGTATTGTAGTTATTTTTCCTTGTCTCTCCAAGCTATCCAAAGGCCTGATTCATTAAGGATCTTAACTTGAGAAACTTCTTTTTTCAGTCTCCTGGACAAAACCATGTTACAATGCAAGGGGTGCAAATTAGCATTCTGTTTTGCACATAAGTTAAATACTGACTGTTTTTTCATGTAGCACACAAATATCAACTTTAAATTTCAGTGTACAAATAAGCTATCAAGTATTTGTCTGCTACATGAAAAAACAGTCAGTATTTAACTTATGTGCAAAACAGAATGCTAATTTGCACCCCTTGCTTTGTAACATGGTTTTGTCCAGGAGACTGAAAAACGAAGTTTCTCAAGTTAAGATCCTTAATGAATCAGGCCCTAAGTCCTGGGGGCATTTGAGTACCCAAGGGCAGACCTGCAGGTAAAGTTGATTACTATAGGCCCAAGAGTTCCCTAAATCCAGGAACTTCGGTCTTAAGTAGTGGTTTGGGGACCAGGGGGTAAATGTATTAAACAGCCCTTTTTACAAGTCGACAATACTTGGTGCGTTTGACAGCTAAATTTAAAGCAGCAATGTGTTTGAAGGCAAGATTTCCCTTTTGTTGCTATGTCTGTTTTTAACTGCCAATGAGTAAATAATTCCTCACTGTATAATCCCTCAAACTACACAAATTGATTTATATTAGTTCCTGCCCTGGGGGTTTATTCTCCCATAGTTATTGATCAATGATCCCCTGCTAAACATTATACATACTACACCACTTTTAAAGCAATAACACCCCCCCCCCCACCACCACCACTAGATGACAGCTACACATCACAGTGATTATTTATACGATTATATTCATAGAATGTTCATTTTATTTATAGAATCTGTGTTCAAAAAGGATATTCTAAAATAAACTTTTACCAAGAATCCCCATTAATGCTGCTCTTCTTTTGCCATGAACCAGAATACTTTTTTTTAAATTAACAAATCTGCTACCATTCATTTTGTTGAAATATTTGTGATATTATGCTAAAGTTCTATACTTAATAAATTAATGTGATTCTTTTATTGCTGAGTTCTCTGTACAGCGCTGCGGAATTAGTGGCGCTATATAATAAATGATGATGATGATGATGATGGATCAAAAAAACCAAAACTTATTTTAAAGGGATGCTTTGTGCTTAAAAATTAGTTTCTTATAACAAATATTTACTTAGTGTGTTACTACTTGTTAAATGATTTGATTCCAAATGACACAATTCTACAATTTGCAGTGATTACACTTATTAAATAATCCTTTAATCCATTTTGAATAAATGTTCTGCCAATCATTTGGTTTTGAAATCACATTCCTTCAAATAGGTAAAAGCAAACTAATATCAAACAATGTTAAATTATCAAATTCACCTCCAGAAAAAATACACATTTGGTTGCCCTTACTAGGTTTCCTTACTGCCCTTGTTGGAAACATAGATATGCATGAATTCTGTATGTCAAGGGAAAAAAAGCAACTCTTCCATTTACCTTCTCATCATACTGTGTGCAAGCTAGGTCAAGGGATTTTATTATTATTTGATCATGCTACAAACTTATGTCAAACTAGCTTGATTTATTGCTATCTTATGAAGTAGCCACAGGAGAATTGCATTTCTTATAATGTCAAAAGTCACATACATTTAAAAGTCTGATGAACAGTTTAAGAGCAATTTGTTCTCATTGGTCTCACAAGACAGTCGCACAACTTCAGATCAGTAGAAGTCATTACTGTACTGTGAGATTAAACTAAATATTTAAAAGTTGTTAAAAAACAATGCAGAATTCATAAATTGGTAATCCTATGGTTTGTGTACGTGAAAAGACATATAGGGGCATATTCAATTGTTTTTTTCCGCGCAGATTTCAGCTCCCGGCTCAGGGAGCTGCAATCCAGCGAGTAAATTACCGTATTAACGTTTTTATGCGCACGATTACCGTAATAACGCGAGATTTTTGGCGTTTCTGCCGAGAGTTGAATATGCCCCATAGAATATATATGCATGGCAAATGCACTGAGTGTAGTAAATGACCTGTAGTGGGGCGCTATAGGTGCATACTCCCATCTACATTTCGAGGTCCTCTTATTAGCTCACTCTTCTTCATCTCAAGAAACAGTGGGTGTGTACATAGACAGGTTCCCCAATACAAGCAATGTTAGTAACAAGATGGTTTGATGTAATGTGCTCCACACATTCAGTCCCTCTCTCAATTATGCCACATACTCCAGGATCAGACTCTTCGTCACCTTGGATGCAAACAAATCTCTCATCCACTCTAGTTATCCCTCACCTCACCTCAACAATTAAAACCTCCTACTCTTTAACCAATCCTCTCAACCACCTCTCCCAACTCAATCTGTCCTCAGTGCTGCTCAACTTATTTTCCACTGTTGGCTCTCTGTGTCAGCCTCCACTATCTGCCATTCACTAAGGAACTAACCCAGTTCTAAATCCTCGACCACACCTATAAAACTCTCAGCCACTACTTCACTCCCCTATATTTCTAATCTTATTTCTTTCCCCACTCTCTCCAACCCTCTCCACTCTGCCAACAATTGTCACCTTACCTCCCTGCTGGATCCCAAAATGTCACCATGCCCTGCCAGCCATGAGTATGCTGGTACTTGTAGGAATACAAGCTTCGGCATTGCAAATATTTTTTTATTCTATTTTTATATGATTACCCCATATCCACCAAAGTAGTGGTGTGGGAAAAGCCATAGTGCTTTTTAGCACGGGGCTGGTTATACAGAACGTATGGTATGGGCCCACATGTTTTAGTGATCGTAATCTCCCTAGGGAATCCAGCCCCATGCTGACCAGCCTTATGGCAGGGGTACCCCATGCTATGGCACACCCTATTGCAGGTAAAAGAAAATTTGGGGGGGCCCCATTTCCTCAATTTTGCTAGCACTAGCCTAGACTGGCTGCACTAGGACATTATTAAGAAAAAAGGGGAGAGTGAAAATGTGTATCCCTAAGGCCCTCCTTGGATAAATACATCTTAAATTTAAAAATGTCAATCTTTATTGTTATGCATTAAAATACTTTTGAATAGAACCTCTTAATTAATATTCAGAGTTACAGCGAAATTATTGAAAATTGATGATTGAAGATGAACTGAAAAATGTTGTAATCACAGCTAAAATGGCAGAAAAGAACTGCCAACCACGTCTCTGTTGCAGATTATTGGTGTTTAATTCATGAATTCATGAACCAATAATCATCTGCTAGGTTGTAATAATGCTGTAACTTAATTGACAACCACCAATAAAATATATATTGTTATGTCTTAAATTTCAATGTATGAATTTATTATGTCTGTTTTATTGGTTGTCATAGAGAAATAATCAGCAAATTTAAGAAGTAGGTCAAGGAAAATAATACTTATATAGACAGACCATTGATAATATTTAATTGATGTTTTTCTCTCTTATCTCGGTAGCCCTATGTTACAACAAGAGCCACACCTGTATTCAAAAGATATACTTTTCTCTCTTATCTCAGCAGCCCTTTGTTCCAATATTCCAATATATGCTACTCTTGTTTGCAAAAAAAAATAGGGACAAAATTCTCATCAGACCCCCATATATTCTATGTGATATCTGGTACTGACAATAGTCTAAATTTAAAAAGAGTTAGGTTTCCCTATATGTTTCATTCCCCCAGAGAAAAAGACAATGGGTCCAAGGAGCAAGTACCCCTACTGCTGACCTAACTACATTTACTATCTCATAATTAAGCTACAGTATACATTTATGATGCAGAGCAACTGCCTGCATAGCTAGACGCCATCGCGTGTTTTGCTATAGGCTAAATCGAGAAAATCATTCTCCAATCCACTCCATATTATGCTGGGACTAATGAAACAATTTGTTAAGGCCTTGGACAAAGATTGCGATTACTTCCAATACATTTGTAGATCATTCCCAGGACTAAGTATGGAAAAACTAAAAGCTGGAATCTTTGATGGCCACGCAGACAAGAAAAGGGAGTGTTCCCACCCGCAGGGGCAGCGGCTGAAATTTGTGAGAGTAGTAGAGAAAGTAATAAGAGAGGGAACATTCATTGTACCAAAACAGTAATTCCTGCAATTAATCCTAAATGTAGCGATTCAGTTGGTTTGCATGCTGTCTGCACAATAGCAGTTCTCAATAGGAAAGTGGACAGAAATGGTGTAGTTCCTATAAAACATGTAGCAATGCATTGTTCTTGGACTAGATCGGAGCTACATTCAATTATATCTGATTTCCCAGATCCTGGAAAAAAGTTGGCCAGATGTCATAAATTCGTCAAAGACTTAGGTAATGAGCATGAGACAACCAATAAGGATTGGCAAGTGTTGTTGAGAGACTGTCTTATTCCCAATATTGATATACAAAAGTTTATTAAGGATTGTATGTTGGAGGAGGACAGATCCTTAACAGATGAGGATAACCAAGAAAATATTAAGCGAATAATCTCACAGCTGGCCATATACTTTCCAGTGGTAGTGAACTGGAGCAAAATTTTTACTATCAAACAAAAGGATAGTGAGATGGCAGCAGATTATTTTGTCAGAGCTCTGTCAGCAATGACCCATTAGACAGGGATATCAGACATAAAAGTAGATGTGCATCACAGGGAAGTAGCTGTTATGGTGCTAATGGTTGGTCTCAGGGAGAATCTAAAGACCAGGGTACAAACCTCTTTACTTAATTGGAGGGGAATCACTGTAGACGCTCTTAGAGAGTCTGCACCTCTTTGTCCTTACCTATACCTTTGTCATGCTCCACAGCAAAGTTAAAGTTTAATGTTGGTAAGTATCCAGGCTCTAGAAGGACTATGTACACATCCACAGATTCATATCACATATTATAAGGAACAAAAGAAACATACCTCATTGAAGTGTTATAAGTACATAAAGAGGGACTCATTAGGAAGTACTGTAGAGAGGGAAGTTATGGGCCACATAAGAGGGAATCTCATAGAAATTCACAGAGAAAACAACATCTGCAAGTTTCAGAAAACCCCCAACAGTTGCCTGCACACATCATAGCAGCAAATGTTTTGCGGGAGAACAATAGTCAACACTAGAGGTCAGGTCATACCTGTAATTTTATAACCAGGTAAGTTAAATGTTAATCAGTGGTAAGCGTTACTGTTCAGGTTTAAAGATAGGTAACTTAAATATATATTTTCTTTTTGATGTTTGTTTGTTTTCTGTTGTCTTGTGTTTACTTTCCTGTCACTGGTCGATAATAAGGATTCAAAGTAAATGTTTGTTTTTTGTTGTTATTTGAAACTTTGTTTGTTCTTCTCTTCTGTAGATAAGGACAGAAAGAAAAATATTTATTTAGTAATTAAGGGGATTGCAGGAGAAGTACAAAGATTTCTCTTGAAAGACAAATTAACAATGGGTCATTGTAACACTCTTTCTTCTAATTCCATTGACTCATGATAATTTATTTGGCTGAGATTCATTATTTAAAATGAAGTGTGTATATACTCTGCTCCTAATGTTGTTTTTTTGTATTCCAGGAAGACACACATGGGAGATACAGAGTATGTGTCACAAAGGGTTTATTTTGCACTTCTCCATTTTAGTCACAAGTATATCGCAAGGTACCGGTATATATTTATTGTGATCATAGATACCAAGTTCCATACGAGCTAACGATGAACGACAATGGATTGGATGGGTGATGTAACTCCCTGTTAAAATTAATAAGAATGGGGTAGGGGTCATCGATTAATTAACAGCTAAGGGGATAGTGAAATAGTAGAGCCATTTCCCCATAGTGCCCAATCCAGATGTCATTTTGCTATAAATCTGCTTTTCTGCTTTTCTATTGTTCTAAAGGCACTTCAGTATTATTATTATTCTTCTTTGTCTTATCTCCCGTTATTTACATTTCTAACTGTTAGTATCTAATTATTTTCTGAACAAAGAGATACAAAATACGTAGACATTGTCCCAAAGGGTTGTAGGCAACCTTCATATTTTAAGACACAAGTATGGCATGATGGTTTTCAATTTTTTATCAACCACATAAAGGGTGCAGTATGAAAAAAGAGTTGCTGTGTCCTGATTTGTGTATATCATCAGTGCTTGAAACTAAAGATTTGTTCATTAATTTCTCGGTAACAAGACTTGAGGTTGCAAGGGGATGGATCACAGCCATGCCAGACCAAGGTCCAATACCTGAGATATTGTCTCACCCATGGGGCTAAGACATTTTTGACATTGGACAGAATTAGGGGTACATACACTACACTGAAATAGTCATGGAAGTAGCTAAGGGTTTGATTTTGTGTTTATAAAAGATGCTGATTTCAAGCAGGAGTTTTGGTGTGGAAATATGACTTTTTTTTATAGATTGCACATGGTATCTGCCCTACTAAGTTCTGCCTAGACTACACATGTCTCCTGAACAAAGAGTACAAAGTGTTCCTTTAGATGCACAAAGGGTGGAAGAAGACGGGAGACTCGCTGAAGATGATTTAGGTAGGCATACAGATATGTATCTCTGTGTGGAAAATCTGAGTAAAATTTTTGGGACAAGAACTGACACAAGTGAAACCCTTTTGGAAATGTAAAATTTTCATGTTTTATATTTTTCATTGTTAGATAGACCGGTACTGGATATTGTTATAATTGATGAAGGTGCTATAGAAATTGACCCCTTTGCCCTCCTCACTTAGCCAAGTAGCTGAACTTGTGAGATTGAGAATGGCATGTAAGTTGGCAAAAGGTAAATCCATTGATATACATTGGTTTTCAGTATTTTTTGTAGGATAGGGGGCGACATTGAGGCGACTAAGGATCTTTTTATGACAATAGCAGTACATGACTAGAACACTCACATTACATGAAGGACTTGTGACAGTGACACAGTTACCAACTGAAGTAGCTGTTATTTAAGTTAAAGCTTACACACATGACTTTAATAACAGGACGGACATAGCTGTCAAGTGGACAGCAGGTTTCAACATGACAACCAACGAATCAATGTTTTGGTTTTGTTTGCTTTGTTTTTAAATTGTAAACACACATGAATTAGTTAATATATGAGATTTGTGTTACCTGAAGAAAAAGCGGTCTGGAAGGAGAAGGCATGTGGTCAGGAGTTCTCTGGGTTCTGGAGGGATGGAAAAGCTAGGCCTATAGCTCCCAGAGTGTATCTTCAAGACCTAACTAAAGCCACACCTGGTCTGACTCAGCTGGGTAAAGAAGGTATGTGCAAGCTGGTAAGAGCATACTGGTATGCATTGGGCATTTTTTCTCAGGCTGGTAGGAAGGCAATGTCCTGCCTTACTTGATTGAGAGAAAATGTTAGGAAGACAATACCAATAGAGCCATCCCATACCCCTCCTACAGATAGACTTTCTCTAGGTAAAACAAATCAACTTCATCCAATTGCCACCTTGAAGGATTCTCAAGTATTTACTGGTGTACTGATGAAATATCTGGGTAAAGGTTTATTGAAATATTCTATTATATTGCTGTGTCATACTTGGGGTTTTCGTTAGTAGATGTGGTATCCCTAGAGTTATAGAAAGTGATAGGGGTATTCACTTTATTGTTAATAATTTTACAACATATGAGCAGTGATAGTAAGTTACATACTTTTGATCAGGCCCAAACCAGTGGGAAAATAGAGTAAAACTGTACTAGCTAGAATGATTGGATAGAATGATGGTCAAGACTAGATTGGAGTGGCCAGTAGCTTTGACCACTAGTTCTCCATATCATCAGAATCACTACTAAGCAGCCTCTTAACCTGTCACCTTTTGAAATACTTTTGACTTTTCCTGTGATGAGTTTATAATGAAGAGACTGTTTTAGATCTTGAATAGAAAAGCAAATAGTTAGACAGCAACAAAGAATGTTCGAAACACTGTCTCTTGATGTGTTCCACTAAATGTCATGAAGTTGGACAGTGAGAGAATTCTGTGGACTGTAATTTCTTACGTTCAAGTTGTTTGACAGAAAGGTACTAAGTGTTGACGACCAGCATCCCATCCCTAGGAGTAGCAGAGAGAAACTTGTACCCATTCCATCCACTGCAGAGAAGGCAATCCCCCCGGAAAAAGTTCCAATTACACTTGTGAATCTGTTCCTGGAGACCCAAGGTCACACTTAACAACACCTGAGTCAAGGACTTTACAAAGACTGGTGTCCAGCATGGAGCAGCAATTCTTCCTGTCTTTCCCTATCCAGTGTTTCTCTCATCTCATTCTTTTTTCAGGACAGTCAGGTCTTTCAATTGTGAACAGGTGACAGAGGCTGGTTCAGGTAGTGATATTGAGGAGTTGGGGATGAAGGAGAAGTTGTTAGCACAATCGGTCCAGCCAATTACTCTATTCAATTCAGGGGTAAAGGAAAAATTTGTTGACCTCGGTGCTCGGAGACAGTGTGAGGGGCTACTGTCTGAGGTATTGTATCCGTAAGTACTTTGACCCCATAGTTGAAGAGAAGTGCATCCAGCGATGCCAGTACAGTAATATTCGGACTTGAGCGGGTATCCTTGAGAATGATTATCATTATTTGGTGGGTAAGTTTTAGACCAAACTGAGTGCTGGTTGTGCTCTCACGTGCCTCAGAGATTATGTCAAGTAGGACTAGTTCTCTTTCCACTAAATATTTCTGAGGTACCCGAATTATGGGGTGAGAGGTCAGTAAGGGAAAGGTGATACAGCTAGGTCCCAATATTCGCCAGGCCGATCACCATTTCACGTACAAAGAAACTTGAGTATTGGGAGACTGAGAAGAACAAACAGACAATAGCCCGCCCCAAAAGTGTTGATAAAAAAAATCTGTTGATATTATTAGAGTGTATATACTAACACAGGTTGTAGGAGATCAAAAATGACATTGTTGACAGACATAGGATGATGTTATTGGTGAAAGTGTATTATTCAAATGTCATCTAAGCTAAAAGACATGCTTCGGATAGATGACCATGTTGGGCATGAAGAACGTTAGTAGAATACTCTATATTGTCATAACACACTTTATCGTACCTTGTGTCCTTCCAGATAATGTGTTACATCTGTGGGTGAAGGGCATACAAAAGGTGAACACCGAGCTCCAAAGGTATATGGTCTATAGGAAAAGAAAATTGTTTCTAGGATTGTGACCCTCTTTCATGGTTACCTGACTAATATTCATACACAGTGTGGTCAGACGTAAAGGGGGACATACATTACAGAACAATGAAACGTACTACTGAGATCCTGCAAAAAATCTTTAAGGTGATAGTTTTGTGCACTATCAAAGGGTGGAGCTGTCGAAGTCAAATAATTGGATGAAGTAAATCAAATTGATTATTATGGTTTTACTGTGCGATTGCGATCAGTACGCCATGTGTTATGACGCAATCACACGATAAATAAATGCACACACACATTTACACAAACACATACACTTGTAATTAGTTCATATTAAAAATAGTTCCAACACATAATTATTTATGACCGAATGTAGCAGAATTTATGGTTAAATATTATAATGTTATATATACTTTTGTGGGATCTAAGGATCAGGATACAGGAAACATATCATGTCTAGTATCATTCTAATCCCCTATTTATCCTCAGACGCCCGGTTCAATTGCCTACAGGATCGCACCTTGCGTATGCAAGATATGGATTATAGGGAATAAATGATCAAAATGGTATTGTGTGTGTGTTATGTAAATAGACCAGTTTGAACCAGCTTTCGGCAGGAAGATTAGTATGCATCTTTTGGAGAGCTGACCCCCACCCTTGGAGGGCATCGTTTGAACTGGCCAATGACCTGCATTACACTGGACTATCCTGAAGCCTGAATCTATGGAAACATGCCAAATCATCTGTATTGTTTTCACTGTATCACTAACTGTATATAAGCAGGGGCTCTGGGGCCTTTAGACAGTCTTTTGACCACAGACTTCAGGATTGAATAACTGTAAACTGGATCCAGAGCGCCCACATATGTAATTGGCTGTACTTATATTATTGAATTATTATTCTTTTGCTTGTGCTAATAAACTGCATTGTGCGTTGGAACCACAACAATCGTAGTGAACAATAATTATTGGTAAGCGATTAAATAACTTTATTAAGGGTTGGAATAGGCAATTTATATAACAATATCTATGATTTTTATTGCAGGTTATTTAGAGATCAGTCTTCTAGAAATGTGTGCTGTTCATTAGAGTGTCAGAATAATGAGTAGTTCTGTTGTTATTATAGTGGATATAGTATAGATATATGATATATTTAATATACAAAAAAACAGGGTGCTATTTGACTGTGAACAGCAAACCCCTAAAAACAAATAGATTTCTTGCTTTTAAAATCCCACTTGTTTCAAGCTGAAAGCAATTTTGTGAGGAGCATTATAGCAGTGACATCTGAACTATTTAGTGGACCAAAATCAGGGTGCTGTTTGGCTGTGAGCAGTACACCCCAAAATACAAATAGATTTATTGCTTTTAAAATCCCTTGTGTTTCAAGCTGCAAGCAATTTTGTGAGGGGAAGTATTAGTGACATATTTAGTAAGTGGCCAAATAACAAGGTGTTCTTTGATTTTGAGACGCACATCCCTCCAAAAACTATAATTTCTTTTAAAGGACTAATTGTCTACATTTGAATTATATTGTGAAGCAGTGTTAGAAGAATTATAAGGTAACATTCCCTCCTTTCACTATATCACTGGGTGTTCACCTGGTATGGTGGCAGCTATAAGTACCTCCAACTTCAAGTAGCTTTACTCTTGTCAACCATGGATCACTCTACATATCAGGAGCAGCCCAGTACCAGTACTAGAAGTACTAGTATTTTTTTTTACCTCTAGTAGTAAAGATCACTGCGGGAACAAAGTGTAAAAAAGAATGCCCAAAATCCAAAGGAAACAACAGCTCTTGATGTAGGAATTAAGGGAAAAGTTTCTGGTGAATGTGGCAATTTGTCCTAAAATATGAAAATAGCTCACATTCCATGCACCACCCATGGTGGCAAGAAAAGGCTCAGACCATTACCACTTTTTGCTAGTAGGGGTCCTGCTAGTGCTGGTACACGTACTAGAATGCCCAATGCAAAAATGAAAGTTTCCAACACGCTCATGCATCTATCATAATTTCCACTGCACCCCATTCTTGCTCAGAATGTAGATCTGTCACCTCCAAAACAGTCACATCACTGCATGAAAAGAACACTGAGACTGAAGAACAACTTAGGCATGCACAGAATCCTGAGGAGTGTCTAAGGGTACCCACGAGTGTTATATGTGAGTCTGATGTTTCAGATTCTGACACTGTAATTATAGATCAGCCTCCTTTAATAGATTTCTCAACCATTTGGAAATGTGAGGATGAGTAGTAATGATGATGATTTAGACATAGAAATGGAGGATTCTGCTTTGGAACTTGCAAATGTGTGAGAGGATGTGAAAAATAATGTGTTGTACTTGACAAGATAATGAGGAGCATGATGATGAGAATGATTGTTTTGAAGTAATACAGCCACCAGTGGTACAACCTCATGCCCTTCATAAGTGTATTGTCATGCAAGGACATAAGATAAAAAAAAAAAGCCCTGCTTGTGTTTGGATAAATTTTATCCCAACCCAGACAACATTTGTCAAGGCATCTGTAGCCTTTATGATGCCACAATATGTAGAGGTAGAGATGTTAATAATCTAGGCATCTCCTCCCTGTCATTTTCCCCGAGGTCATTAAAGTAGTTTTTCAAAAGGTAGACAATTGTGTATAGTATCAAGCAGCCCAGCACTAGTTAGCAGCCAAATGAATAGACACCTCTTGCAAACTTCAGCAACCTCTTCATTATTAGTATGTATTCCAGCATCCAATTTTACAAATCAAACTAACTCCCCTAATTAAATCAATGATTCTCAAAAGACATCATTGCGCACTACAACCATGGCCAAAAAAATTCTTCTGTGAAGAAACACATCTGCTATATGGCTGTGTCCATCAGTGTAGGTGGCAACTCAAAATGAAACAGAAATTGCAGTCTTAAAACAGAGAATGTTGGAGTCACATGGAAGGCGACCACATCATGGTATCCAAAAACAAATGTCTTTGTGCACATGCCATAAGAATGACACATTACTGGCCTTAAATTAAAGCCACCAGGATACGCTTCTGACTCAGAGCTGCATGCAGGGTTCATGGTGAGCTTGACATTAGAATATAGTAATATGTAACCAAGACATCATTATTCCCAAAGTCTACTTTATTTTCAGTGTACTCAACATACAATGTATACCTTGAGCAATAGTATATATGAAAGAGTACTAAACAATCCACAAGTGAGAATATCATTTCTACAGATAACAGGGGCTGGGCAAGGGGGCATATGGACTACCTTGCACTGAGTCCCTGGGCTACATGCATTTATTTCCCCCTAATAGGCTGCTGAGCTTAGTCTCGCTTCCTGGGATAAAATTTATCAGCCAGTCCCTGAGAGCTACCAAACATTGTACCCCTGCTCTGCTTGTGTCTCTAGATGCTGAAAAGTCCTTTTATTAAGTTTTTTAATAGAAAACAAAATCCATTAACTGCCTATTCCTGGCTGCTTGAGGACATACTCACACCCACCGACCAGTATGACTAAGTCAAGGAGATAGTGGCCTTGCGGCTGTTGATGGGATAAAAATACGTCCTTGACTAGATTGCTCTTATGATGAAGAATATGGGCAGGCTAAGCTCACGGGAATGGGGGGGGGGGAATATGTCCACCGTGCCAGTCCCATAGTGGGCTACCTTGGGCTCTCCCACTGATCTACATGCATCTATTTTTCCCTAATAGGCACCTGAGCGGAGTCTCGCCATGGGCTAAAATTTGCCAGCCAGCCCCTGATGAAGAACTTTCATGGTTTTTAAGTTGTGTTTTAAAAATAGAGAATATTTGGAGTCACACAGAAAGCGACCACATCATGGTATCCAGAAATGAATGCCTTTATGCACATGCCGTAAAATTGACACATTACTGGTCTTATTTTTAAGCCATCAGGGCATGCTTACATATCTCCTCTGACCTCTGCCCGAGATCCCATCTGATCCCCACATTGATCCACCCTGATTAAATGTGCTTTATCCCGGGCTAACAGGCAGTCAGTATACTTGATTTGTACAGCAAATGAAGATTCTACCCTCAGTTTGGTGGTGTCTCTATATGCTGAAAAGGCCTTTCATAGGGTTTCCTGGCACTGTATGAAAGGTACACGCAAAGTAAAGAGCTTTCAAGGCAAATCTTATGCGGAGTTCTTTCATTCTACCATAACCCGTCTGCTGCTGTTCTTGCTTGAGAATGGCACCAGACAAGGCTACCATTTATCTCCTCTCCATTTTTCTCTCTTGATGGAGCCACTTTCATCTAGGATCCACAATAACCATAATATCACTGGCAAACGAGCTGTAGAAAATCAGTATCCTCTTAACACTTACAAACTCTCACACTAAAGCACTAGCTGGTAATATGATTTAAGCACTGTAGAGTTTTGTAATTTGAGGTTTTCTATTTTTAAGGAAGCATTTGAAAAATGAAAAAAACAAAACAAATTCTTCTGGTGCAGCCAACATTCATCTATCTACTTGTCTAAAATTACCATCCTATCAGCCAGTGCTCTGCCACTATGTTTCAAACGGATTGTAGCATACTTTCCACACAAAACGTGGTTGTTCATCACCATCCTCTTCATCCTTTTAGATTAGTAGTGCAGCACACAATGTCAGATCATTCACAGGCAAGCTACTCTTTGCATCACTGGATTCACATTGAAACATACCAGTGTCTATCTCCTGGAAAAACTCAGAAATGTCATAGCAAAATGACTCGCCCCAGGATTCCTCATTGCTGATAGCGGAGTGCACATTGTGCTTTACAACTGGGTGAATTTCAAACCACAATATGCTTTGCACACACAATAAATTTGGAGGTGCAGATTTTCTTAAAATATAGAGATTGATGCAGGAGTTGCTGTCTGTGGCTCATAAAATTTCTGGGTATTTTCAGCATTCAGTCACCACATGCAGATCATTAGAGCAGCTTCCAAAAAATGAAATGCCATGACACCAACTAAAGCACGACGTAGTAATGAGGTTGAATTCCATACTTTATGCACACTGCTGTGTCCCTATGTTTCATAGGGGTTGTATCTTTTATTAAACTGCCATGTATTTGTATCGCTGCTCTATCTGAAATTGTAGCCGAATAGCTCGCTGCAGCATTTGGACGAAATGGGTGAAAATTATGACAGTTGTGAAGAGATCATTAGAAAATAGATTGTAAATGACTGTAAATGAATGTTAATGTTATAAATAGTAATGTAAGGACAAAATCAGCATAAAATGACATAATTGTACCTATTTTCCACAATTTTTAGAGAAATCCAGATCCAACACCAAAACCAAAACACATGAGGATTTTTGGCAAAAACCAAAATATGAAGTTGGTCTGTGCACATATCTAGTCTGTATGCTGGGATAACTACACTGTTTAATACAAAAGTTATTCCACAAATAACTTATCACTGTATGTCCATTGACTGAATGAATCTAATTCTGAAACTATCATAACAAACTATTTTCACTTCACAAAGATGATCCCATTATGCATTGAATTAGATTAATACCACTTTGTACATTGGTTTAGAAGCAGCTTGGCACATTTCTCTCTACAGAACAGGGGCAGGCTGGACCGGGGGACAGCAGCCACCCGGGCCGCTCAGTCTAACAGCTGTTCGGGCCGGCCGCCTCCCCCCCGTTTCCCCCGTGGATGCAATAATTTGTTAATATTACCTGTGTCCGCATCGCGATGCGGCCACGTCAGCGCACAGCGCACGTGATGCGGCCGCGTCATTATAACGCAGCCGCATTGCGTGTCATGTGATGCGGCCGCCTGTGCGCCCCCCCGCGCTGAAACCTCCCAGCCCGCGCCTGCTACACAACCTTTTCCACTCATTGACATTTTTAGGCAAATAATATCAGAATTTTTCAAATTGATTCCTTAACTAATCCAAAATGCTAAATGACTTTTGCTTCAGACATTTAATTGCACATTTACTTTAGGGAATGTTCTTGTACTGCATTACTATTGCTCCATAAAGATGAAATTTAAAATTGGTATACCCATATAACCTGAAGATTATTAGAGCAGCAAAACCCATTCCATTCTTCCTATTGGGACACAAACAAAGTTTCAAAGTTTCTCTATTTCAACTTTTTATGTTGGGAACACTATGCATAACTTGCACGCCATGAAGCTTCAACCCTCAATCTACTGCAGGATTTGGTATAGTTTGGTAGAAGATATAATTCATTGTTTCCTCAATGCAACCCACCCAATTTGTGTAGCTCAAACCATGATACTCATGCTGCTATTTATAATTTTATTTTAACACAGATATTTTACCAATAAGTAGCCTGGTATATTTTTATTTAATTTTAATTACTAAGGCCTAGATAGAAGTCAAATCACATTTTAGGTCAAATTAAGCAAATAATATTGTTTACAACAAAAACATTTTTAGTTATAAAGTGCAAAAATATATATTGTAGCATAAATTCCATTTATTGAAATTAACACTTACTTTATGAAAAGTTCTAAAATAGGCTGCTTTTTCATCTGGAAATTTTTCTAGTCTTCTTGGCCCTTTACTGGAAGCCTTCTTAAAAACTAACCAGCAGCGCCTGAAAATCTGAAATCAAAAGTACAGCATCTATGAATATACTGATTTCATGTCAAAATGAAGTCAATTTCTAGAGCAAATGAAGACACATAATTTTAACAATACATAATATAGAATAATCAACTTTGCTATATGAACTTTTGATTATTTGATTGGCTACATGTTGTTGATGTCTATCCACACCCAATTATAAATACTGTGTTTAGCCTCTTTTCATTGAACTGGACTGAACACAACAAGACCATGAACAATATTAGGAAACGCCAATGTGAAATCACTCGGGTGTTGGTAGATTATTGGCTAAATTAGTTTGACCAGGTTGGAAGTCAGCTATGCTAAGTTGGTAAACTGGCCACAGAAGAGATACTGTCAGCACTGGATATTGCATCCTACTGGGATCTGGCACATGGTCTGATCATGTAGCCTGTAACTGGGAAGATTACTAAGACAACAAAATTTGAATTAAAGATATGAGCTACGAAGGCTTGCTGCGATCAATAATACTGGCAAATGCATCTTAATACTATGGTTCTAGTGACTGAGTGTTCTGTCAGCTCACAAAAAATAGCTGAAAAAAGAAATATTGGGTCAATGAGTTAATCAGTTTTGTAAGATGAAAGTCAGACAGACAGCAGAGATAAATGATCCTTCCAATGAAGGTAAGGGCAGTACACATAGAAATATTTATTTATCTATCTATCTACATATATAAATATATATTTTTATATATATATATATATATATATATATATATATATATATATATATATACATATATAAATATATTTTTATATATATATATATATATATATATATATATATATATATATACACATACACACAACACCATGTACAGCCCTGGTGCATAAAATACAATATACAAGCTAACAATTACTTAGGCATGGCATTTACTTATTATTGTTTGTACAAACTCATTTTTGGTAAAATCTCTGTGGAGATAAAATGCAAGCAATATGTTGTGGAACTGGGCTGAAAATAAATGTAGTGCTCACATGTGTCCAGATTTTCTTAGCTATTGGCACTGGCAGCCCATAACGTCTAACTTGTACTTTCCTAGAATTCAGACCCTTTATTCACCTGGATTACTAGGGTTAGGAAAATAAATTCTTTCAACAGTTTCACTGCACTGTCACTCAAAAGGAACTAAGAGCTGGCTTCTATAGATTGAGAAAAATTAATTTGAAAGAGATGTCAGATGTGTTTTTATGGGTATTGCAATGGTATTATTCTATGAAAATTCTGTTCTTTAAGCTGAATAAAAATGTGACATCATGTCAGCTTTAATGAAAATCTACATGACCCAGTCATTAAATACTAATTATAGACATTCAAATTTAAATTTGTTCCCTTTCTTATTGATTTGTATTCATTACACAGACATTTAATTCATAAATATATAAACACATATTTATAAATTCAATTTCGGTATGACTTTCACATTAAAATGACATATCAGTATTGTATAATTGCTAAGATTTATTAAGAAACAACATTTATTGTATTATAAAAAATAAATTAAGAGTGACAATCTTGAAATATATTGTTAGGTCAGAAATCTTACATATAACACATCAGTCATTTAATCTATTTGGAGACAAAAATCATTTATATTAAGCCATGTGCTTTTTATAAGCTGTGAGCTTTGTGAACTGGCTCTGTCATCATTACTGAAAAAGATAGGTACAAATGTCAATATTGGAAGTAAGCATTAATAAACAGTATTTCAGCAATAAGGTAAAGAAGGTCTATCCGATTTGGGTAAAACATGCACATCACAAAAGTGTTTCTCTGCATCCAAGTTTTTTGCTATAACTAGGAAGACTTAAATTCTCAAGAGTTAAAGGTGGACAAAGGCAAATCTTTTGAGGGTGCTCTACCCTTGGAGCAAAGATCCATTCCGATAATGGTCATGAGCATGGACCTTTCTGTGGGCTCCCTCCACAAAAGCTGCAACCAGCAACAGGCTACTAAAGGTTGGGATGCTCACTCTATAACAGGGAAATTTGCATCATTGGGACCCACTGTCATAATGTGATAAAGCCCCAGCATGTGCAGCACAAAGATGAGTTCCCTAGTGGAATTGTGCCTGCATACAGAATGCAGGCCCCTGCAAAAACAGCCCATTCTGAAAGTACTGGTAAAAGTTAGAAATCAGCATTTATCTATGTGGCACTACTGTTCTCAACCATGCTTGGAATCAAAAAACTGCTTGGCAAGGCTGGTATTTGTAGAATTACAACTTTAGTTCTAACTTGGCCTCAAAATGAACTGTTGATTTCAGCACCCTGGAGAGCAGCAATTAAAGATCAAGCAAAGCTAAGTACATTGAATATATTTTAATTTATTTATTGTACAAGACATACATTTTGTCAATAACCTTAGTCATTGTTTTCATATAAATTGAGGAGGCTAATTATGAACTATAAAGTTAGTGCATGGCAGAATATGTTGGGAGTTCTAGGATTCCAATGGCAGGACAGTTACAAGTTAATTATGCCTTGGACTTCCATATTTATCAAACATCAAGACTTAAAACATCAGGACATCCATAATATAAAGACTTTGATGCATTTATATATCAGCTCTTGCTTTCGTTTGAATTCTAAAAGCAGTAGAATAATAAATGCTTATTCCTGAAATCGGGTTTATTATCTTAAACAATATTTTTTTCAAAGGCAAATATAAAATCTTCATTATGCTCATTATGTGAAGAAGTCCATTCAGCATGTAAGATGACTTATAAGCACTGACACCTCAGTATTCTAGTGGTATGTACAGTCATGGCCAAAAGTTTTGAGAATGACACAAGTATTGGTTTTTACAAAGTTGCTGCTTCAGTGTTTTTATACCTTTTTGTCAGATATTGCTATGGTATACTGAAGTAAAATTACAAGCATTTTATAAGTGTCAAAGGCTTTTATTGACAATTACATAAAGTTTATGCAGAGAGTCAATATTTGCAGTGTTGACCCTTCTTTTTGAAGACCTCTGCAATTCACTCTGGCATGCTGTCAATCAACTTCTGGGCCACATACTGACTGATGTCCTTCTATTCTTGCCTAATCAATGCTTGGAGTTTGTCAAAATTTGTGGGGTTTTATTTGTCCACCCGCCTCTTGAGGATTGACCACAGGTTCTCAATGGGATTAAGGTCTGGGGAGTTTCCTGGCCATGTACCCAAAATTTTGATGTTTTGATCCCTGAGCCACTTAGTTTTCACTTTTGCCTTATGGCAAGATGCTCCATCATGCTGGAAAAGGCAATGTTCGTCATCAAACTGTTCTTGGATGGTTGGGAGAATTTGCTCTTTAAAGATGTTTTGGTACCATTCTTTAATCATGGCTGTGTTCTTAGGCAGAATTGTGAGTGACCCCACTCCCTTGGCTGAGAAGCAACTCCACACATGAATGGTCTTAGGATGCTTTACTGTTGGCATGACACAGGACTGATGGTAGTGCTCCCCTTTCCTTCTCCGGACAAGCGTTTTTCCAGATGCCCAAACAATCTGAAAGGGGATTCATCAGAGAAAATGACTTTATCCCAGTCCTCAGCAGTCCAATCCCTGTACCTTTTGCAGAATATCAGTCTGTCCCTGATGTTTTTCCTGGAGAGAAGTGGCTTCTTTGCTGGCCTTCTTGACACCAGGCCATCCTCTGCACTGGTGGTGCCCCGATCCCGCAGCTGAATCAACTTTAGGAGACAGTCCTGGCACTTGCTGGACATTCCTGGGCACCCTGAAGCCTTATTCACAACTATTGAACTTCTCTCATTGAAGTTCTTGGTGATTCCATAAATGGTTGATTTAGGTGTAATCTTACTAGCAGCAATATCCTTGCCTTGTGCAAAACAATGATGACTGCAAGTGTTTCCTTGCAGGTAACCATGGTTAACAGAGGAAGAACAATGATTTCAATCACCACTCTTTTAAAGCTTTCAGTCTGTTATTCTAACTTAATCAGCATGTGACAGAGAGATCCTCATTGTCCTCGTCGACACTATCGCCTCTGTTAACGAGAGAATCACTGACCTGCTGTCAGCATGTCCTTTTGTGGCAGGGCTGAAATGCAGTGGAAATGTTGTTTTTGGGATAAAGTTCATTGTCATATCAAAGAGGGACTTTGACATTAATTGCAATTCATCTGATCACTCTTCATGACATTCTGGAGTATATGCAAATTGCCATCATAAAAACTGAGACAGCAGACTTTTTGAATAATAATATTAGTATCATTGTCAAAACTTTTGGATATGGCTGTATATTTCATTTTTGTGAGAAATGGTTTCTATTGGCACTGTGATGGAATAAGTTTTTTTTCACATTCATTTAATCTATTTAGCAACTACAGGCATTGTGACTATATCCTAAATGGATGTAAATAAATGTCCTGTTAAAAAAAGAAATGCATTTCAACCCTTTATGTTGCAGCCTCTATTTTCGGCATTATAAACAGGAACCATTTAATTGATAATGAATTTTGTGTTCCCCAACTTAATCAGTTTATCAGCATCTTTTTTTGTTAATTTACTTTAAATGTTGTTCACAACTTTGCAGGGACCACTTTTTGCTACCTGTGTCACATTATTGTGTGCTTGAAACAGTATTAAATGTTGGAGATAAGGCAACTGTACAAAAAGGATAAATTACTTTTATCCCAGTAAGTAGGGGGTTGCAACTTAGTATGAGAATAGTGGAAAAACAGTGATGCAATAGAAGAGCCATGAAGTTAGATACAGAGGTTCTTGTGGTGATATTGCACTTACACTCAATATCATGTGGTTGTCATTCACATTAATACAATTTTTGCACAAACTCTTCAAAAATAGCTTTCAGTTTATTCATACTACTGTGTGCAGTATTCTGCAGGACACACTCTATAAATTTCAGATAGCTTTGCGCTGGTATAACAGATAATTTAAATAATGCTGAAACAGTGTAAGCAACTTCCAGAAAGTTTTGCTGGTGAGATTCTTTTGTAACAATTGTATTACAGTATATATGCATGGATTATTTATATATATATTATTTATATATATATTATATATATATATATATATATATATATATACATACATATATACTGTACGTATAGGAAAAGACACAAATGAAAAGAGTTTACTTGCACAAATATGTTCAATCAGATGCATCTCAAAATGCATCCACCTCATACACAATTTGTTCAAGGTATACATCATGATAGTGAGAAAATATAGAGTTAGCATAAAACAAGTGACTTGACAGTTAGTAGTAAATGCTAATATCACATTAAACTATTTGTAGATATTATAATAAAACCAGATTATTGTCTGTAAAGTAATTACTAAATGCAAATGTTGCATTATCATTATAAAATTTAATGGAAAACGAACCCAAATTAAATACAAACATCATTTAGTTTCCCCTTTAAAAATCAGAATCTTATTGATGTATGTATGTCTTATATATGTATTGATTGTTGTTTTAAATTATCTGACAGTTGATAATTATTTGTTTCAAAAATCCATTTGGAATCTTCTTTCCTACAATAGTCCAAAATCAATTATCATTAAAGTAATGCAAATATTTGGCTGCAAGTTCATATAATATTTCTGTGACACTAATGTTTTAAGTACTATTAACTGGAGAGGACAACCAGAGGCAGCTAGCTACTGCTGCTTATAGTCAACATCATCATTGCATGTTATTGCACCAGCTCTCCAGGACCTGCAACAGGCATCTTTGTGTATGCATCCATGTCTAATTGTGTAGCAATTATGTAAAAACGCGCCCTTACTGTACACTGCCTACACTTGCCCACCCTAAAAAAATATGTATGCAGACTTATGCATTTCTAGAGTTCTAGTATGTTAATGTGTATGTCATACAAAGAAAATAAATTGCCAAACTAAATTAGCCTGTAATTAGCCTGCAATGCTATGCGGGTCAGAAACCTATTAAATAAAACTGTGTTGATACAATAAATAGTATAAAGAACAAGGGCATGCAATACACATGTTCTACCGTTCTGCTGATCAGAGAATAGAATATATTTATTTATTTAATATTAACATGCACCAAGGATGACTGTGTACTCTTTTGAAAAGAGTTTTGAAGGAAAAAATAAAGGTGAACATATTAACCTCTTAATATTTAAATCTGTAAGTAATTTGAAACCATACTCCTAATGAACATATAACCTGGAAATCTCCTCTGAGACATATAAAGGAACAAGTTTATGACTGCAAAGGAACAGGCTATTGGATAGTTGTATCAATCACTATAAGATGACTATATTTCTCTAGGACTGCATGTAAACAGACTGTATCACTTCATACCAATTACCCAACACAGCGCACTAACTTGCCTCTGTCCATCTTCCCTCAAATGGCCATATAGAGCGTAATAAAATAATATTTTTGCTCCTGGTTGTAACTATTCAATGCCAATGACACTTGCATTAATAGCATCAACACAAAACTTCCCTGATACTTTTGTACACTAAAATGGCACATGTTGCAGAAGGAAAAAGAGTTTACAGAAAACAGAGAACATGTAATAAGTTACAGCATTTAGATTTGTTATTTTTGATTTTACAATTCCCACACAAGATCTGGTTTAGTTGTATTGATTCGCCATAAATAATCATGCATACAATATGAAACGTTACCAAAGTCTTGTCTTATTCCTTGTCCTAAAACTAAATCTCCTGACAGACACACCATGACATTATACTGTGTTCAAAGATGGCCATATGACTTGCGCATTTACTACTAACACTGTGAAGACACGGTTCTACACCTTCTCTGCACTACACTTGATGCTCTTTATGTAAATCTAATAATGTTGACATAAATGCATCATGAGAGGAGTCCGACTGAGTATATGCACATAAATGTTATTTCATTTCATATGTGTGTCTTTTTATACATTCGTTGCACAAATGCATCCAACTCTACGTGAGCCCTATAGCTTAGAGGAAGTCAATTCAATTGGTGGTAGTCAGTATAACGATAGAGACAACACCGACGGTGAAGAGGCCGACATGATTACACCGAAAGTATAATCAACGACAGGCTGATAACACTGACAGGTTGAAAATGACACTTGAAACAGCTCCAATGAAGGAACATCCTGGCAGGCTACAATGATGTCAGTTTCAAGTTCCCCACTGTCATTCACTGCTAATTTAAGGAGGCACTGGCTGCACATTGCTCTACACAAAGCCTACAACATTGTACTGCCAGCACTTCAATTAATTACCACCTTAACAGCCAGATTGACAGTGGGGAACTTGAAACTGACGTCATTGTAGCCTGCCGAGATGTTCCTTCATCGGAGCTGTTTCAAGTGTCATCTTCAACCAGTCAGTGTTTTCAGCCTGTCATGGATTACACCTTCGGTATAATCACGTCGGCCACTTCACAATTGGTGTTGTCACTATCGTTATAAGGTACCCCACTCAAATCAATGGAATAAATATAAAAATGGTGGATGCAAGATAATTCATATTGCTAATGTATTTAATACACAAGGTAACCTGAGTAACTGATAAACGATAGGATTGCTAACTATAAGCCATTTGAATTCTTGTGGCCTCTTTTGAGATCTATATAAGATGTGATGCGTCCAATCCCAGATGATTTAGGTTCAATACAAGGTGGACTAAACCAAGAATGGAAATGATGATATCTCTAATGAAGTGAGAAGACCACTTTCATTCCTTGCTATGCAAACCCCATGTGGCATGTATTTTTTGGATGTAGAATCTAAAAAAACTTATCAATTATGGGTGGATAAAACTATAGAATATAATTCTGACAATTAGGATTGTATTAAATGTATTTATGTCATAGAAATGCTTTGTTGCCCAGTATCTTAGTTGAGTGATAATAATGCATGAATGTATTTTCTTATACAACATACTTTAAAAACATTAAACTTATACAATTATACTATACATTTCACAAAGCCTAAAAATTGACAAGCCTAAACAATAATATATAAAATCAGCAATTTGCTAGCAGCATTGTTACATGCACAGTTTTATTGATAATTAGTTTGGTAATACAGTTTCACAACAATTGTTAATCCATAATTAATTATTTTACTTTACAATAACCTCATTCTTTGCAAGTTCGGCAATGCTAGCATGGGGTTGTGACAAAACATGACATACTTGCATTGTCCTTTCCTCAGGCATATGAATAATTATGCAAATGACACAAAAGTATGTACTGTAGCTATTTGAACATAATCATTCAGATCTGTTCAGTTAGCATACTAGAACAAAATATGTGCAGGCAGCTCAGAGTAATAACATATTTTTATTGCTTCACGTCAACAATGACCTCCTGAAATGATTACAATTACCATTTAGAATGATAGGAAAGAGGCTTAGTTCAGAGACCTTTACAGGCACATTAGTCACAATATACATCAAGTTTAAAAATTCTAAAAAAGTATTATCTAAAACATACTTCATTCTGTTAACTATATAAAAGGGTATACCATTTTACAAATCACTCACAATACCATTAAATAATCTATAATTTAAAAGCCTAGCAGCGTGTGTTAGTCTGTGTGTGGAAAAAAAACAACAAGCTGCAGCGCCACCTGCTGGGCGGAGTTTTACACTGACCTACTAAATTCTTAGCATTCTCTAATATATAAAAGTGTGTTAGTGTGTGTGTGTGTGTGGAAAAAATTATTTTCTCAGAAAGGGCTCATCCAATTGACCTGAAATTTGGTATACTGACATTATTTGACAAAAAAATTAGAATAGTGAAGTCAGTTAACTTCCATCATCCCCCCTTCCCCACCGTGGGAGGGGTAGTAAAGGCTAAATTTACGAGTTGAGGGGTCAAACTCATTTTCGTGAGGTAATTTTACATCATGAACACACATTAAAAAGGGCACTTGCGTCGGGAAGTAACGCTCTTCCCCTGAGGAGGCCTGGGCTAGGCCCAAATATATGACAAGAACCTTTTTAAGACCTTAAGTAGCTTGATTTGACTAGAATGCATGAGTATCATGCACGGGTTAACTTGTCTGGTATAAGCATTTACAAAAACAGAAACATATATATTTGTAAATGCTGCAAATATACTTTATGACTGTCATCGCTTTTATGAAATCAAGCAAAGCTGTACGTTATAATAGTTTAAACCCAATGGACATTTCTATTTTCTACCTATATGTAGCTCATTATGTAACTATTTCATACAATGTATGTGATTGCAAATGGTAGGTAGAGTGTCTTCTCATCCTTTAAGGCACTCTAATGCTGCAATACTTACTTACATTTGTATTTTTTCTATATTTAGATATGAGTGACATCCTTGGGGTGGTATGACACCACTGATCAAGTGGTAAGAACATATGACGGAGAACAGTTTAATCATAGTCTGTACAGAGGGTTATTACTAAACTATGTTTTGCATATTCAAATAAATTAGGCACAAAGCAAAGAACTTTTTGAGAGTATCTTCTGTGATTGCCAGCTTGTAGATGCCATTTTTTAAATAATATCATTTTAAATATCCCCAGTTATGCAAATATAGGAATTTATATTTGGTATAAATTGTTCCATGTAGGAGCAATAAGTGTCTTTTCTAGAATTTGATTTTAAAATTAAATCTATTAAAAGTAAAGTACAATCATGAAAATAATAGCTAAAATTCAGATGGATCGTGGTTGATTTAGACAATTAGCGTGAACAGACATTTCACAGAATTGTTTTTGTCAAACATCTACTCTTTCCAAACTTATTTCAACTCAATTGCAGTCTCTATATTAGCTGTGGATTGTAGCAAACAGAAATACACTTATGTCTCATAAGCTATAGTATATTAAATTCCCACAATATTGCAGAAAAAGCCTATTTTCCCCTCTTACTATAATGTAGTTACCAGCTGATATTATCAGTCTCTGGGACACACAGTTTAGTATCATCATAGAATTATAGAGGTTTACATTAATGTTGCTCTCCAGGATTAACTGATCTGCTGTTGACTCCTATTTCTCTGTTTATGGATGATTCAATTATATTAATACCAATGATTATTATCAAAGACACTAGGGTCATTCAAGTGAAATTGCTTTGACATGATAACTGCATAATGTTGCAGAAAATATTGGATGAACTCCACTAAAACCAAGCTAGTGCAGAAAGAAGATAGTGATAATTTGGTTCGTAAAATTATTTGTTTGCTCTCTTCCTCTCTCTCTCCCTCTCCTCCTCCTCCCTTTTCCCCAACTACCTTCCCCCTCCTTCTCCCTCCTCCTGAAAATATCTTATCACAAATAGGTGTAAGGGTTTTTGAAAGGCCTAACTTTGGGGCTAAAGAGCCAAGAGAGAGGATGGCATTTTGTCAAAGGTGGTCAACTAAAGGGACAGTTAGTACTGTAGAATCAGGGCTCCACTGATGGCATAAACACATGACACCTAAAAAACTTAATATGTTCTAGCTGAGAATATTGGGGTTTGAGGATCACTGTAGGTCATTGAACACCTCTGGTTCAAGTATTTATCCAATATACGTGACAAAGGATTAGCCAAGCTGTATTTTGGATCATGACGCATTGTGGACTTTAAAATAGTTTTGATGTCTTTAACATGTCAGGACTGCAAAGAAAATGTTATTCACATCCACATGGATAAGGGTGAATTAGAGGTAAACATCCTAAAAATTCCTGAGAAGGGCCTGGTTAAAAAGTGAGGGAGACTCAGGTATACCCTTGTGAAACAATCGTTGCGGTGTATTGTTAGCGTCTAAAATGTTAATGCAAAAAAAAAGAAAAACAAATAGCTAGAATAACAGGAAATGTAGGAATTCTGTGAGTGTTAACATTTCTATGGTTTTAGTTCAGCCTCCATCCACCTTCCTCAACCAGTCTATTAACCGGTCTGATAGGGGTTTTTCAAGGGCTGCACATGGCAAAAACTGTGCCTTACTGCATAAGCCTTCCCAGTACATGCATAATACCTTACTTCACTTCCATTTAAAGAGGTGAATATAGAGCAAGGTCTTGCTAGCATATATCATAATTCATGGGAAGCAAATTTGTCCAGTCTCACCTCCCCATTGGATGCAAGGAGAGCGCTTCTGTGATGTGATACATATGTGCAACAGTTACATGATCGACATTCAAATGGTCATCACCATAATATAGACAGGGTTGGAAAGTCAACAATAATGATATTGACAGTATTATTAGGTCGACAATTTAAATGTTGACAATAACATCCCTAACTGTCTACATTTCAATTGTCGTCCTAATACTGTCTACATTTCAATTGTCGACCTAATATTGTTAACTTTCTGAATGTCGACCAAATGAATGTCTAGCTAATGACTGCATACCTTTGGAAAATGTGAAGATGAGTAGTGTCGATGGTGATTTAGACATAGAATTTAACGATGCTGCTTTTGAACTTACTAATGTGCAACATGATGAGTGAGACCATTGTGGATCTGAAAATGTTGCAATGTGTTGTACTTGAAAAAGATAATGAGGAGAATGATAAATGTGTCCAAGTAAGTCAGCCACCAGTGGTACCACCTCATGTCCAGGATAAGTGCATTGACCAAAAAATTCACCTTTTGTGTGTGGAAATACAACCCATACAACATTTGTCAAGATATCTGTAGCCTTTGTAATACCACAATAAGTAGAGATAAGCACCTCTTCCCTTCATCATCATCATCATTTATTTATGTAGCGCTAGCAAATTCCATAGCACTTTACATATGGGTATAAACACAGTAATAAAATAATACTAGTCAATACAGACAGACAGATGTAATAAAAAATAAGGATGAAAATGTAAAGACTGTAAGCTCACTTCTTCCATTCATATTATTCCCACCTCTACAATATCTTGATTAAGGCCTGGTCAGACCTAATTAGTAAAGGAGAACTGATACTCATTTATCTGCAGGAGTTCAGCTTCCCTGCCCTCTCGAATACTGATCGGATCCTGTTGGAGCAATCTTTCACATAAAGAATTAGCAGACACAATAAAATCCACTTCCTCAGGCAAAAGCCCCAGCCCCTGATGGATTTTCAATTTCTTATTATAAGGCATTCAAAAATATACTTATTCTCCTGATGGTGCAGGCCTTCAACGCTATCTCTGAAGACACTTTTTTCTTCACCCAATCTCTAGAGGCCCACATTACAGTGCTAACTAAAGACGGTAAAGACCCGTCCCTGTGCCCTAGTTACAGACAGATATCTTTACTCAATGTAGATATTAAATTATCATCATCATCACCATTTATTTATATAGCACCACTGATTCCGCAGCGCTGTACAGAGAACTAATTCACATCAGTCCCTGCCCCTTTGGAGCTTACAGTCTAAATTCCCTAACATACACACACAGACAGAGAGACTAGGGTAAATTTTGATGGCTGACAATTAACCTGCCAGTATGTTTTTGGAGTGTGGGAGGAAACCGGAGCACCCAGAGGAAACCCACGCAAACATAGGGAGAACATACAAACTCAACACAGATAAGGCCACGGTCGGGAATTGAATTCATGACCCCAGCGATGTGAGGCAGAAGTGCTAACCACTTACCCACCATGCTGCCCAATTATATGCGAAACTTATCGTTAACTGGCTAAAATTTATGTCCCTGGGAGTAATCCACTCTGACCAAATGGGGTTTATCCCAACCTGTGTGGCACTGACTCACAGTACTAAAGTTATCGATCTAGTTAATTTGGCATTACACTCCACTACTCCATCCATGCTGTTGTCCATGGATGCCGAAAAGACCTTTGACCATATTGATTACTCATTTATATGGTGTATGTTAACCCATATGGGTCTAGGTCCTGTGGGCCTCCATCGGATTCTGGCTCTCTACCGTACACCCCCAGCCTGCACTAAAATTAGTGGGATGCTTTCGGGACCAGTGTTGATTTGTATTGACACCAGACAGGGATGTCCACTATCTCCCCTCGTTTTTATGCTCTGCATGGAAGCTCTGGCCAGATCCATCAGAGTCAACTCTGATATGAATGGGAAAGGTAAACTATAAATTATCACTTTTTGCGGACGACCTCCTTGCCGTGGTCACTAATCCGGTTATTTCAATTCCCAATTTGATTAAAGAATTTCCTTGTTTCAGCTTCCTTTCCAATTTAAAATTAATTATTTGAAATCGATAGTGCTTAACTTCTCTTTACCCCCTCATGTGATGGAAGGACTCCAAACCGGCATTTGATTGTTTCATATTAAGTATTTTGGAGTGTTCATCTCTACAGATTTAACCAAATTATTTGAGTTCAACTTTAGTCCTCCTTTAGTTCCGATCCGAGAGGACTTGAGGGAGTGGTGAGGCAAGGGCTTCTACTGGATAAGGAGGATCAACATAGTGAAAAATGAACATTCTCCTGTAAATTTTATATCTCCTACAGACTCTTCCCATTCACATACCTGACAAATGGTTCCTAGACCTACAGAGATTACTGAGAGACATTGTGGGGGGGGGGGGGGGGGACATTTCAGCCACGACATCCTATACAGATGGAGACACTTGGGAGGTCTAAAGCTCCCACACCAGCATATTAGTGTTAACACACAATACCAGGTCATTCACAACACCCTGTCTTTGGCCGTTTACTAGTACAGATGTGTGTACTGTGGTCTTAATTAGGTGCTTTGCTTTGATTTTACACCAGCAGTTGTCAGAAGTGTTTATAAACAAATAAGACCATCAAATAGTTTACATTGTTTTTAGCTATCTATTTCACCTATGGGAGAATGTGCACTATTTTTCTATTTTTCTCTGTCTTTGCTCTATGCATTTTTATTTAGTGGTTGAAACCAGGTCCCTGCCTATACATCAATGGGTTTATTTTGTATCTTCCGTGCTTACTTTATACAGAAGTGCATTCCTAGGCACATATGTATCTACAGATATAATAAGAAAGATTCAAAAATACGATATTAACACATGTAATAAACACAGCACCAAGTCCAAACCCTCTCAATATTTATTTAGGGCATACAAGAGTTATAAAAACACAGCAGAATGAAGGGTGTGTTCCTAAAGTGCTAGTATGTAAGGGCAGCATGGTGGCTTAGTGGTACTACATACTACCACTTTAGGAACTAGCACATGTGAGATGGAGTAGGGCATTTTTACAAGGGCTATTCCAGAAAAAGGTGGGTATGCTTCTGTTATATGCAAGTCATATTTGTGCAAAATAAATTGCATTGCAGTTTTTTTCGCCCACAGATTTTTCGGTTTCTAAATGCTTTCTAGGGCGGTTTCATGCATTCACTGGGGGGTATAGACTTGAAAACTAAAACAGTACCATATAAACTTATATTGCCCCTTCTTACTTGATGCAGGTCAAAAAAACACAATACAACATGCTCAATTTGTGGTGCAATATTTTTTCACCCATTTCTAAATTGGCTTTTGTCCCTTTAGCCACCTGATATACATTTGATGATCATTCACCTATAAGGTGATAAAGTTTTCCTATTTTGCAGGGTTCAGTCAAAGCCCTCTGATCAGAGGAAAAAATAATTCATTGGTAAAGCCTATGTCCAATAGACAGGCTCAAGCAAACTGCTTTTCTTTTGCTCAAACCTTGTTGTTAAGTCAGTTACAATTTTTGCATCTATTGTGGATCACAATTCTTTGTAGATAAACAATTGCTCACAGTACAATTTCTAAAAAACTGTGATGCATTAATATTATAAACCATCTCACAAAGTTTTTTGCGAATACAATATCCAACTTGAATGTCAGGATTGTTTATAAATAAATGAGGCATGAAAATGTGCAATCTAGTTTATTAATGGTCTGCGACTTGTCTCTAAAGTATTCAGAGGTTCTGAATTATACATACAGCTTTACTCAATATGAGAGAAAGTAAGAATTCAAAGATTCAATTCAAGCATAAAATCCCAAATATTCTCTGTTTTCTGCTGGTGATTCTTTCATACATGAATAAGTGGCCAACCTGAATGACAACATACAAAATAATACATTATGCATCCAAAAATAATACTACATTATGATTGGAGTTAATTATCAAGAAATAATTGTATTTCTGCCATTACAGTTAATGACTGGGAACAACATTTCCTACAGGCAAGTAATAAAAACTATTCAAATGCCTGCTAAGGTTATGCATGATAATTGCTTGATGATGTTAATATGTGCACAGTTTGAACAAAATTTTAGTATACATTTCTGTGCCTTATATTTTATAATTTGTGGTATATTATTACATAAAGATACTCAGTTCTATACTAGGCTATGACTTTCTTTTATACTAGTATGCATAAAAGAGGTGAGCAGTTCAGATTCTGCGGACTTTGACAAATTTGATGAGTTTCATTAAGACTCGGATTGACAGAGCCTGGAGTCTGCAGCAGACAGTAATGCAACTGCAAACAACTAATAAATAGATATAATAATTTTAATAATAACATTTTCAGCCAACCAGCTTTACTCAGCTCATAATGTTGCTATTTGTGAGGTGGTCAACTAGGCTGTAAACAAGTGCACATTATATAAATACTAATGTAGGAACAAAAAACAGTTCACAATTACATGATTGTATGAGGGGTTTTTTTAAAACCATTTTTCATCAAATGTATATTTATGTGTGAAATACAAAATTAAAACACTCATCTCTACATAAAATATTACAGGAGCAGATTTAGTAGATGAGCAAAGACTTATCTTAAATAACTCATGCAAGTATGGAGACATCAGGGTCCTTCTTTATTTCAAACAATATAAGTATTTAGATGGTAATATGAAAAGTATTATATCAGTGTCTTACTTTACAGTAAGTGTATATCTTGTGCCTAAATTGCCACCTTCAAATTTTTTTATTACCTGAAGGTCTTTTCCATGGAGAAAAAGAACTATAATGTGCCACATATTGTGAGCCCATATATTCATGTGTAATGTATTGTAATATCTTATGCTCATAATAAAATCTTGCTTGAATTATATAGGTTCTCAGGCATGTGCATCATTGTGACTAGAGAGTTGTGCAGAAGGAATGTAGCTATGTGCCCAAATCTGTAGAACATCCAGAGCTTTAAAATGTTCATACACAAAAGATAGGTCATGCATATCCAAGTGAAGCAGTGTTAAATCATATTAAAACACAATGTCAATATCACAAAATGTAACGCTAGCTCTTACTTCATAGATTACATACAAATAGATCATTTCAGACCATACAGTGCAAAACAAAAGCAAAAATCTTACTTGTGCATTTTGTATAATTGTAGCTTTTTGGTCATCAATATATTTGCAAATTTTCTCAAATTTGCATTTGATCTTATTTGGTTGTACATTGGTCTATGTAAGTTTTCTTAATATCTCCCACTGCACTACTTGAAGTGGACATGTTACAAGACAATGGCTGGCAAATTTTAGCCTGGAGGACAAGAATCAACTCAGCAGCCTATTAGTATTACTATTTTAAAGGAAAAAAAATGCAGGTTGCCCAGTGACCTAGCCCAAGGTGGCCCAATCTGGGACCGGCCGGGGAGGCAGATGCCCCCCAGCACAGCCTGCCCGTGCATGTTGCATTTTGTGTTTAACGCAAGTTGTTGTGTTTAATGCAAGTTGTATAAGATCAGCATATTACAGTATACTGTACATCAAAGTTACAGTTCAGTTGGAAACAGAATAGAGCTATTTTTCTCTCTTATAATATCATTAACGGGTTTAACCAGAAAGGACAGTTCACATTTAAATCATTTGAGGCACTGCACAGGAAAATAATAAATTAGGGACACAGAATTGTCCCTCTTGTCTGACTCTTCTAGCCCCACTTGAATCCTATCCTTAATTATACAGAAAATCCCTGATTCACCGGCCAGCCACTATACTTGTGAGTGTTAATACACAAGCAGCAGTATATTTTGTAGTTTATACCCTTTAGTATGACTGTAGCATTAGCATTCATTTTAAAACCTGTCCTATGCCGGATTCATGCCAATAAATATGATATAATTATGCAAACAGATCTTAGAGTTTAAACCTTCTCAGCATATAAAGAACAACTTCATTCTTACCTTGACAATCACAGGAGGGTAAAAATGTAGCAAATCCAAACAGAATATCCACAAAGAAACTGGCAATGCACAGCATGATTTGCTGAACCATTTTTGGCCATTTGAAATCATCACTGATTTCTTTAACAGATCCATGCCACAAATCAATGGTGTTTAATAAAATATGGAGAAGAGACTGTCAAATTCAAAGTTAAACCTGGGTATTACTATTACAGATGCATCTTCTCTTATCTTTGGCTTATTGACACAATGGCCCTGATTCATCAAGGCACGCATTCTGAGCGCAATCCACGTTTAGTATTAAATGCACGTATTTTGGCTTTGCTGAATTCATCCAGGCATGAATCTTAAGATACGTGTGCTGTTGAAATCAGAGGCAGATTTGCTGTGCTCTGCTACATAAGACCTTGCAGGATATGTCCAATACCAATAGGGATTATAAATCCACAAAAGAACACACAGAAAAAATAATAATAATAATAATAATAATAATAATAATAATAATAATAATGTCACCTGTTAATAATATAGGGCCTGATTCATTAAGGATCTTAACTTGAGACACTTCTTATTTTAGTATCCTGGACAAAACCATGTTACAATGCAAGGGGTGCAAATTAGTATTCTGTTTTGCGCATAAGTTAAATACTTACTGTTTTTTCATGTAGCACACAAATATCAACTTTAAATTTCAGTGTACAAATAAGCTATCAAGTATTTGTGTGCTACATGAAAAAACAGTCAGTATTTAACTTATGTGCAAAACAGAATAGTAATTTGCACCCCTTGCATTGTAACATGGTTTTGTCCAGGAGACTTAAATAAGAAGTTTCTTAAGTTAAGATCCTTAATGAATCAGGCTCATAGGCATTAATGATAACATAGTTTTTCTCTTTTTTTTTTTTTTAAAGTGTTTTTTTCTTTTTATATTTTTCCCTTTGAAATACATTAATTAGGATGTCGTTAGTGTTTTACTGAGCATAAAATACTTACGTTTGGCACTCGCCTACTATAAATTGACTACGGCAAACACCCCTTCCTCACCCAGTTCAATCCCCAAAATCGCAGCCTGTAGTAAGTGTCCTTTGCATTCAATTACGCAGCGGACAGGGCTGCTTTCACGGACATATCTCCCAGCTCTGGCCTTGTGGAATCAGGCCCAATGTGTACACTGAGGACCTCATTTAGAGTTGAACGGAAAGTCCGTCTAAGAAGTGTAGGAATGGGAGTGTGCAGCAGCTTGGTAGGGTATTACGAGTGGCAAGCAACCCCAGTCACGTTCCACTCGCAATACTCTACCGAGCTGCGAGGAATTCCTGCAGCTAGCTAACTGCTTGCGCCACCTAATTCCCGCCGTACAGTTTTAGCCCTTTTTTAATGTGTGTTGCGTCTGTGCCTCACTACGACTAGGATTTACTTACATGGTCACACCTTCATAATTCTGCGTTCCGCCCATTCTCTTGTAGTGAGCCGCAAGCTGTCGCAAGTGTTAATTGCCAAGATGCAGGCCAATATGGTGCTTGCTGCACATGCGTGATAGTGTTTTTTTGTTGGTTGCGCCTAAAACGGACTTTGCGTCCGACACTAAATGAGGTTCTGAAAAAGCAATATAAATCCCTTAGGCATTTTTCCACCTGATAACTAGAGCGGTTTCTTCAGAGGATAGAACACTGAGTTATTTCCTGGTTCTATTTAAACTATAAACATCCAATCAAAACGTGACCTTAATTAAACCCTAAAAGTAACTGCTTAGTGCAAAAAACATATAGCATCCAAGTGTAAAATTTACACCAATAATTAAGAGGCATCAACTCTAACGTAAGCAGACATAAACAAAAAGTAAACATTAACATTTTATAATGGGAACAGTAAAAAACTTATTTCTGCAAGTCTGCATAGATTGACTCTTCCTCTCTCTCGTATGCAAATGTATTATCACAAGTATCCGTAAAAAATCAGCACTAGATGTCATTCTTCTACATTACTGAGCAATATAAAATGATTACGACAAAACCAACTGACCATATTACCATATCTCCTGGAAGGATGATTAAGAATTAACAGCCACCACAATGGTCTAAATTAAAAATTTATGCTGCCCAGCACTAAGCTGGATTCGATGTCAAATAACCAGACAGATTCATTTTAGCTGTCAGTTTTTCAAATAACAATCAGTATCCACTCAAGTTACTCCACATAAGCAGTGTTTGGTCTAAATATCATGAGGTTTCTCATGCATCCTTAGTGTTATAACAGATATTATCTTGGTGTGTTAAACAATGCTATAATGCTATATATGACCGGCACCATCCTAAACTATCAGATCATGCAAATCAACTCAATGTGGTGGTATTTTATACACACATATAGAAGGGTTACACAAACAAAAAATAAAAAGTTATAGGGCACGTAAAGGGCATGTGGGGAAGTCTGGTAGCATGCGGTGAGGTCTCATGGGCACTTAATGGGCATGTGGGTAGATATGTGGGGCATGTGGGGTTTCCATATCTAATGTGCCTATACATTTCCCAAACAGGTCCCATCATTCCAGAATTCAGAGAAGAAACCAGCAGTAAGTTGTAAAAGCTGTAATAACAGGTAAGAGAGAACAATACAATATACCATTCTTTAGCCCTTCTAATTTTGTTTCCATACCTCTCTTGCTCACACTCTCTCTTCCTCGATTCTCTCACTCTCCCTTGATGTCCTCTATATCTCACTTTCCTCAATGTCCTGTCCATCCCGCTGTTGTGTGGCTACCTTCAATCTTACACACCTCCTTCCTGCCACCTTCACTCGCCCTTATCCCCTCCATTCATACCCTTATTGTTTTAGTTTTAGTTTCATGACCAGGGTCTGACTGGAGGTGACCCCCCCAGGAAAGACCCATGGGCCTTGAAGTCTTCCAGGGTCATCTGTTTGCTGTCTCAGTACAATAAGCTATCTCAGTACAGTAAGTAGAATGACATCTCTTTCTTATCCTGCTAAGAGCTCAGTCCTTGAGAGCAGAGATGGAACTACATCTATCCAGGGAACTAAATATATCTGAGGACTCAGTGTTAGTAAAAGTACACCGTGACCTGACCCCAATACTCTGACCTCAGTAGCCTACACAATATTCGCTGTAACCTCAATAGCTTACCACAGTAACCACAAGGACCTCAGCAGCACACTAGGCCCAAAATACACCCGGTGAGGTCCATCCCTATGACCCCCTGGCCCAGAGACAGCCCAGGCAGATCTCCTCAGTGGCAGTGTGATGCATGTCCTGCTACCCTCACAAGGTGTGACACAGAGACACACATCCTTACCCAGCCCAGACCTCCTTTCGTGTGGACAGCTACCATACTTGCATTCTGTTTGCGAAATGAACTTAATTGTGACCATGCAATATCTTTATAGGTCCCTTGTATAGTACCCTTTCCAAGGAGAAGTAGGTAAAAGGCTTGGCTGTCACACAAACATCCCTGTTTGTTGAAGCCTGGACCCCCCTGCAGAAGACTGCAAGCAAACAACCGTAATAATTCATATAGTTTATTTCCATAGATTGTTTTGTTCATTGTTCAAATTAGCAATAAATTGCAGCATAACACAAAATTGTAATCTACACATTTTTACACAGTTTAGTTCTTTATTTTGTTTGTTGCACTTTTTTATATTTGCATTTTAAAGTTAAAGTTTCTTTCTTGTTTCATTTTGTACTTGCAGTCGGGTTTGTTAAATTTGGTGCCCCCGTGCATGTAACCCCCCACCAAGTTCAAATATCAGGTTGAACCCCTATATCCCCTTATCACCAACATTATCTAGGTGGCCACCAGGTACCTAAGTCCCTTGTCTCCAGTGTTTGTTTTGCATGCACTATTTACAAGTTTGCATTCATTTTTGACATTAGTACTTTTATTTTCTAGCACTCTTCATTTTTTATTTTTTTTTCTTGTTTGCACTTTATTTGCACTAAACATTGTTATTTACGGTTTATTGATTAATACGTTTTTTGCGTTCAAGATCTATTGCCTGGTTTCATGTGTTTAAGCTTTTAAATAAAGGGTGGTCTTATTGGCACTTTTCCATTTATTTACAAGATTATGATTTATTTTGTTATTTGAAGGTCCCAACTTACAAAGACACATTTTATTGCCTTTTACATTTTTGGTACTTTGGTACATGTGTATTTCTGCTTGCCTGGAACCATCTTTAATATTGCTGAATGTATCACTAAAAATCTGGCTCAGTAGAATGCAAGCAAAGGAAAAAGCGCGAACAAGAAGAGAAAAATATTAAGAAGAAAATGATACTACAGTACTTCAATAAGCCACCCAATAAACAGCAAGATGTTGTGGAAAATAATAATTTATCTGCTGAGGCAGATGTTGAAGTTCTTAGCGAAGTTGTAGAAGAGAAGAGTCCTTCCTGCAGTACATCTCTTTCTAGAGAGTCTACTGCAAAGATACAACTAAGGTAGAAGACCTGACTTCAAGCAGCGCCTGTGAAATTCAAGAAAATGTTCATGATGTATATTGGAAGGATACAGCCAGGGCCGGACTGGGACTAAAAATCAGCCCTGGCATTTCAAGCATACAGGCCCATCTCTGTTGACGAGCTGGACAAAACTGTGTGCCGCTGCACAGCAGCGGCGCCGCCAGCGGCGTGCCCACATTATGTTGGGGGCGTGGTCAACATGGGGCATTGATACATACATTATAATAAAATATTACATTTATCAGGCCCTCCCTATCATGCCACCCCCCACCCCAGAAATACATTATAACACCCCCAGTCCACTGCACTTATCTTTTGTAGAGTGAGCAGGGAAGCTCTTAGTCTCACAAGATTAATAAATCTCATGAGACTTAGAGCTCCTCGGCTTGCTCTGCAGGCTGTGTCCTATCCAGGAACTGGGAGTAGCTACCTGCTCCCTCCTGCTAACCAGAGCTGGATTAAGGCTCGGGGGGCCCTAGGAACTTAAGACAGGGGGGCTCCTATGATGTAATATGGTTTTTAGACACATTTTCAACAAATACACAGGCAATACTGTGAGCACTACTATTAGGTGCACACAGTTCTGCCTTAACAAGCAGTACAATGTGAAGCAGTACATACCTCCAAACTGTCCTTGTAGTCAGACCAAATCCTGACTAAGCGGGACAGTCACCCACCAAATTCAGGACAGTTGGCAGAATGTCCTGGTCTCTCTTACCTGTCTTGTCATTGTCTCCACTTGTGGCTGCTGGTGTCTTTAGATCAGTTGCTGCTTGTCTGGATCCTGGAATGTTGGGGGCCCTATTTGTAAAAAAAAATGGTTACATGAAATTTAGAAAACTCCAACCAGCAGCGGTGTTAAATCAATATAATACCCACGTTTTAAAATTAGGCCTTACTCCAGCCCCAACATTAAAATGATAGTATTCACATTTGATAAATACATCTATTGCCCTCCAGCTAGCCCTGACATTAAATAGTATATACATTTAATAAATAGACCTATTTCCCTACAACCAGCCCCAACATTAAATTAATAGTATTCCCATTTAATAAATAAACTGCTTTCCCTCCCTCCAAACAACCCCAGCAAGAAATTAAATAGCATTTATATTTAATAAAAATAACCATTTCCCACAACCATCTCAGGCATTAAATAATTCATAATTTCATTTAATAAATATACCTAATTTTCCCCAAACAGCCCCACATTCACTTAATAGCACACATTATAGCCATATACTGTCCCCCACACACATTACAGTCATATACTGTCCCCACACACATTACAGTCATATACTGTCCCCCCACACACATTACAGTCATATACTGTCCCCCACACACATTACAGTCATATACTGTCCCCCACACACATTACAGTCATATACTGTCCCCCACACACATTATAGTCATATACTGTCCCCCCACACACATTATAGTCATATACTGTCCCCTTACACACATTATAGTCATATACTGTCCCCCCACACACATTGGCCATTTTTTATTTTCCCCCTCCTACAGCCATTGCCCCCCCATGCTGAAATTTTCACCCTCAATTCCCCCTGCGGACATTGTCACTCCCCCCCCAATCCCCCTGCGGACATTGTCCATCCCCCCTCCGAATCCCTCTGCAGACATTGTTTTACATTCCGTGTGTTAATATTTTAACTCAGATATTTACAATTACACATTATATATATATATATATATATATATAAATCTAACCCTCTCTTTTTTGCCATTTAGTCCCTTCATTTAACGCCAGGTAATTTTGCCCATTAATTAATTACTTGGTGACTGGCTGGCTGGCTTGCTGGCTGGCTGGCTGGCTGGCATTAAAGGTCCATCACCCACGCTGCTGGAACTGCTCCTCCTAGCTTAAACGTGGGCGCGAGTGAAGTCATCGCGTGGCCGCGCCGTCATGGCGTCATCGTGCGGGCGCTCCGTCATGACGTCATCATGCGGATGCGCGATGAATGAACAATAACATACCAGCACTTCTGTGCAGGGCAGACGGGCGGACCGGCCCATCTGGCATTCGGCCCTTCTGGCAAATGCCAGAATTGCCAGATGGCCAGTCCGGCCCTGGATACAGCCGTGTGGCCAGATATACTGAAAAACAAAGAAAGAGTAAAGATCATATTCAATGTCTGAACCAACAAAGCTGAATGAAAAGAAATGATTAAATGTATGCCAAAGGATTGTGAAGAAGGTTTGTTTAGCGATTTTGCTTTACATGCAAAATCATCTAATGAACGTGAGACGCTTATAAGGGACTGGCTTAGATGGAGCAGTAGAAAACATGCATTGTATTGCATCACTTACTTTACATTTGCTTTGGACCACGGCAAGGTTTCCAGTCTTCTCTGTAGGAAAGATGGATTTGATCTCTCAACGAACAAGTACATCATCTATACAATAGACTGCCAGAACATGAGAGGAGAATTCAGTACAAGCAACACTATTTGAGCTGGAGAATACAGGTGTCTCTCATAACATGGACTGGACTCTGACATACCAAAAAATTTGGAAAGGGAAAATGAAAATTTTGCTGCGCTACTAGAAAGACTGCTGGAGGTGACCTTGTATTTGGCATGAAGGAATATGGCATTCAGAGGAAGCTCCCTAAGAATTGGAGACTTAAACAATACAAATTTCCTTGGTACACTGGAGCTAGTACCACATTATGATCCACTTCTACAAGAGCACTTAGAAAATCTGAAGCAAAGTCAGAAAGAAGGAAAAAAAAATGCAAGCACATTATTTATCGTGGACCACCCAATTTTTTTTTTATCTATCTCTGTGGACAATGTGTTCTGAACACCATACTATCAGAAAGGGAAAAGACAATCTTTTTTTTCTGTGATATGTGATGCCACTCCAGATGTTTCACATACAGAACAGAACATTATTCAGAGACATAATATTGGGTAATTCAAAAGAGGGTCATTGAATATTTTGACTTTTTCAACAAAACTGGAGAAAAGGTTGCGGAAAAGTTGTTGTCAAGATTAAATGAACATGGCATTGATGTTAAGGACTGTAGAGGTCAAGGCTATGTCAATGGAGTCAATAGATCTGGTAAAATTAAAGGAGAAAGAGCTTGTAGAGAAGAAAAGTATTCAACAGCTACATTTGCCCTTGTGCTGCCCATTCCTTGAATCTTGTGGGTGTGCATTCAGCATCGTGCTGTTCTGATGTCATGACTTTTTTTGGGTTTGGGAATTGTTTAGTTGTCCTATTTAGTCCAAGCCCTGAGAGATTTCACATTTTGAAAGAAGAAATTGGAGGTTCCTTGCATGGCTTAAGTGATGCCAGGTGGAGAGTAAGACTGAAAGCTGTTCACCCAATAGTTCAGAAACTACTAGGTATCATTGAGGCATTAAAGAAAATAATCCAGAAAATGTTCAAGTGAGGCCCATTCTGAAGCAGAATACCTAAGAGATTACTTCTTGAGTTTAGCTTCAAATGTATACTTCGTTGGAACAAGATCTTGCAGTTTTGAAGATAGGACTAATCGAGATCTTCAATTAAGATGTAAGGAACAGTAAGTAATTGCTGTTTTGTTCTACTGTTCAGTGTTGATGTCAGTATGGATGTGATCACATGAACTTCACTCACCTGCAGCTTAATCTGACACCTGCCCTGATTGGCTACCACTGCTTTAAATACCTGTCACAATCACTGAACCTTTGCAGGTTATAGCGCTTGCATGCTTACTTCTCCATGCTCCTGTTCCTAAGAATATTCTGCTCCTGTCTTATACTCAGTTTTGACCTTTGCTTGACTACCCCTGATCACTACATGGATAGACCTCTTGTTTGTGACCCTGACTACATATATGGCTGTCTGGACCAACCCTTTCCTGTTGTTTGACTTTGCCTTTCATCTGTGAGACCACCACACAGCCGCAGGATCGTGATGCCTGCTATCTGCTCTATCGGATGCACTTGTGTCAGCAGTGTTTCACCATCTGGACTGACAGCTCGATCTTGCTCCAGCACCTTCACTTGCACTTAGTTGCTCTCCAGCTCCATTTTCTACTCTACACTGCCAAACTGTTAAACTGGTGGAGCTTGGTACTACATCCTGTTGCAACTCAGTATATTCTGGTCCAGGTTCATCCTGGATCCCTGATGCCATAGAGATCTCTGCTCAGCATCTTACTGTCAAGTCCTTTGTGGTACCCACCTATCTGAATTAAGTTATCATTACTTGAGATTAAATCCTGGAGACAACCGAGTAATGGCAAACATATCAGGTTTCCATGGAAAAGGGGGTTGCTAAAAGTGAAGCTCTCATCAACAGCAGGTTCTGATAACTTAACTTGTAGGGTGATTTGTGACACAAGATCTATTTCTATGGAAAAAGGAGCAGCAAACAAAGTCTATTTCTGTAGAAATGCAGACTCATTGGGACAAGTGGCCTGTTCTACTTTCTGCTAGAATTGGTGACATCCACTGAAGCTCTAGTCTCCAAATATCCACAAGATCTTACACCATCTTTATTATGTGATTCTTGGAATCTTGCCCACACCGGTGCTTACTACCTCCGAGTGCTTGCTTTATCTATCTCCCCAAAGTGAACGCCTGTGGCGAAACTCAGACGCACCATCGGATCTATCTGGCTTCAGGGGACTCCTACCCGATCATCTCCACGAACACTCTTACAATGGCAGCTGCACTTCTTTCTGCAAAGTTTGGTTTGCTTATATTTGATCTCGGCAGCAGCGGAGCTTCAGCGTGGAATCCGGAGGTACTACTGCTTGACCAGCACACAATCCCAGGAACCTGGGGGTGTGAGTGCATCTTCCTGGCAACAAGCTGTTGGATGCTCTACACAGACTCTTTCTCTGTGCTGAGATCCTGAATCACCACCGCTTATTATCAAGCTAGCAGCTTAGATAACACAGAGGAGACACGGTCAACAGCAGCCTGAGGTACCATCTCTGATTATACTATTGAGTCTGTAAATGAGACACTACTGTGGATTGCCACCACTTCTTATTAAGCTGGCAGCTAAGATAAAACAAGGAAGAAGAGACTAATAGCAGTCTGGCAAGTATATACTGTAACAATCTGCTTACAGCTCTCTGCTTTGTATCGGAAGCTCATGCCTCCTGGACTGTTGGACTTTATTTGTGTTTCATTTTATGTGTTAGCAGCAGTACCTCTGATCACCAGAGGTGCTGCTATTGTTCCTGCTTCTTGTGCTTTAGGAGTTAACCTTGCTGCACTAATTATTCCTTGCACCTGGGTGTCTCCTCTATTTATACCTTCTTGTGGCTGGTGACTGCTGGCCTCTCTTCTTCTCTTTCCGTCAAAATTGACACTGAAGAACTGCCTAGCTGATTTCCTGTTTATACATGAAATTCCATCGCACTATTCTTTAACATTTCATTAAATCAATAGAATTGAGAGAATTTAAGATTATTATCTGTTTGCTCATGATATAATTCTGCAATATAAATGTAATCTCTCTTCAGTGTGAGGATTATGTAAACATTCTCTTCATTAGCATTAACAATTTAGACATACTACACTGACCAGGCTTTCCAATCATCAATTGTTATGTCCATTTAATGGACAAATTCTTATACAAACAAATAAAAGAGCCAAGTGTTCCCAAAGACCCCCTATCTACCATGGGTAAACCAAAATCACAAACTAATAAACTCAATCCTTCTCCCTCAGCCCCTCCGACTCTTGACTCAGCTCAATCTCTCAACCCAAACTCTTGCATGGTACCCCCGAAAAACATAACTCAATCCATCTCAGCAATGGCATTTTCAGCTATGTTCATGCCCCAAATTGACAAGCAGTTCCAGGCCTTACACACCATGTTTGAAAATGCTTTGTTAAAAATTTTGGCCCATACAACTTATATTGATGAATTGGAACAGCTAACCAGTGACCTAGAAGACAGTAATGTTTCCCAAAATGCCACAATGAATAGCTGTTCACAAACCCTACAGCAATTAACAAACAAGATCAACAATCTGGAAAACAGCAATTGGAGAAATAATTTCCGATTCAAAGGTATCTGTGAAAGGTCCCCAACTCATCCAATAGCTTAGTGTCCTCATCCTTTGGCATTACAGCTTGAAGTGACAATAGACAAGCCCCAAATTGAGAGGGCCCATGGAATAGGGCAGGAGAGAAAAGGTGACAAACTCAGACCCCTCAAGTGCCTACAGAAAACAAGGTTCATTGATTATTAAAGGTAAAAAAAAAATCTTAATTTTTCAAGACTTTTCTGTTATAATTTCACAGAAAAGAAGAGTTCTCTGCTGTTTGTAAACAACTAATAGACAACAACAAGTGTTTTGCATTATATTTCTGGCCAAACTTAGGGTCACTGAGAATGACCAAACTCTACTTTTTGTTGACCCTGTTGAAGCCACTATGTATTTCTTACACAAATCGCCACCCCAGGAGACCCAAGGCGAAGATAAATTACCCCATCATCGCTGAGGCAACAAATCATTGCTATGTTTATTTACACAATGCCTCAGGTGAATGATTATGTTTTACTAGTCTAGTGCCTGTTCATTGTTAAGTTTGTTATATAAATAATTTTTATTACATTTCTCCTTGTTATGGTTATTTGTAACATAAATATGAAAACGTTAATACCTTTGGGGATGGATCCCAACTACGTGTCTGGGATTTACCCTTGCTTGTTATTGGTAAAGAGAAAAATGGTGGATGAAGAATATTCGGACAATAATGTTTTCATTTCTTTTGACATATACAGTAAATTAATCGGAGAAGATGTGCAAGAGGCACGGAGGAGCCCACAATTTATTAGGTTGGTTGAAAATGTACCCGTCCTCACTGACTACAGGACCATATCATGAGAAGCTGCAGTCTGTAAGTAACCAATCCTAAGTGGGATTGGGCTGACCATGCCATACACGCAATTAGATAATACTTCCCCTCCCCGACACCCTCAGCCCATGGAATATGTAATGTGGAATGTTGGAGGCTTAAATATCCCCATAAAAAGAAAAAGGTTATAACACATCTTAAATGTCACAGCCCTGATGTCATCTTCCTACAGGAGATGCATTGGAAACTGAGAGATGACTCTAGCCTTAAAGACACATAGATTACTGAATGCATACCGGCGCCATATAAAAACAAATCCAGGGGAGTGGCTGTGTTGTGCAGGAGAAATATATCACACATTATTTCTGATAGGTTCATAGATTCAAATGGTAGATATAGGACCGTAACAAGGGTGTTGCTGGCGGTGCCGTCGCCCAGGGTGCAAAGCCAAGTGGGCGCAGCAGCCGCCCGCTACCTGCCTTCATACTTTCAGCCCTTAAGTTCCGCTTAAGGGCTGAAGAAGAGAGAGAGGGAGAGATTAACTAACCAAACTTGCATTACAAATGCCGAACTTCCTGTCAGTAGAATGCACATGCGTTCCACAGCGGAAGTTAAGGACAAGCATTAAACTCTGATAAGTTAATCTCTCTCTCTCTCTCTATCCTCCCCCTCCCTCCTCCCCCTCCTTAGATGGGGGGCGCCGGTGCCCTGTCTCGCCCAGGGCACCAAAATGTATAGTTATGCCACTGGGTAGATATATACTACTGGACGCCCAGATCTGTGATCATAAATATACGCTATTGAATATCTACACCCCCAAGGCTAATCAAAAAGAATTCTTCAAATTTATATCCCGACTTCTTACATCTAGGGAAACACCTAATTTAATTATGGGTGGCGATTTTAACATGGTTGATGACCCACTCATAGATAAAAGCCCTGTCCCTCAAAATATTCGGTCTGAAACGTGGACACAAATCTCCATCCTAAAAGTAACACATGGCATTTCGGACCCATGGAGACTACTGAATCCTTACAACAAATCTTTCTGTTATGGCTGACAGGGAACACCATAAACTTGTAGAACAGACTGTAGAGGTCTTCACCTATAGCAAGCCGCCTTTCCCGTAGAGCTGTACGCGCTCACAGGTACTTAGATGCCCCCAGGACTTAAACTCAAAGTAGTACAAGTTTATGATGTCACCCCAGCACTGGCGAGGGTCAGATAGGAGGCAGAAACAGAGTCCAGAAGTCAGGCCGAGGTCAGAGGAAAACAGCAGACAGCAGCATGGAGTCCAGGCAAGGGTCGTGGGCCGGCAGCAGACAACGTATCCAGAGAACAAACCAAGGTCAGAGGTCACAAGCAATCCGACGGGGTCCAGAAACAAGCCAGGGGTCATACACGGGAAATCAAGTCTAGCAAAGCAGCAGAGGAGCAGGGAACAGGAACGGGAGCCTAGCTACACTGAGAGCTATAATTGGCAGTGAGGCTCTGTCCTCACTGCCTTAAGTAGTGAGAGTAACCAATAGGAGCAGAGTGCCAGCGAGACTCTTTCCAATTACATTAATCACAGTATGTAATGCCATGACTAGTAAATCTACGCCCAGTATATACAGACAGTGTAAGGGTATATGAGTAAATGCTGCAGAAGCACTGGTAAACAAAAATGTTTAATTTCTTCTGCGCGCATGCGCCCGGCTGTATGACAGCTGGCCGGGTGCAGCGGCAGGCGAGACAGAGTGTCCCGGTTGTTGCCCAGGCAACTGGGACGCGGAGGGCGGAAGTGATGTCATGGAGACGGTCGGGACGTCCGAGGTAGCCGGAAGTGAGTCGCGGCAACCCATACCACTTTCCCTTTCCATTCTGGGGTACAGGATTCATTCTCTTTCCATCCAATCTATATACATCAGACAACTTTAAACAACACTTTAAGCATCACTGGATGGATTATCTAGACAATAACATAGACCATTTCGATAGTCCAGTGCTACTCTGGGAAGCTTCCAAAGCAGTGATACGGGGGAATATAATAACATCTCTGGCTAATCAGAAAACGGAAACCAATACAACCTATCAATCTCTAATGCAAACTATGAGAACCCAATATAATGCTTACCTCTCTAATCCTAATCACACTACATTAGCTATCTATAAACAGGCAAAACTTACATTAGAAAACTTCTTGTTAGCTCAAGCCCAGTCTAAAATAGATTACAAAAAAATAATTATTACAGATGGGGTAATAGAGCTGGCAGACTTCTGGCAAACATGTCTAAACCTTTTAGATGTAGAAGCCACATAGTAGCAATCAAAACAATAGACTCTCATGTACCCTTAAACCAAATCTAGAGATATAGCTAAATCTTTTCTTAAATATTACCATACACTATATACAGCCACCCTACCTAAAAACTCCCATTTGAATGACTTATTGGAAGACGCCAACTTACCCAAACTCTCCTCTAGTCAGCAAGATTTATTGAACATTGATATCTCCTCACAAGAGATCTCATGTACTATTTCAGAATTAAAATTCCACAAATCCCCTGGTCCTGATGGATATTAGGGTGAATATTATAAACTCTTGAAAATAGAACTGGTTCCATTCTTGTTGGAACTTTATCGAACTATCCACCGTCATCCTCTTACTACCCATATTTTAACCAGGGATATACCACCCTTATTCCAAAGCTAAACAAGGAACCTATGTTGATGTCCTCCTATTATTACATTGCTAAATTTGGATTTTAAAAACATTTCTCGCATTATGGCCAAAAAACTCCAAAGTATCCTGCTTCCTTGTTAACCTCGCGCCAATTAGGTTTTGTTTATGAACGCCATTCGGTACGGGGCATCCGCACCACCATAATAATAGCTTCCTCCCATAACCCCAACATATCCTATGTACTTATTAGCCTAGATGCTCACAAGGCATTTGACACAGTGTCTTGGTCCTTTTTGTCAGCAGTACTGGATGGTAGAGAATTTGGAACAGACTTTACAACACTGATCAATTATTGCTATGACACCCATCAACCTCTTTAACTCATGACAAGGGGCACTCGACAGGGGTGTCCGATGTCCTCCCTGCTATTCAACCTATCAATAAATCCTATGCTAAGAGACAATTCAATAGTGGCCGTAACTGAAGTGTATACATATTGGCATGTAGTGCACCAAAATTACGGCATTTGCAGATGATGTTCTACTCCATATTTTGGACCTGGAAGTGTGTCTAGGAACCCTAATGAAAAAAATTTAGAAATTTGGTTCAGTGTCAGTGTTTGAGGTGAATCTTGATAACTCAACAGCTATTTTTTAGGACAGGGCCCAGTAAAACCTAGGTGAGCTCAAGCTCTTCTGTTGCAATGGTTTAGTCACTCAATATCATACCTGGAGGTCCGGCTCCCGAAGAACATGGCCACTCTCTATAGTCTGAATATTGGTAAAGCCATAGCTGACAAAAAGGTACTATTAGGATGGGAGCAACTTAAGCTCTCTTATCTGGGTAGGGCTAACCTTTTGAAAATCATAATATTTCCTAGGCTGTTGTACCCTCTGCAAACATTGCCACTCTTGCTAACGCAGAAAGTCGCTCAACATATAATTTACTTATTCTGATTATTGATATGGAAAAAGAAATGTTCACGAGTAAGTTTTATTAAACTCCACCAACTCAAAACAAACAGATGTATAAATTTTCCTGAAACAGTAAACTATAGTCATGCGACACAATTGCTTTACTTAAGAGACTGGCTGATGCATCAGAGTAGAGAGTACACCAATCTAGAGGTAGAGAAACAATTTCTCCTGAATGTTCATATCAGGGCTTTTCTCCACCTCAACGATCAATAATTAGCTTCCTCTGTCCTTGAAAATCCCCTTGTCATCTCAGTCAGGAAAATTAGGCATATCCTAAAAAAATAAACTGCACCTTCATCCCTATAAAACCATTCACTTACCCTTTCTTAAGAACCCTTCACCGGATGGGGAAGGGAAGGACTGCAGACAGTTAGCCAATTACTAGACAAGACTAACGAAAAAACACACCACAATAATAAAGCACAGGGATTATTTCCCTTTTTTTTTAGGTCTATGCAGCCTTTCTTTTATTCAAGCTCAGCATTATGTTTGTGATGTAATCTCCCTCTTTACTACAGTTGATTGGGACAACCCTCTTGACACCCTGTTGTTAACTACTCGCCCCAAACGAGGACCAATATCCTCTAATTATACCTTCCTGAGGACTATCCTAGACCATACTAAAGTTAAATCAGGTTTGAGTAGGTGGCTGACCTACTTTCCCCTATTGGATGAAAAAGTATTGCTGAAAGCATTAGCTACCTCGATTAAACTGTTCCCGGCCACTGAAATGTTCCTCAATATATTCCATAGAGGATACCTATCACCATATCACATGCACACAATTGATCTACATAGTAACATAGTAACATAGTTGATGAGGTTGAAAAAAGACACCAGTCCATCAAGTTCAACCTATTTTGGATCTCCTGCGATCCTGCACTTATATTTGAAATTAATCCAGAGTAGGCAACTGCCCATCTGTTTCAATTTTGAAAATCCCCCCAGACTCAATATTGCAATCCAATTTTTACCCTATATCCACTACTATCCTTTATTTTAAATTAACGGTCGTATCCCTGGATACGCCTTTCCGCTAAAAATTTGTCTAACCCTTTCTTAAACATATCTATTGAATCTGCCATCACAACCTTCCCTGGCAATGAATTCCATATCTTGACTGCCCTTACTGTAAAGAACCCCTTCCTTTGCTGGTTGTGAAATTTCCTCTCCTCTAACCTTAGGGGATGACCACGTGTCCTGTGTATGGTCCTTGGGGTAAAAAGTTCCCATGAAAGCTCTCTGTATTGACCCCTAATGTATTTCTCTGATGATTCTAAATGCCCTAAATGTGAGGAATCTCAAGCCGATCTATGCCACTGTTTATGGGCCTGCCCCATGATTAAAATCTTCTGGACCCGCATATGGAGATTTGCAACGACAGAGCTGGCAAACTACTTACCACTCACCCCTGAGTGGGCAGTGTTGGGCGCACTCCGACCTGGCACGCGGATTACTGCAGGGGAAAAAAATTGTTGATGGCAATCTCTGCTGCAGCCAGTAAAAAACATTCTTCATATGTGGGTACAGAACTCCTACGCTAGATATGTTCAAAAATGTTTTATCTTCTGCGAATGGATTCGCTGGAGGCGTCAATACACAAGGGCACACTAACCCCTAAGTTCTTTGAAACTTGGGAGACCTATATCATCATACCGCCTATACCACTGCAGGTACAGCTTAGACAATGTTTTTATGAAACACTTGGGTATGAAACAAGAGTGCTTTTCAAGATCCTCCAATTGATAAATAGAAAGAGTGAGTGATTCTTACTTCCCCTTCGGCCGCTCTGTGCCTCAGGTCTTCTGTTTTGTTACCTTTATGTTTGTAAAATGTGGACAGCGGAGCTTTTCATATATCCTTAGCTATAGTGATATTATAAATCCTTATTTAACCAGAGTTTTATTATGCAAAGTTTCATTGCTGGAATACGACGGGGCCTCTCATTTCTAAGAACTGGGACTGTTGCTTCTCAAACTGTCAAAAGAAAAAAAAAAAGGACTAAATATAACTATGTTCCTCCTGTTGCACCTACAAAGCATGTAATAATTTATATGTACATGTATGTTTATTGAATTTGAAAATGGTTGACGACACTTGAAGTGACTTAATGTCAAAAGCATCCACTGTACTCTCTGGTACTGTATGTCAGTTTAAATGAAATCTTGAAAATTTGCAAATTGTAGGAGATAAACAATAAAGTTAAAAAATAAATATATAAAAAAAAAACATATTAATTTCCAATTTGCATCAAGAGCCAGTTCCCTGCGAACATTTACAATTAAGTACTAAGGAATATTTTCACTAGTTACAACATAACCTTATAGCACAAGTACAACAAAAAATGAACAATAAAATAAAAATACTGAGAAAAATAAAGATATTCTAGAAAAGGTTGCTATTTGACTAGCGGCTTATTTTTATAATAAAATTTGTTTATGAGTGTTTTGCAGATCCTAATTATAACAGTTCAATTGTTTGCTGTATTTGTATTGACCTTACAAAGGTTTAACTTATACTCAAAAGACAAAATGTTTAGCTGTTTTGTATATTGACTTAATGTTACTGGAGACTTCTGGCAGAAAACATGCTCTGGTACAACAAACACACCAGGTTCCACAGCATTGCATTGCTATAATGATCTGAAAGCATGGCTCAGCAGTGAAAGAATATTCCACAGCTATAATGTCTTCCATTACAAGTTCAGCGAAAAACACATTATAACTTGATTATAAAACTTCACAACAGATGTATTACAGGAAGCAGTGAAATAGCAAAATTCCTAGAGAAAAGTTTCACCTTTAAACCATGGAAAAATGATTACCACAAATGAAAAACATTTATTGAAAGTGAAAAATAAGGGTTGGCGCTTGATATTACTTTTGCATTTACATCAAGTAAACACCAGAGAAGCGCTGGCTGCTTTATGAGCTACTGGTAAATAAATGTTATGAGCTTTCTCAATCATGATACATTCAAGCATGGAGAAGCAGGTTCTTTAAAAAGTAAACAAAAAGACAAGCTGCGAAAGGCTAAATGTATCACTGGTATTGTGTGTGGACCTATTAGCCATATTTAAAGGTTCTGTTACAAAATGTTATCTCTTTCATAGCAAAAAACTATGCGCTAAATTATTAGTATTGAAGCAAATTCACCTGCTGCTCTCTCAGACAATTGCCAAGTCATTTAAAAATTACTATTAGAAAAAACATGGCACTGGGGATAGATGGCAACAATGTATCTGATATGTAACTGAAAAAGCATAAAAAAATGATTGTGTCTGTTAATCCAAGGAATAAAATGTTATACTATAAAGAGAATTGGCTCTCACAAGATATTCATCTGTAAAAACTCTTTTAATTCTGTTTCACGATAAAAAAGGGTTTTCTAATCAAAACATATTTATGTCTGAAAGAATACAATATTAGCACTGTGCGCTAAAATATCATCAGACCGTAGGCATACGAATAAAAAATTATTTATCACTTTGCAATGAGTTAGTTAACAGCATAAGCAGTATTAGGAATGACATAAGCGTCTTTAGGAACTCTACTGGAGTTGGTAATTAGGGAAAGTTTCTCCACATATCGAGTTTCATGATTAAGAATAAATGTAGCTACTTATCCTTTCTGTTGGAGCACTCAGGAATGGTAATATTGTTAATCTTATAGAGGTTTTAGTTGAAGTCCCTCAATGTCTCAATATCCTGATGTCCTAAGTTTACTATTTGTCTTTTAGACAATGGGACATATGCTTTTAATGTAAGAGAACACCATGTGTCTGATTCATTAAGGATCTTAAATTAAGAAGTTTCTTATTTAAGTCTCCTGCACAAAACCATGTTAGAATGCAAGGGGTGAAAATTAGATTTCTGTTTTGCACATTAAGTTAAATACTGACTGTTTTTTCATGTAGTACACAAATATCAACTTTAAATTTCAGTGTACAAATAAGCTATCAAGTATTTGTGTGCTACATGAAAAAACAGCCAGTATTTAACTTATGTGCAAAACAGAAAACTAATTTGCACCCCTTGCACTGTAACATGGTTTTGTCCAGAAAACTTAAATAAGAAACTTCTTAATTTAGGATCCTTAATGAATCAGGCCCCATGTATGAATACTCAATACATGCATGGGGTATTGGCTTAGAGATAAACACATTTGTTATGCTGAAATAGATTTTATTGTATTTATCCGTATATATTCATATTTTTAGACATTGTTATTATTATATTTTATTTATTCAATTAATGAAAACTTATTGTGCACAGGAAGGTGGGACGACCCTCAATTTAAACAATGGGAAGTTAGCTTCAAAAAAGTTTGGCAATCCAGATGAAACATGTCAGCAGTGATTTAATAACTAATCAAGAGGAGGACAGAGGACAAAATTATTGCTCGCATATAGGGTAGATGAAACTCAGTATTCATGCATTATGTACCTGCCAGGAAATATCTCTTATATTGAAAACATATGTTGCATAGTTTAAAAGGTATGGTAGCAGGAGTAGTAAACCTAGGACATTGAGACATTGCGGGAATTAAACTCCTTTGTGAGGCCCAGATTCTACATATGTTGCCTCCTAGACCTTTTTTGCAGTGCAACCCCCTGCCCACATTCTAGCTACAGCTCTCCTTGGTCAACACCTGACGATGTGCCATCCATGTAAAAGTAGAAGTGTGCGGTCATGGAAATTAGTGTTCCAAAAACTTCCATAAAGTAACCCAAAATATGAGGTATCAGCAGAATAAAAATGTTTAATATGCTAATGCATTTGATTAAGTATGGGTAGACATCTAAATAAAAAACAGAAGCAAACCAGAGATATAATTATGTTCTGTATCTACTGCAAAGGTAAGCGCTACAATAATGTGGACCTAAATGACCTTTTGCAACAGCATCTGAGCGGGTATAAAACCTCTAACTTGAGAAGCAGGGCAGATTTGGGTGTTCCAGGCTTAATGCAAAATGTGTGAAGGACAAAATCTTTAAATGAGATTCAAGGAATGAGAAAATTCATCAATAAGGTGTTCCTTGGTATTCACTGGTCACAGAGCCAGAGGTAGTAGAAAGCAGACATCAGTTTATACCTTCAATAATATGTCTTTCCAGAGCACTATCCATGAGGACTTATATGTGCAATTCTACCAATGGAATAAAATCATTGAAATGTGCATAAGTGACACATCATAGGAACAGTTATGTATTCCCCTCTCACCTTAAGATATAAATTGAGAACGCCACAGTAGTATTTTAAAAGAAAAAGGAAAAAAAGTTGAGTTATCTCCCATTTTGAAATAGGTGGATTAGTCCCTGGAACCTGCTGGTTAACTGAATTTAGGAGCAAGATCACACTTCATACTGACTCTTTTTATCCACAGTGATGCTGCAGTATACAGTCAAGTAGTACAATGGATGAGTGAGTCCTATAGTGATGTGAGCAGCAGCATGATCCAGTTTTTCACAATCGTAGTGATGTCCCATTTTACTGTACAGGTAGCAAGAGTGGTGATCTGCTTTAATGAATTAGTGGTTCTAAAGTGCTATTAGGTAAGACTTTGAAGTGATGTTTTTAGTCTTTTCACAATGTCCATTTCTATGTGAACAAAAGTTCCCAAAGCAGAATGTGAGCGTGAACCTAATTATATGCTAGGCAGATAGACAGTCACATTTGTGCATAATTAAATATGCTGCATGACACATATTTTCCTAATCATAAATTACCCCCACTGAGACACAATCAAGTTTGAATACTAGGAAATCGACAAACAATAGGTTACTGAAGTAATGGCAAATATATTTAAAAGCTTTAATAAAAACAACTGTACAGCCAGTCCCAAGTATGTTGCAAAACCCTTTCAGGCAGCAGTAAAACAAATGTTTTTACATTTTAGAAATTCTGACTTTAGTCAAATGAACTGACAGGTGGACTACAGGAACAGTGGAATAAACTAAAATATGCAACAGAGTTTTGTGCCAGATACGTTAGTAAAATCAAAAGGACCAGAAAGCCAATGTAGTTCGCCACAGAAGTGGGCGTTGTTATAAGTAGAGTTAAGTGGTTCGGAGAAATCCGACAGATTTGAAATTTGGAGTACTGTGACGAATCGAGTTTCTCATGCCAAATTCAGATCTGAAAACGAGGCAAAATGTGATATCCAATATCGTCCAATATCTTCTATACAGTATATAGCCCTCCCTCCTGTTCTCAGCTGCCATTTTACAATTGATAGCATATGGGTAAGACATTTGCTGCAAATGTGTGCTCATACAGTGGTTTGTACAGGGTTGCACAGGGTGAAAGAGGCAATGTATTTTGAAATAGCTGTGATGTTACTGCACAAATCTTATCAGTTTATTTACAGATCAGTCTGATGGAATTGTGTGCTAATATATTGGGTGACAGAGTATACATAGGCTACTGGTAGTAATAGTATATTGGTTAACTAATTAGAAATATACAAAAAAACATTTTACCTTGCCTTTAAAATCAAAGTGTTTCAATCTGAAGGTATTTGTGTAAGGGTCAGTATTAGTGACATCTGGGGGTAAATGTATCAAGCTGAGAGTTTTCCGGCGGGTTTGAAAAGTGGAGATGTCGCCTACAGCAACCAAAAATAGAAAATCATACCGCCCCAGGTAAATCATTAACTACAGATCCTTATATGGGTGTATTGATAAACAACTTATATCTCAGAGTACATGACTTCAGAGGGACTACTGAGTGGTACACCCTAACACTATGAAAGTAATTTTACAAGGACAAGGAAAGAAAAGATGTGTCAAAATGGGGCACTCAGGATCTATAGATGTAAAGATAGAATGACATATAAAACATAAACGTTATTGGCATATTTAAAATAATCTAATTGTATAATCCTCCTGCATCAGAAAAGCTAGCGAAATATTAAAAACAAAACATACATAGTGAATTAAAATCACAGTTCAACTGCAATAGCTCTGTGGTCCTGTCCAAATGAATATATATTTTTATTGCAGGACAATGAATATTCATATATATAGAATTGCCATTGTAACGGACTGAACGCTAAATAATGTGTTATATCAAAACTAGGAGCCAAATATTCTCAGCTAATACTTGTCTTAAAATAGATTCCCAATCATTAACCCAGAAAAAGACTGTTGTTGATATATGAAACAAATTAAATGTCCCACTCTATATCGTTTCCAGGACATGTAATTATTATTGTAATCTTAGAAATCTGTAGTACTTTGTTAATCTCCTCACGTTGTAATGGGATTCAGAATAATTAATATACAATTATCTGTCCAGTGTTAGGTTGAAATGTCATAAAGAAATTCAGCTGATCTGGTATAAGGTCAGTCTGATTTAATTAGTACCAACACAGATATCTGCAATAGTATCTCTGTGCTCGATCTCCAGAAACAAGTCTGTCATATTATTGCATATTGCAGACTTTGATAGATTATTCTCTAGACTCCAACCCTTATTTGGTGCACATTTATTGCTGAGTTTGTAGCCTGCTAGCTAAGTATGATTGACAATTTCAATTGTGATGGTTATCTACCTATCAACTATTACTAGGAGTATATGGCACAGAGAATCTAGTTCTTATAGTAATAACTGAATCTAAATGTTCCCCAATCTAAATGTAGGAGATGTTCTCAGTATATATAAGTGTTACAGGCTCCCTAGTAGTGATGAACAGGTACACAGAGCGAACGCCAATGCGCGTTTCGCTAGTATTGCTTTTTCAAGGCAAACCAGAGCCTCGTTGTCTTGACTGTTAAATAGTCTGTTAGTCCAACCCTTCAAATGACATCACATCCATAGAACCAATCCTGTTTCACTCTTGTCGACAGTGACAGACATAGTATTAATCTAATAAGAAGCTGTTAAGCTAATTGATCCCGCCCATTAACTCCCATTATTGGTTAAAGAAATGTATATTGTTTTATATCGATATAAGGGAATAGATCAACTTATTGGGTAAGTATGGTCAATACTTAAAATGTGGATGTGTATTAGGAATGGCAGGATTGGACCAATAGGTAGTGACATAAATCTAAAAATAGATCAAAAGACATCGCATCCATAAGACCAAAGCCTGTCTTACTATTAGTGACAGTAAAGCTCAATCAGGAGCTGGCAAATCCTTTGTCCCGCCCACCAATAATAATAATTGGTTGGGAGGTTTGCGAAGAGAAAAAAATATTTTATATCAATATAAGGGGATAAATAATCGTTTACATAATTAAATAAATATAACGAAAATATAAAGTCTGATTACATATTGAAATAAACAGAATTTGATCAAAATAATAAGATTAATCTAGGAATGTGTCAGAAATCACTAAAAGAAATATGTAAAGCTGAGAGTTTTCCGGCGGGTTTGAAAAGTGGAGATGTCGCCTATAGCAACCAATCAGATTCTAGCTTTCATTTTGGAGACTGTACTAAATAAATGATAGCTAGAATCTGATTGGTTTTTCAATCCCGCTGGAAAATGCTCAGCTTGATACATTGGTAGCACTTCATCCCAAACAAGCAAATATATATATATATATATATATATATATATATATATGTATATGCATATATATATTTCTTGGCTTTAAAATAGAAGTTTTTCAATCTGAAAGCAATTGCGTGTGGGGTAGAATCAGGTACAGAGTCCTGGAATCATGTTTGACTGTGAGCAGCACATTCCCCGGCAAGGAGAGTTTTTCTTGCTTTTAACATCCTAAACTCCTAGCATTTGACTGTGTTGGTAGTTGTGTGAAGGTCAATATCACTGACATCCATACTACAAAGCAGTCGCTGAGTAACACACCCAAATAAAACAATGTATTTCTTGCTTTTAAAAACTAAGGGCCTAATACTGAGTTAGTAGCAAAGCAGAAAAAAGAGCAACTTTGCACCTTGGCAAAACCATGTTGCATTGGAGGGGTGAGGGTAGATTTAAAGTATGGGTATAGATTTATAGTTGGGATAGGACATGTCTTAGATCATCTTTAAATTTCAGTGTAAAAATAATGCTATCAAGTATTTGTGTGCTTTATGAAAAGTCAGCCAGTATTTTACTTGTGTGTAAATATATAAATCAATTTGGGCCCCTTGCATTGTAACATGGTTTGACCAGGTGCAAAAGTGCTCTTTTTTTTTGCTTTGCTTTTAGCACAGCATCAGGCCCTAAGTGTTTGACTGTGTTGGCAACTGTGTAGGGGGCAGTATCACTGACACCTGTACTAATGAGCAGCAAAAGAAAAAAAAAATCTTTCTTTTAACAGCCAAGTGTATACATTTAAATAATATTGTGGAGCATTGTCTGAAGAATTGCAAGGTAGCAGTTCCTTCTTTCCCTATCTTATTGGATGTTCACCTGGTGTGGTGGCAGCTACAAGTATTTCCAACTTCAAGTAGCTTTACTCCTTTCATCAATCATGGGTCAGTCATATGAGGAGAATCCCAAGTACTGGCAGTAGTAGTAGTTTTTCAACCTCTACTAGTAAAAAATGTGGGAAGAATATCCAAGAAAGCTTGCTCCAAATCCAAACACTGTTTGCCAAATTCAAATTAACCCTCAGCTCTTGATATAAGGGTTAAGGGAAAAATTACTAATTAATGTGGTGGTTTTTCTAACAAAATGAAAATAGTTAACATTACATACATCACCCGTAGACAATGCCCACTTTTTGCTTGTAGTTGTCCTGTTACTAGAATGCCCATTTCAAAAGAGAATACTCAACATGGTCATGCATTTTCTTTAACTTCCCATGCACCACCGTCTCGCTCAGAGTGTAGGTCTGTCGCCTCTAAAACAGCCACATCAGTGAATGAAAAGAACGCTGAGGCTGAAAAAAAAATTGGGCACTCACAGAATCCTGTGGAGAGTCTAAGGGGTATATTTACTAAACTGCGGGTTTGAAAAAGTGAAGATATTGCCTATAACCAGATTCTAGCTGTCATTTTGTAGTACTAAATAAATAATAGCTAGAATCTGATTGGTTGCTATAGACAACAGCTCCACATTTTCAAAACCACAGTTTAGTAAATATACCCCTAAGAGTATCTGTGAGTGCTAAATGTGAGTCTGACATTTCAGATTCTGACACTGTAATTATAGAGCATCTTCCTTCAAAGATTTCTCAACCATTTGGAAATGTGCCGATGAGTACTAATGATTTTGCCATATAAATTGAGGAAATTTCACTTCTGGGTGAAGCTTGCATTGATCTATCTTCTTTTCTAAAACGACCATTCTATAAACCAGTGCTCTGCCATATCTTTTAATAAACTGCCATGTATCTGTCATACTGCTCTGTTACTATTTTTCACCAGCCAGCTTGCTGCAGCTTTTGGCCAATATTGGTGGAAATATTGACAGTTGTGAGGTGGTCAGAAAATAGATTGCAAATGACTGTAAATGAATATTAATGAAAGAAATACTAACATAGGAACAAAACAGCTCAAAATAACAGATTTTTTTTCTGTTTTGCACAATTTTTCATGAAATCCAAAACCAAAACCATAACACATAGGATCTCTAGCAATAAGGGTTGACAAATAGTATTTAATGTACATTGGAACAGAAGTAATCAGAGGAGAATAAAAGAAGCATGTAAATCTAGGCTAGAGGAGAATAAAGATGAAGAGAATAGAAATTCTAATTGCCAGTAGGTCTATTTTTTGCCTGGGGCTTGCGTCTCTGACAGCATGGGAATGCTAATGTCAGTGAGGTTTGGGAAGAGAACAAAAAAAGAAAAAGGAATGCCTCGCTGGGCTGCACCACACCAAATAAACACTAATCACTGCTGGAAAGCAGGGCCAATTGCTAGCCCCTAATCAAAAACAACCACAAATAAAAAAAAGGGAGCGTTGATTAGTGATATATAGGTGGGTCCTTAACTTGAAAAATCACAGAAAACCATAGCAGGGTACATAAAACCAGAGATAATAGTATATATAGAAAAATATTTTTAATGTCTCAATAAATATGATACATAGGTCACTGTATAATTTATTTCCTATGCACGTCCTCTGCCAGTGAATTTCCTTCAGGATCTGGATGTGGAATACCGTTAATATAACAGCATTACTTTGATTGCTATACATTTTTCAACTTATGGGCCGATTTGCTGGAAATCTTGGAGGGATTCTATTGTGACTATATTTTTATATGAACTATCATATATTTACTAAAACTACATGGACATACTCATTAATTTAGTCCGTTTATAGATATTATTTGTAATTCTATTTATACTGTTTTTGGTCCCAGTGTTTTTTAAATGTTTGGTTTTAATTACCAAATTAACAATTGAGGCCTATGTATTACATTTATTGAGATATTAAAAAATATTTTGTTATAGATATTACTATCTCTGGTTTTATGTAGCCTGCCATGATTTTTCAAGTTAAGGAAACACCTATATATCACTAGTCAACGCTGGTTTGATGTGTGGAAAGAGCCCTAGTGCTGTCAACATGGGACTGGTTACCCTTAGGGAGGCCCTTATTTTTTTGCAGACCACAACTTCCAAGTCATCCAGCCCTGTGCTGACCAGGCTAGGGCTGGTTGACATCATGGAAGGGGGACCCCTTGCTGCATGTTCACCTGCTATGGTGCCACCAATCCCGGCTGGCTAAGCCAAGGACTGGTTGGAGGAAAGTTTGGAGACCCCACGCTGTTCTCCTGATTTTCCACCAACCAGCACTAGGCTGGAAGCATTAGGGTTACCATTAACCTTTCATTACCCCATATACATCACCCAGGGTTGTGGGAAGGAGCCCTAGTGCTGACAAAGCACGGGGTTTTGTCCCCCCGATTTTCCTATAACCAGCACTAAGCTGGCAGCACTAGGGTTAATATGAATGGGGAGTGGGGAGATGGGTTTTTTTTTGCATTTATTTATTTATTTTTAACACTGTTTACTGCCAACGGGTCCAGCATCTGTATGGCTACTGTACCAGTTGATATTGCACTTTTAATGTCGGCATTAAAATTGTTGTTATTTTCACTGTCGGCAATCACAATGTTGCTATTTTATCCATGGTGGGAACATTTACATACTGGCATTTAGCCTGTCAGCATTTTCATGTAGGCAGGATAAGTGTCTGTATTTTGACCATCAGAAATATGAGTACCACCGCTTAAAATGCCACGCTGGGTATCTGCTTTTTGATACAGGTTGTTGGTTATTGTCCAGTTCACCCTCTGCCAGCAGGGCATTGATTGATCCCAAGTGTTACCTTGCTTTTGGAGAGTACACACCTTCCAAAGAGAGAAAGATCAATGTAAGAATTGAGGATCGTTTAGTACTTCACCCATTCCTCAATGCTGATTGTGATGCAAGTGTTCAGTCCATCGTAAGCTGTAACACTCAGTCATTTCCAATTGCAAACCTCTTGAGGGCTTCCAGGCATCATCTTTTATAAATGCTGGGCCCCATGGTGTGGATTGCTGGGTTACAGAGGTGTAGCCATTTTCTTTGGCTTGCCTGGGATTGGTGTTCCTTCCCCTGCCAAGGATGTGTCCCTGAAATCTGAAGATAATGGGATGGTACAATAATCACTTATCTTGTTGAGGAAAAGGGTTTAATCATAGATAAGATAAAGTAGTGGTCTCCTCTTAAAATTAATCCCTTAGTGTATTTTCAGATATTTTAGATCTATAGAATGAACGTCACTCTTGGAGTAACTACAAAGTCCAAATAAATAATGTTGTAGTGATGGGCAAATATAGTCTCTAGAATTATGGGAGCCACATGCGAGTCTTAGTGGTTTGAACATCCCAATGTGGCTACAAATCCTCCAAGGGGTATACAGTTTCAACAGCATTAGCCAATGCATAAAGTAGTGCCACCTGGTGACATCAAAGTATGCATTACAGGAAATGCCATCATCATTCCTCCCAATGACACAGGGTCTCAGGCAGGGCTATTCTTTATTTAACAGTATATGGTGCTCTATTATTATCACAATAAGTCAACAGGTCCAGATGGTATACATTCAAGAGTATTAGAAGAGCCAAGACTACTACTGCTGGCAGGTGCATTTCCTTTCCAGGGGAGTAGAGAAAAGCTTAACAAATAGAAGCATCTCTTTTGAGTTATCACAGTGGCACCTGTATAATTAGCATTTAATTATAACACTGTATATATATATATATGTATATATATATATATATATATATATATATATATATATATATATATATATATATATCTATAATATAAATGTCTAGTGGAGTGTGTTAGTCTGTCTGTGTGTGTGTGTGTGTGTGTGTGTAAAAAATAAAACCAAGCTGCAGCGCCACCTGCTGGGCGGAGTTATACACTGACCTACTAAATTCTTAGTGTGTGTAGGAAAAAAAATTCAGAAAGGGCTGAAATTTGGTATACTAAGATGTTTTTAATTTGTTAATTGTTAAAAGTGTTTATAAAGATTTAAAATATATATATATATATTTCTTGAAGGAGAAGTGACAGTTGGGAGTGGTTGGTGGTTGCCGGGGGTGACAGTGGGGAGTGGTTGGTGGTTGCCGGGGGTGACAGAGTGAGAGGAGTGTGATACTCAGGACCGCTGAGAGAGATCCCTGTGTCTGGATAGACATCTGGATAGATGTGGCGATGAAAATGAAGGATGATGTGATGGAGAAGAATGATGAGGTGGTGACATGTGGACAAAACCACGTTAAAAAAGGGCGCTTACGTCGGGAAGTAACGCTCTTCCCTTGAGGAGGCCTGGGCTATGGCCCAAATGCATGACAAGAACCTTTTTAACACCTTAAGTAGCTTGATTTGACTAGAATGCATGAGTATCATGCACAGGTTAACTTGTATATATATATATGGACAAATGTATTCTTGACCAGTACACCAACAGGGACTGTAATAGCATTGTATTCAAATACATATACTTTACTATGGAGTTGGTCCCCCTTTTGCAGCGACAGCAGCTTCCACTCTCCTTGGAAGGCTTTCCGCAAGATGTTGGAGTGTTTCTGTGGGAATTTGTGCCCATTCATTTTGTAGAGCAGTTATGAGGTCAGGCACTAATGTTGGATGAGAAGGCCTGGCTCACAATCTCTGTTCCAGTTAATCCCAAAGGTGTTCGATGAGGTTGAGGTCAGGGCTCTGTGTTGGGCCAGTCAAGTTCTTCTAAACCAAACTCATCAAACCATGTCTTTGTAGTCCTTGCTTTGTGCACTGGGGCACAGTCATATTGGAATAGAAAAGGGCCACCCCCAAACTGTTGCCACAAAGTTGGAAGCATAGCATTGTCCAAAATGACTTGGTATGCTGAAGCATTAAGATTGCCCTTCACTGGAGATTAGGGCCTAGCCCAAACCCTGAAAAACAGCCCCATACCATTATCATTCCTCCACCAAACTTCACAGTTGGCATAATGCAATCAGGCTGGTAATGATCTCACGGCATCCACCAAACCCAGACTTGCCCATCTGACTGCTAAACAGAGAAGTGTAATTCGTCACTCCACAGAACTCGTTTTCACTGCTCCACAGTACAGTGTCGGTGTGACTTAATGATATGAGGCTTGTACGCAGCTGCTCGGTTATGGAAACCCATTACAATAAGCTCCCGTCGCACAGTTTTTGTGCTTACATTAATGCCAGTGGAAGCTCGGAACTCTCCAGCTATGGAATCAGCAAAGGTTTGGCGACTTTTACGCACCATGCTCCTTAGCAGTTGTTTCCCTGCTCTGTGATTTTATCTGGTCTTCCACTTCGTGGCTGAGTTTCTGTTGTTCATAACCGCTTCAACTTTCTAAATAATATTATATAAAGTTGAACGTGGAATATCCAGCAGGGATGAAATTTCACGAACTGTCTTATTGCAAAGGTGGTATCCTATCACAGTACAACGCTTGAAGTTACTGAGCTCTTCAGAACGACCCATTTTGTAGCACAAATGTTTGCAAAAGGAGACTGCATGGCTAGGTGCTTGATTTTATACACATCTGGCCACAGCTCTTATTGAAACACCTGAATTCAATAATTAACAGGTGTGGCCAAACACTTTTGTCCATAAAAAGTATATATCCAATCATCAAACCCTTGTGTCTTCACAAATCTGAGTGTTATAGTGTGTATATAATATATATAGTGATTGCAGTTCACCCCTCCAGAACTCCAGAAGCATCAATTGGGTTGTTTAGTGGTTACCAATGGCTAAGTAACACAAAAATAGATGAATAAGTGGTCTTTATTTAAATATTTAAAACCCCATAGGGCTCTTTTTAAATGACATACAAGTGCAACATGTATTAAGCACAAGCAGTTATCCATAATGCAGGTAGTAAAACACCTACTAAGAATAACATAATTCAAAAAAGGTCTGAAAGAGTGAATGTAAGTATCAGTCCAAATGACACACCAACATACACTTACACACCTCCTACTATAAAAAAAAAAGCAATATATTTATGTGCCAAGTTTACTTAAAGCCAAATTGTTATACTACCTTAGTATGAAATACTGGTATTAAGTCATTCATATACACCGCCAAAAGAAAGTCAGACCAGTAAGTCAAGCTGTCTTCATAGTGGGCAGAGTTATTCGATAGGCATTGGGCGTGATCAAATATCAAGAGATATATTTACTAAACTGCGGGTTTGAAAAAGTGGGGATGTTGCCTATAGCGACTAATCAGATTCTAGCTGTCATTTTGTAGAATGTATTAAATAAATTATAACTTCAATCTGATTGGTCACTGTAGGCAACATCTCCACTTTTATCACTCCCGCAATTTAGTAAATATACCCCCATGTGTTACAATGATTAGGAGTGTTAAGAGGCATATATAAGCCCAAAATAAGTCAAACATGAGATCAAGGGGTGTGAATAGGCCAAAAGGACTAATATCAAAATAATGCTATGTAAAACACCAGAACACTATTAAGTTTGTGTAAGGACCAAGAAGGTGAGTCTATTGTGTAAAGCAACGTATTGTGTAGAAATAGATGACATTGCTACAGCCTTACAGGTAGAAGCAGTCCTTTTGAGTTTTTACAATAGCATCTGTATAATTAAGAACTATTTTAATATTAGTATAAAATAACTAATATATACCTCCAGCCATTAAATGTTTGTATCTTTACAAACCTTAGTGTTACAGTGTGTAACAGTGTTTTGGAGGGGAGGGCAGGGGTAGTGTATGCAACAATGTGAAGTAGAGAGATGGGACTAAAATAAATCAAAGAGTAAGTAATGTTGAATAGAAGGCATGTATATGCTTTGGTGTTATACAAATTAATTATTAAATGAAAACTGAACTAAACATGTATGCAGAATTACTAGTTACTATGATTATGGTACGGTATGTTGTGGATTAATGGTGATTGCTTTATGCTAATCATATATGAATTATTAAATAATTCATATTTTTATTATGTTGCTATACAATTTAAATCAAATTCAAAATATATGTGTTAATATGTGTGTATGTGTTTAGGGGGGAATGGGGTGCAGATTATTAGAAACTGCCCTGCCTGTAATGATTTATATGGTCAGCAGTAAAAATGATCTACTGAGGGTAAATAGCACATATGCCTTTTTCCTATTGGTAAATATATTTAATGTGTTCCAATGTCATGAAGTTTATAGACATAGTAACTGAATGGAACTGGGAATTAACTGAAAGTGATAAGCGTTGCTATGAGGCCTGGAACTTTATTTGTAGGCCCCTGAATACTCTTGTCTGATAAAATGTGAGGTCCAATGAGAAGTAAATGATAATCTAATGCACTTAAAGGTAGAGTTTACAGTATCACTATACATTGGGATCCAGGGCTTTAACATTTTTTAAAAACAAGCCTTTATTTTTTTAAGATCTAACACGTCCACATGAATGCCTACATATAAAGTAATTACTAAATGGTTTGAAGCATCTGTAGTTTTCTCAAATGCCATGGGCATGATTAGATCATTTCCTTTTTTTAAGTAGATCAAATAAAACTCCTGAGCAAAGTATTACACATAACATTATTGATGGGTCATGACAATTTTAGTTCATTTAACCTTCTTCAAAGTGGTTCATATTAAATTGAACATTTTCAAAACATTGCAGAGAATTTGATCTCTTTTGTATGGCTGCATCAAATGAAAATGCTTAAACCACTAACTGTTTTATATCATTCAGTCAAAAATTAATTGTTACAACTGTGATTAAAAAGAAACCCACAATTGCTCATGGTATTGGATGCTCAACATTGTGCTATCTTGTGAGTCAATTGATAAACTGCAGAGCTCAATATTTAAAAAAAAAACAAATAAAAGAAAAAAAGAACCTTCCATGCCCCCCCAGTCCCAAAGGATATGCATATAAACTCTGTAATCTAGTTGCTGCTACACATGAATAATAGATAAGTGCAATGCCAGAGATAAATTAGAGTAATTAGAGGTGTAAGAACTCATCAGCACTTATGAGAAGGTTAATTTAAATTAAATTATTACATAATAATTGGCGAAATAAAAATGTTCTTTCTTAAATTACACATTATAGTAAAGGAATTTACGATACATGTTTTCACTTACCCTGTAACTTGTACAACCTTATTTATTAGCTCTTGCTATCTAGCACTAGAGATGGGAAGACTAAATTTGTCAGAGACGGAAATTGACTTAGACCTAGGTAGTGACATTAATACAGCAGCAGGTAATGAAAGCTGCAAGAAGCAAGAACAGGTAGCATAGAGCAGTACTGTCTGCAAACCAGTTTCTTGATTTTGAGGCATTGACTCAGGGCCGTAACTAGACATTTTAGTGCCCTGGGCGAGAGAGAGCACTAAGTTTGCGTTCCAAATGCCGAACTTCCTGCCGGTGGAACGCACATACATCCCACTGCGGAAGTTAAAGGCTGTAGATAGAGAGCCAGAAAGCGGGCGGCTGCTGCGCCCCCTTGGGCCTGCGCCCTGGGCGACGGCACCGCCCGCACATGCCTAGTTACGGCTCTGCATTGACTGGTCCTACGAAAGCTCAACCAGAAAGTATGTCCTGATTCACGCTGTTCTCCCAATCAGCCCTGGGTCAGAATGCTGCATTGCAATACACACTGTTCCTCCCTGATGTGTGAGTTGTGTGCAGAGCATCAGTAACATCTCACATGGAGCAGTAGAGGTGGGAGCTGCTGTGTATACCAGAGCCCTCCTCCATCAGATAACAAAGCTGATATAAACCTGTGGGGTGGGGAGCTTGGGGCATATATGAGAAAGTGAAAATGGTGGGGGAGAATATGTGACAAGGGGAGGGTGGGGAGGACATAAGGGATGGGGGGCATGCACTAGTCATTGCACACAGACTCACTAAATACAATGCATTTCCATCACCTGGTGATTACACACATACCAATACAATATGTACTTGGGCAACAGGATTTATTTTTGGCCCAATTAAAATCACATCTGCTCTTTATTAGATTATTAGATGTAGATCATATCCAGTGATCATTTTCACCACATAAGCAATTTGGTCTAAAACAACATTCAATGCAAACAGAATTGTTGCAAAAAAACATGACAATGAACTCACCACTTTCACCAGTTACGCACTTTGCAAAACTTATGCATGAACTTAATGCTCATTTAAGGCCAAACTCTCCCTAAAATCCTGTAAAAACCTCTAATGTTCAGCAATGTTGTACACATTTCATCCATTCTTTCAAGTCATGTATCTAAGATTAAGGGCTAGATTTACTAAGCTGCGGGTTTGACAAAGTGGGGATGTTGCCTATAGCAACCAATCAGATTCTAGCTATCATTTTGTAGAAGGTACTAAATAAATGAAAGCTAGAATCTGATTGGTTGCTATAGGCAACATCCCCACTTTTTCAAACCGGCAGCTTAGTAAATCTAGCCCTAAGGGTGTGAAATATTTTATTACATATTAGCATTTATTAGAAAGCATGATCAAGCTCTCAGAACACCTTACCAAATAAATTTGTAAGAAAATGATGTAATATAAAAAAATACCTTAGTTGTATCATGTATTATATACAATATATTTATAGAAGGCATTGTTTTCGCCAATACACAGTTTTCTAGTTTGTAAATGTACAGGGAAAACAAGGACACCAGCACGACTATGCCTTATCTCTCTCTTAGCATTTAAAAAGGTGACTGAAATGAACCTTTTGTTCTTACACATGTCATGGAGCGATGATTTAAAAGTCTTGCCAATGTAATTGATATAGAGCTGAATGTAACTAATGTTGCATGTCAGTCTAATTTGCTTTTGATTTTCAGACGTAAATTAATAAATATCTTTTTCTCACCCTTTTTTATTAGATCCCCTTTCCCTTTATTATCCATTTCTATTTCTTCTAAACTCAGGATGAAAATGTTTACTCTTGGATGCAAACTAAGCTAAAATACATCAATTGCACACCATAGTAAACAATGGAAGTTAGTTTTAGTATTCTGAGAACCAGCAAATTCCTGTGCAATTTTGACAAGTATCCAGATCACACATCCGCTCATTAATTTTTACTGTTACACACATATGGATGCTAACAATGTGGATTCTTATGTATGTTGATAATTTTTAAATGTAAAATATTTAAACATTGTGCTTAATTCTGCACCATTACTGCACTCCATAGTGTTCCATACAATTTAGAACATTACATTATTTCATCATATTAACTTTCAATAATTAAAACAACAACTATTTCAGGCCTTTCATTCTGTATTTCTGCTACATAGCAGTTTTCATATTATTAGGCCTGTTTATTAATTATGGGGGTTTTGCCCCGTTAATTTTCATCTGCCATCGCAACAATGACAGATGACCTTTTGGATGCATTTATTAAAAAATCATCCGGGGGCAGCGCGAGGCTGAACCATTGGTGATTTTACATATTGAACTGGTGTAGTCTGTCTCTCCCCTCTGGTTACTATTGCAAAGTGGCAGATAGTAAGCGGAAGGGAGAGCAGGTATGTAGAACGAGAAGAATGGTTAGTGCCATCTACAGATGGCCTTAGCCAACAGGCTCAAGCTCTGACAAGCTAGGCTCTTTGGAGCTTGTTAAATAGCCCCAGACCACAGTCCCCATTAAAAATTATGTGGACTGCAGTTTAATGCAAAAATTATCCCAATGCAGGCGATCTATTATATCTCCTGTATTATGTAGTTATGTAACCTACAAATGCCTAAACCATGCAGAAAAAGCCACATGGTTTATGGCTTAACAAATAGGCCCCTATATGACTTATAAGTGCTTATATAAAGTAGATTTGCAAAAGTGTATTTGGGGCCTGCTATAAAGGACAGAGGGACTCAATTGTCTAACCTTGCTTCACTGATTAGAAACCTTTTTCCTAATTTGATTATTATCACCCAATCTATTTATAATTATTTCACATTATCTGTCCTATTACTGAGGAAACTGATTTATCGTTTAGACAGTAATGCTTGTGAGCAGGAGGATAATTATAGTTTACAAACTGCTGATGTACTTTTGTATATGATGTGTCAACACAAAAGTGAAGCAATATTAAACTGCAAGTGATGAGCCAGTTGCATAATTGACCACTAATGGACCCTAACTTGCCATATTGTAACCCAAATATTGTACCCACATCAAGACCCAATCCCACAAGTGGTGCTACATATGTCACACATACATAACAGACATACATGCACTACCATCATATGTCAATCAGTATGCAAACATAAACGTTTCTAGGCTGTTCTCAGTCTGTACTCAGAGTTCACACAAATGAACATTTTTATATCCAGTGGTAAAAAGATGCAATCAGTGGATTTCGGTTATAGCCTCCCAACACAATTAATGATGATTAATAACATTGAACTATGAAGAATATAATTTTACCATTATTAAGTGTTAGAAAAATACCGTGGTTTTCAAATGTCTATGTTCAACACTATTTCCCAGCTTAATATTCAAGCAGAATCTGCTAAAAGTCTTTAACGTATCTCCTATTTTATAGCTAATATACATTGACTGGAGTCAGTTCCTTTCAACTATGAATGCATTGCGAGTTAATGGGTGTAGGGAGATCTATCTTTTACTATTACATTATATGTCATATTGGAGAGTGTTCAGGTGAAAAGTGTGCAAAGTTATGCTAAGTAGTTTGTTAATCTGAATAGTGAAATGAGGCATCTTATGATAGGAAGAGACAAGTTTTCCAGCAACAATTAACTTTATATCCTATTGACATATATTCACAAAATATAAAATAGTCTGAAAGTTTAAATATCTGGGCTTCTTCGGTTGAAACTACTTTAAATATCTAGTAGCTACACATACAAACTTTTGTCTGTGATGTAATAAGAGATTTTGGAAATTAACTATACAAAGGGATAAAATTGAAAAACAAAATCCTCTGAATAAAGTAATGGAAATAAATGAGAAGTGTAATGTACCAGTAAGATAAGAATATCTCCCTTAGTGTTCAAAGACCCTATCTTGATCAGATGACACATTTTCCATTGTATTTAATAAAGATGGGCAAACCTCTATTTTTTTCTATTCAAAATTCAATTACACACACTTGACTTAGCCATTTAATTTACAATAATTTATTGCTCACAAATTCCCCAAAAAAGTAATTATGAGTCAAGCTATCCTGCTTTTATAAAGGAGATTAACATCTGGATTATTTAAAATCAATGTACAAGAATTGACATTCTTAAAAGTGTCTGAACAATCACTAAATGAACAATTTATGAGTATGATGAAGCTGGATGAAATTTAAATCTTTGGGAACATGATCTTTTGCTTATATGTTTTCCACATTTAGCGGGATTTTTTATATGTGTCACTATATATATATGATTTTATTGGTTTTTAATGTTTACTTTGAATTATAATAAAAATGTGATATGTGTATTTTCACTTTAACCTGCTCTCTTCTATATGTTGATGACTACAATAAACACATGTTCACGTAATTGTGAAACAAAAGCAGACCTGCATGGAGGCGCATACGCACCTGTCAGTAGCCATATCACTTGCAGCTGCTGGAATGCAGTTGCAAATACACAGTGATAATAATGGCAATAGGCAACACTAGCTAGTTTTTTCTGACTGGATGATTGTCAAAATACTTCTCCAGCTGATAGCACTTTATCCATTACTTGTAGATTCATTATATGTAGTTGTGGCCATATGGAAATACGTGTATCTTAAGTAAAACCCTGAAACATTCCCATAAAAATGTTTAATGTAAAAAACAATAAAATGTTACAGTATATGAAATGGTTAATCTATGTTGCTTATTAATAATCGTTGTTCTTACATAGAGAAATGTATTGGGTCACTTCTGGTGCTGCTGGCTCTTAGAAATCCACTACCACTGCCATCAACAGCATCAGCAGCAACAAGAACAGTGAAGGCACAGGGAGAGTGTCTACAGGTCATGTGCAAGCATTTCTTTTTTGCATATTATTTTAGCAAAAAAACATGATTTTTTTTGCATGCATGACATCATAGGACTTTGATGATTCAATGTTTGCCAAGTTGATGATTTCTGCTGTATAAAGTAGACCTCTCTATAATTGTTGCTTTTGTGAATAAGCATATACATTAATTAATAATTCCAAAGCATGCATTCAATATAATGGAAACACAAATTAAAAGGAAATAGTCAACCTATGTCCAAACCCCAATTATCAACAATGAAGGATGGACTCTGTATTTTTGGCATGTTTAATTTGTTTACAAATTATAATTTCCCTTTTTATCCTCCACAGATGCTGCACATTAGAAAATATACATGGAGGAACACATGGAGAAGGCTCAAGCATACCAGAATGACCATTAATCACCAGACCATGGGCCAAACCATGGACTACATTGTCCTTATGAAAAATGTGTTTAAAAGGCTTTTGTATAATTTAAATTCCATATACATAAGATTTTTTTCATTCAAATATTAAACAATTAATAATGTTTTTATTATTTAAATCTGCTTGATTAATTGAACGTAAGTTGGATGAATTTATTCTAATTAAGTAAAAAAATGTGAACGTCAAAAAGTGTTTATTGTTTATAAATGGTGCAGACACAGAATACTCGCAATGGACAATACATAGAGAAATTAGTACATACATAATAACGTAGCAATAATCATGTTCCAAATAAGCCAAACAGTTCCCAATGTGGATGTGGCAGTACACCAGAAATATGCAGCATTACAGTATTCAGGAAGAATATAATGCAAGGGCTCCTTGTTTAATTGCAAACAGTCTTAATTCAGAAATTCCTCATACACTCCACTACATTCTGAAACAGGAGTACTTTACACTATCTGCAATAAGCCTGTTGTAAACCTGGTGCATATACTACTAATGAAGCTGCTTGGCTTAGCATATGAGCATAAATTGTGTCCAACTTCACATCAGCTCCTTGGTGATTATGCCTGTGTGTAAATTTATCATTAAACATAATCATTTTTTTTTCTCTTTCTGTCTTTTTGGTTTTGTTTTTTTTTACCTCTAGACCTGGTCACATATTACTGACTATATACAATACCCTAATGCCTGCCTTCTGCCATTAGGCTTCATACTAAGGTGTTGCATTGAGTTATCACAACTAAATAAAATTAACAAGATAGTAGCAATACAGTACAAAAAAAGCAATGGCTCTGTATACAAAGTAAACTCAGCAAACATACTTTGTAATATTTTATAGATGATAGGTAAAGTCATGTAACATTAATATTGTTAAACATTTATTGCTTAAAATAGTGTTAGTGTGGATTTATTTTTTTTTGCATCTAAGACTAGGTAGACAAATTACTGGTAGCAACTGTTGTGATTAAGTTACACCTGGATTTTTTTTCTTCTTTACTATAAGAACATGAGTTTATTCTGAATAAATATCTGGGAAGCCAAGGGACCACAAAATAAACAGGTAGGGTACATAATTCCGACAGTGTACATGTTGGCACTTAACCTGCGAATATACCCTGGACCAGGCGGCATTGGTCTGTTATTGTGATTGCCAATCACACTGACAACATTGTCCACCTGTCTACACAATGTAAGTGTCGTCATTTAGCCTACCGCCATTTTCATGTCAAATGTTAAATGCCGACATTTAAACTGTTGAAATATACAGTGTGGTACTCATTTCAAATTTCCCTACTCTGATGTATACAGTTCTGATCTTCTTCTTGAGTTGGATGGCGGACACCTTTTGTACTTTCTGGACCTTCTGGACTTAGTGTGGTGAATAATGTCAAACCCCAAATGAGAGAGTGGTGAGTTACTCAATTAAGACAAGATCTAAGAATCAGTGACGCTTTAATGAGGGGAATAATACTATTGGTATTAACATAAGAATGGGATTAGGATTTTTCAACAATGAATAGTTGGTTATTCCTTGAGATATGGTCGACCAGTCCCTTCACTTATTATATATCTTGACTAACACATTTACCCCTTATTTTACATATGATTCCAAATTTTTGCTAAGATGGTAATATTGTCTAGGATTGCATATTGCTATTGGACTTTTCACATACAATTGCTAACACACTAATATTATTTAGGTATACAAACTGCTATTGATCTAATGACTCTTTCAATAATCCCAAATTGAGCATAGTAGTCTTCCAAAATTATAGAACCAATTTAAACAAAATGTATAAGGTCCTTCGAGTTAATTACACCTTTATTCCTTTTTTGCACAAATCTTTACCTGCAGGAGGAAATTAAATGTTGACCTAGGGCTTATTGAAGGTAGGTATTACATGAGAAATTCATCTCTGCAATATTTACAGTTATCTGATCCAGTTGCAAATTAGTAATTTCCTGATTTTCCAGTGACATATTTAGAAGCACAGGTTCGACAGAATTCTCTTAAGATGTCATTTCTGTGACTCAGAAGTGCTAGCTTTGTGACACTGTTTTATAGCTAATAGGCCTAACTGTCCTTATCTCCACTATGCATTATCACCTTTGTTGCTCAATATGGATCAGTGTCATGTCCCTGACCTGCTCTGTTATTCTTTCTTTCTCTGTCTTGAATTCATTTGGAGTTTACATTTTTTGCAGTTTGCCCCTCTTGTGAATGTCTCCCTTATCACTGCTCCCATCTCTATTTACTATTATTCAATCAAATGAACTTCTTACAGTGTTAGTCCTCTCCTTGCTCTCTGCAGTTTATTTCCCTTTGTTCAAGGAATCATCCCCTTGTATTTGTCCCCTTAATGCTCATCTCCTGGCTCTCTCTTCCACTCTTATTTCTATCTCATAGCTGCTGCACTTTCATTATAATTATTATTATTATTATTATTATTAATGTTATTATTTTTTTATATTACTGTCTCTTTATGGCAACTGCTGTTCTCTCCTTTCCTTATTATAGTATTGTATTTCTTGTTTCTGTCTCTAACTTTATTTTCTGTCAGTATTCTTGTCCCTTGATGTTAATTCTCCTTCCTGTTTCTATCTAATTATTACTTACACAGTGTATTTTCCCTTCTTTTTTACACAGTGACCATAATGATTCTTATTTTTCTCCCATTTACCCACTCACTCTATGCTGCCTCTATGTCCACTAACATTCTCCTTTCAGCCTATGGCTGTCTCTACATCTGCCTAACTATATTCTCATTTCCTCTAGCTATTTTGCTGCCTTTGCTGATCTACTCTTTCCTTTTATCTAATTCCCATTCTTAACTGTCTGCTTTTCTCCACACAATATACTCCGAAACTGTTTTTTTCTGCCTACAGTGTCACTTCTTCATATTCATATTCCTTCTCCTCTTTTCTAGACCCTTCCAGCTCTATAGTTACCTGTTTCTGCTTTTCTCCTGCCTTCTGTTCCACCCCCTCTGACTTCTTTTTCTTTTTTACTTTGTGGTGTGCAGTTCGTTTGACAGCTCTAAAAGTCTTCTACACTCACAAGAGCTGGAGCTCTCCTGTCTGATTTGCTACTGAGCAAGAGGCAGGGAGGGAGTAAAAATAAGGAGTAAGGGGAAGGCTAGTGCAGAACTTCCCTCGACTCTACAGAACTCATCAACCATTCATTTAATTAATAACATTTAACACTATTAAACTAACAATCAATGCAGTTACATAACTATAATTATACTAATAATATACTAGAGATGTGTGCTGAACCCCATGTTTTGGTTTTGGATATGGTTTTGGTTCTAAAAAATCTTCGTGTTTTGGTTCTTTTACAGGTTTTGACCAAAAATACTGAAAGGTTTTTGGTTTTGCATTTAGTTAAAAATTGTGAAAAATAGGTAAAATGATGTGGTTTGGGCCTATTTTGCTCCTATATAAATATTTATAGCATTAACATTAATTTACAGTTATTTACAGTCTATTTTATAATGATCTCTTCACAACTGTCCAAATTTTCACTAAGTTTGTCTGCAGTGAGCTGGCCGGCTAAAATTCGTGACAGTAGCGGCAAAAATACATGGCAATTTACTAAAAGATACAATCACCATTTCAGCTTTAAATTTTCTTTTAATTCAATTCCATATGTCACATTATAAGTCAACTTTTCGGTCCTACATTTGGACCTTTGTCAAGATAACCACATAAAACAACAGAAAAGACAGATATAAAAAAGCAAAACAAAACAAGTAGTAACCTGACTTCTTATGCAAGTCTATATTGTTTTCAGCTAAAGCTCATGATTCATCAAAAGGTGAGTCTGCATATCATTGCAAAATATATGAGGCAATAGCTCCCTTGAATTCTCTACTAGACATTCCAAACAATATGCATTCCACCTAAAACGCATAACTGGAAGTGTCAAACCGGAAGTGCCAAAAACTGAAGTACACAAACGGGTTTTCACTATAACAACCAAACACAGCGATACCTAGGTGAGTCAGTGGGACACTTGCCTAGCAGGTGTGTACTCCCCATGAGTACCTACAACATGTACCAAGAATGTGCAATAACGCACTATCAAATGCACACTCCAGCGGTATGTTCCAGGTTGCAATGACGCACTTCCTGTATAACAAGTGTTTTGGATCCCTGTCTTCCTAGAAATTACATTTGACTTGATTTCAAATACAATTTTGCCGCAAAGAATCAAGTTTTGTTTTGTATCTACTCAGAACCCCACATCTCGGATCTATCAGATTTCTCCAAATCTGAACCGCTCATCTCTATGATATAAATATCTTACTTTTCACAAAAATCAGTTATATCACCATTTTACTCACTAAATATAACAATATATTTTAAGTGTTTTTTTCAATATATTTATGTCATGTGTGTATAATAAATGTATACTTCCCTTGGTTATATGTAGGTAGTCTGATTTATTTTGTCACAAATCCTCAAACCTATTTATTCATGTTACTGGATACTGCTGATTACAGAAATGTCATGATTGACATTTCAGATTACCTGCACATTAAGAAAGAAGTAGCATTGCTAAACCATGTTTCATTCATTTCTTTTTACTGGTAACTCATGCAGGGAATTGACTGCCAAAAAAGCTGTACGTTTGAAGGTCACTGGGATGTAATGTCAATGCTGATTTGAGAAACAAGTGAAGCCATCATTTGCAGACTGTCATGGCCAAGTGACAAGTGGATATGTCAAAATGAAATAATAGATAAAGTATGGCAAGAGATAACGATGAACTTTGAGGAAGACATGGGTATTTTCAGTTTTATCCATAATGTTTTCCACTTAGACCAAAATGATCCCCCATTTACTCTCTATTTTACACTCAATGTCAAATAATCCATTAACATCTAGCGATCCTTTTGATATGCTCTGGAGGAGATTTTGCCTGGAGCTGTCATGCTTCTAGAATATGTCATTAGGAACATCTGCCAATCGCGCCCACTGGTATTTATGGATATGTGCACCAATTATTATGGACACAAGAGCCATAACCTACTTGTTTATTGAAAATCACTTGCAGAAGATGACTAAAATAACATACAAATGGGTATCCTAAGTTCTCACTCAAATAAATGGTTTCCATGTAATTATAACTATGAGAAGAAATGGTAAAGAATATTTTAAGGGCACCCAAGAAAAGAAACAATTTACGTATAATTGGTTAATATAACAAAAGCTGTCTTTAACTTATAGTTGACACTATATATAAGAAAAGCAATAGGAAGCAAGTAAATACAAAAAATATAGAATGAGATGAAGGGAAGACAAATCAATACTGGGAAAATCAGTACGAGCAGAACTATAGATTACAGGCAAGTTGGTGAGATACAATGTCATTATCACTTATGTTAACACCTGTGAGAGGTTTTCTAGTTCTGTTACCACTGCTGTGTGCTCCATGTAGTCTGCTCTTATATGTGGTGTGTTAATGCTTGTGCTATCTTTTTTTTTATTTATTGGTAACTGAAAAGGCGAAAATAAAGCAGACACATCTGTTCCAAGCACTATTGCTGTAGATGTGTTGAAAGCAAATTGATTTTTATGAGACAGTACTAAGCACAAGAAAAAGTTAACAACAAATGAAACAAGGTTGGTTGCATATTTCAAAATATGTGGAGTAAATATTTCCATAGAGACTGAATGAGTTGTATATTTATACTGGTGCATGAACTCTACATATTTGTTTCATGAAAAATAAGGTTGGTTCTATATCACTTGTTGTTTCATGATTAGGTAAAAGTTTATATCAGTGACTTGCAACCCAAATGACAGGCCCGGCGCTCCCATTAGGCAACCTTAGGCAGTTGCCTAGGGCGCCGGGACCTGCAGGGCACCGCTGCCACTGACTAGATTTGAAAATCTAGTCAGCGGAGAGAAGTGGGAGAGGTGCAGCGGCGGCGGGCTGTGTAGTATATCACACTGTCTGTCAGTGACAGACAGTGTGAATAAAGTTCCTACCAAACTCCCCCCTCCCTTCCCAGCATGCCACGGCTGCTCCACCCCTCTCCTTTGGTGTAAAGAAGCTGAGGAGCGGTGGGCAGCCATTACAGAAGAACCTCTCTGCATCTGACCAGCCTTCAGCATCCAAAACAGTAAGTATCTTTATCTTTTATTTTTTTGGTATTATTAATTTAATTTTATTAAAAAAATGGGGTACCCAAAGGTCAAGTGTGGAGGCCAAAAAAATGTTGGGGTGGGATTTTTTATTAATATGTCATACTTTATGGTCTATGTTCAATTTAAAAACTATGGTGGATAAAATAATTATTTTATTGCACCTCATGCTCTATATTTGACTTGCTTAAAGTCAATAATAGAGCATGACGTGCCAATAAAATAATTATTTTATCCACCATAGTTTTTAAATCAAAGATAGAGCATGAAGTGCCAAATAATAGTAATTTTTCCCCCACATAGCTTGAAAATTATCTGATTTAGTTTGAAATTTTGCCTAGGGCGCCGACAACCCTAGCACCGGCCCTGCCAGATGATATTTGAAAAGACAGGGGGTGAATTTAAACTTGTCGATTATATTCTGCAATGGAGTTCAGCAGTCTTGATGTTATATTGCAGAGGGGCTTGCCTGCTAACATAAAGTTCAAAGCAACAACAGTCTCAATTTGGAAACAACCAGACTGTGGCAACAGAGCACATGATCCTTGTCCATACAAAATACCACTCTGACTCCCTTATTTCATCCACCCCAATAAAAAGGTAAGACATATGTAACCAAGAGCAGTCAAAATATACAAATTAATGAGTAGTTAGATGAGAAACAAATCATTTTGTGTAGAAGAAGGGATGCAATTATCCTGCTGGTACATAATGCCAGACAAACTTTTTTTTATATAAGATAAGTAAAGTAAAGTAAAAAACAAAAACAAGGTTGAAAAACATTTGGGAATTCTTTATTAAACAAAATACTTCATTTTGTCATATTTTTTTACAACAACCAATTTGGTCTTTTTTACTTTATTTTGTAATTTCTAACACTCTATTGACCAGTTAGCTCTCACATAGCCTGACCGAGACCAATAGGTTTTTCTTATGCTTGTTTGTTTTTTGATCAGCTAACCAATTAACACAGATGTAGTTAGTTTGTATTTGTCTCAACTATATCTTAGCATTCACTCTAAGGGGAGATGTGTTGGGGTTTCGTACACTACATGGGGGTTCTCACAAACTGCAAGAAATACACAGCTAAATGACATACCTAACAGTAACTGGCTTCACCTGCTGCAGCCTAACACTACACTTCTTATTTCACTATCCTGGGCATTATAACTTGGTAATTTACAGTGCCTATAGAAAATCATAATACCCTGTGAAAGCTATTACCTTTTGTCACATTACACCATGGAAATTAAAATAAATGAAATCCAACTTTTTCCAACTTAATTTACACATTTCGCCTTACAACATTCAGCTAATGAAAAAAGGCAACAGTTAAAATAATTAAAAAATGAAAAACTAGAATAACAGGGTTGGAAAAGTGATCAGTTTCCTGATTTAATACATTGTAGAGCCACCTTTTGCTGTAATCACAGCCATCAGTCTGTTTGGATATGTTTCTACCAGCATTGTGCACCTGGATTGGGGGATATTTGCCATTTTTCCTTGCAGAATTGTTTAAGTTCTGTCAAATTTCATGGTGAATGGCAGAGGACTGCTCTCTTCAAGTCTATCCAAAGATTTTCTATAGGATTTATGTTAGGGCTCTGACTTGGCCAGTCAAGAACATTCAACTTCCTATCCTTAAGCTAGCGTGTTGTCTTCTTGGCGGTATGCTTAGGGTCATTTCCGTGCCGGAAGGGGAACCACCGGCCCATCTTCAGCTGTCTAGCAGAGGGCTCCAGGTTTCTTCAAGAGTTTGGGTATGCTTGGCAGCATCCATCTTCCCTTCAATCCTGACCAATCGCCTAGTGCATGCTGAAGAGAAACACCCCCACAACACAATGTTGCCACAACCATGTTCACAGTAGGTAAGGTCTCTTCTGGGTGTTGTGTTGTGTTTGGTTTATGCCAAATATAGTGCTTAGAGTTTACTCCAAAAAGTTCCATTTTGGTCTCATCTGATCCTTAAAACGTTTGCTACATAGCATCAGAATGTTCCAATTGTATTTTTTCAATGCACTTTTTCAGAAGAGGCTTCTTTCTTGCCACCCTTCTATACAGAGCAGCTTTGTGTAAAGCTTGTGAGTAAGTTGTCACATGCACAGAATGACCAATCTCAGCCATAAAAACTTGTAAGTCCTTCAAAGCTGCCATTGACCTCCTGGTAGCTTCCCCAATCATTATCCTCCTGGCTCTGTCATCCTGTTTCGAGGGATGTCCCGATCTAGACAAGGGGCTAGATTTTACTAAGCTGCGGGTTTGAAAAAGTGGGGATGTTGCCTATAGCAACCAATCAGATTCTAGTTGTCATTTATTTAGTACTTTCTACAAAATGCCAGCTAGAATCTGATTGGTTGCTATAGGCAACATCCCCACTTTTTCAAACCTGCAGCTTAGTAAATCTAGCCCTAGGTGTTGGTGGTGCCATACGCTTTCCACTTCTTAAAAATGCTAGCTCTGTACACCATCATGGCCCCTGCATCATCCTGGCTGATGTGCCACTTGGACATCACTGCAATGTCCAGCTGCACATATTGCCAGCCAGCACGGTAAGAATCTCTGCTCATTTTTCTGCACACCTCTATGATGTGCGAGGAAAAATGAGTGGAGATTTCAGCCATAACATCGTCGCAATGTGTCTCTGTGAATGTTTCAGAGACACACTGCACTGAATTGAGTCTACCCCATTGGCATTACAACATAACTGTAGAGGATTAATCTAATTGTATTAATGTCATTAAAAGCAAGACAATAGCTCTATTTTAGCGGTTATCCCTTTGTCAGGTGCATGCTTTACAAATAGACAGCAGTGCTGAATAATTATTGGTCGATGTTTGAGCTATGTATTAAAAACTCATTATTCACACTACATCCTCTTATTATCCAACATGTAGCGCAGGCCTGGCCAACCTGTGGCTCTCCAGTTGTTATGAGACTACTAGTTCCAGCATACCCTGCCAGCTGTCGGATGATTTCACAACAACTGGAAAGCTACAGGTTGGGTTGGCTTGATGTAGTGGGTGCACCTAGCAGACAATTACTAGCAGTATAGTTAGGGAAGGGGGAAGGACAGTATGTTTAGCAGTAGATGCAATTAAATGGAATATACTTTTTCTTAATGTTGAAACAATAAAATGTTTATATTACCATTTATTTATATAGCGCCACTAATTCCGCAGCGCTGTACAGAGAACTCACTCATCATCAGTCCCTGCCACATTGGGGCTTACAGTCTAAATTTCCTAACATACACGCAGACTAGGGTCAATTTGATAGCAGCCAATTACCCTACCAGTATGTTTTTGGAGTGTGGGAGGAAACCAGAGCACCTGGAGGAAACCCACGCAAGCACGGGGAGAACATACAAGTTCCTCACAGATAAGGCCACGGTCGGGAATTGAACTCATGACCCCAGTGCTGTGAGGCAGAAGAGCTAACTACTAAGCCACCGTACTGCCCAATTTAAAACGCAGTTGCAGTTGCATCGAAAGATTTAGCAACAATGTAAATAGTTCTGTGAAGATCCGCACGTATGTAAATTATCACTAATACCACCAGATTTACAAACATAGCATTTCAGTTTTCATCCAACACTTTTATCTTTTTGGCTTTGAGTTGTAATGCTATCTTGGTAACTAAAGCTGGGTACACACTACAGAATTTTCCTCCAACTTTTTATGCCGATCGATTTTCCATGCGATCGATGATCCGATCGCTCGGTCCATGGACTGCATACACACTAGCCTTGTTTAAGTCGATAAATGGAAGAGCCCTTTAGCGACTTTTTACAGCCATGTTGTCGTGAGCAATAATTTTAATTTTGTACACACTGAAGCATTATATGCGGGGCATGTAACGATATACCAAAGACATTAGCATAAAGGGGCAGAGCTTTCACTATAGTTAACACCCAAAGCCGCATAATAAGAGAAGGCAACACTGTCTCTTCATGCATTCCTATAAAAGAGAAGGTTATTACCATACATAAAATTTAGAAAAACATATAAGTGGTAAAGTGCAATGCAATGATTATTCTCTAATAATAAAATTCCTTTTGTATGTAATGGAATGCTCCATTCTCTGCGGGCATCATCGCTGATTGGTCCACAGCAGAAACAAACACCCATGTCTGAGTGTATAAAATGACAGAGGAACCTGTCTGGCGCCGAGGAGCGTGAGAAGATAGCAAGTGAGGAGAAGGTGTCAGTGGGGGATGCAGGTGAGGAGAAGGTGTCAGTGGGGGTTGCAGCAATGGAGACGGAGACAGAGTCAGAGATGGTGCTGGAAGGGCCCAAAAATGTTGAAAAAGTTAAGGTGGGGGTTGGAGATACTCAAGAAGAGCAAAGAGCAAATCCAATGAGCCCAAGAGAGGTGGAGATGATGGTCAAAGTACTGGACCAGGACGACTACGACATTAAAAAGGTCAGTAGCACGTGTAGTGTACCTGTTTGAAGGACTTTATTTCTTTCTAGTTTCACAAAAAGCAATGTAAACGCCTAATTTGTAACATAGTTTTTTGTTTGTCAGAATGAAGAATTAACGGTGAGAAGGCCTGTTTAGATACCACTGATACCAATGTTGTAACACCTGTTATCAAACAAGAAAAAATTGAAAAAAAAAAAAAGAAATGAAAGAAGTTAGACATGAAGGTATTTCAGTGAACGTGTATAGACAACTAAATGCTTTGATCACATACCTGTACCGTTATAATAACCAAAATGGTGCCCATTTTCTAGAATTTATGGCGGTTAATCCCGCTATTATTGCGATTGCGCCACAGTGACCAAAACATAAACTGATCTCGTGCAGTGTGCAAGGTGAGAAAGTGAGACTATTTCTGGCGTTGGATATATAAATATATAGAAGTTTAATGGTAAACATTTTTTGTTTCCTTGTTTCGTAGGTAAAGAAATCAAAGGGAATAGAAACCCAAGCAACATCAAGACTTGTTCTTCCACAAACCAGTAGCACCTTTAATGTGTAATACTATTTTTTTCACTTGTCATATTGTAAAAAAAAATTGTACTTTTTTCCCTGCAATAAAACTGTTGCAGGAACACTGTGTGGTTTATTCAGGGTATTTTACAAATATCAGTTAATAAAGGTTAATATGACTTTATAACTTTAATAGTTTATAAAGGTTAAAGTTTATAAAGGTTAAATGTGAATAGATTGCCAACAAAGATGCAAAGGGTAATAACACACGTGCTTTATACACATGTAATGGTCTGCAGCCAGACAGGTGCAATATACATTTATACAAAACACAAGCCTGTGATGTGCGAATACCGCACCCTGTGGGACTGGTACAGACATCACAAATTTACATACACACACCCCCCAGGTCGAGGAAGTATCGGAGGATTGTCGTGGATCGGTCGGAAGTTTATACACACTACACAATGGAAACGAGATTGTAACAAAAATATTTAACGGTACGACCAACCAAATGAGGCGACAATCGTCCATTTGGACAGACTTTCGACCATCATGTCACTACACACACTGACCCGACTTTTGAATGAGCGGTCGTATGTTGGCTGGTTGAGCCGATAATTGGACAAAAACCCTGTAGTGTGTACCTAGCTTAACCCTTGAAGAAGTGAAATAATCTACCATCAGAAAACTTGGAGTTGGACACAGCTGTGTACTCATCAGCAATTAACTGTGTTTTTTATATGTGAAATGTGATATATGCTGTTAGTATATCCTTTGGTTTGTAAGTTAGTTTACTTTTGTGTTCTTTTAGTCTTTGTGATGTGATGCATCTCTACCATACACTTTTCCACAGGGCATTTTATAACGTAGATGACAAATAAAATACTTAATTTGTCTTATATTCGGGGTGGGCAACTGTGATGAAACAAGGTATTAATATCACTTCAAACAGTCTGCTCCTCGTTTCTCACAAACTGTGGACTATAAAAACATATACTTTTTCTAGCCCTCTGGTTCCCCATATTTGTCAGCCATATTTAAAGTTATATATATTGATTTTTTTAAGTAGTAATATGTCTGCCAGCATGGTTTTCTTATCTTGTGTATACCTGCAGACTAGTCCATTGTTTCAGTCTAAGCAAAAGGATTATTGTCTACTATACCTGTATGAATGTTAATTACACCATGGAGTCTCATGTGTTAAGATAGGAAAAAGGTCAACAGATAGATGACTACATTATATATTTAAATGTAATGTGTCTGGATTGCGATCTCTCCTGTTTAAACAACTTCTACTGTATAGCCACAGAACAATACCTGTCCCTAATTATATCAAGAGTGGCACATCTGCTATCCCTTTGTTTGCATGTTTACCTGTGAAAAAGTAAACACAGTAAAAGACCAATCAGGCAGGTTCCTAAAGTAATGAGAAGGTAATTTCTGCCTTCAAAAAAGGATCTGCAGAAGACAGAAAAGAGGCATTCACTAAACTAGTCTTAGCTGATGTCAGGCTGGAATTGAGATCTAGATCTCTGCCCCTGACAGGAAAGGGACAATCGGTCCCTGGAGTTCTGACATTGCCCTGATCTACGTCTCCAGGTCTTGGGAAGCTGTGTGTCCGCCGAAATCAGAGTGAGAGTGACTCTAGACCACTACCTTACTGGTAGACTCAAAGGGGAGAGGAGGAGAAGCTTAAATGGATAGACAGCAGTCCCTAAAAGTGACTAGGATACTGGTGAGGTGTTTTATACCCTGTACGTTATTTGTGCCAGACTGTAATTGTATTTGTTGCAGGTTATTGCTTAAAATTATTATTGCTGTTTAGTGCTATCATTTTTTTAAAAATAAACCTTTTTATTTTTTTGGGATATTTGCCTGGGTGATTTTGAACCTTGGATAGGTACCAGGTAGGCCAGCTGTGCAGCACACATTAAACCCAGTATCATCATAGCAACATAATCTCTTTTAAAACATTTTTTAACAATTTTGACAAAAAAGACAAAAGATTAGTAACTTTATTGGTTACTGTGGCCTATATCTCCTCTAATGACTGGAACTGAACCTTGGGAAAGTGTTTATAATGGATTTGAGTCAGATTCCTTTAATTTTGTTTGATAAACTAATTTCTTGTTCCTGGTGAATTTGGTGGAGGAATATATCTCCTTTACCAGATAATAATAGTGGAATGTGACTTATGGCTTCCCTTTGTGCAGTGGTGCATCTGCATAATCCACTGTGCCTCAATTATCTGCTTTTCCACTCGCTATAAAGTGTGCGGCTAGTTCTAGTTAAATAGTGATCATTTCGGTTTACAGAGCTGTATCTTTCCTCTGTACCCTTTATAATAAGTTTCAGGTAGTAACCTAGTCAGATACATAAACATCTTAGTGGCAAGGGGTATGATGGACACACATCAGGTTAGATAAAAAATGCTTTAAAATACAGAAGTAAAACAGAATCTTGCAAACACTACAAATATACTACCCACATATATGAAATCATGGTGAATTCACACTGTGTAAACATCTCTTTGAGATACAAGACTTTTTTTTCCTGTAATATGCACCTGAAAAAGGACCACTTTTCGCTTACGAATCTTGACAAAGCTTCCGAAGCGAAACGCGCATCAGCGTTCGCTCTATTCTACCTGATCCGCATCCTAATATTGAACCTGTAGAGTTTGGCACCTTTAGCCTTACCTGAACCTAACAAAAGAGCTTTCTTCATTACCTTTAGAAATATATCTATATACGAGGCACTGATATTAATGTGCAAGCAATCACCTTTCTGAACCACCTATTGTCAGTGGAATTAGGACTCCACGGACACTATTAACAAATAGATAGATGTCTTCACGATCTTTAGATATATATTTATATACGAGGCACTTATATTAATGTGCAAGCAATTATTTTCCTGAACCACCTGTCGACAGTGGAATTGGGATTCAACAGACATTATTACGAGACGTTAGAATCAGATCTCTATCTGGTTTTTATTCAGATAAGTTATACTAGGTGAAAGGAATATCAGCATAGGCGGACACATGTATTATACTCATTAATAGTGCTTCTTTTTGAAAACCATTAATTTAGATGCGACTTTGTACTGAATAATTGGCACCTGAACTACGATGATATATTAATTGGTGCAACCAAAAATAAAATTAAATATCAGGTAGCCAGAGACATTTGCGATTGATCCGCAATTTTATTGCACTTTTGTTTTTATATTTTTGCTAGCTTTATCTGTGCTGGAAATACCCTTGACATAATTTTAAACAAAAATAATAAAGATTGTACCTTTTAAATTATTTACTATTACATCTCTGGAGTGCCCCTCTATACACTTCTTTCTGCCTCTTTTCTTTTTTAGATTAATTAAGTGTGAGGGTGCACCGCTCAGGAAAATGTTATATATAATTTTGGTATCTTTCTGAGCGGCAAATATAATAGCCAATACAGGGATGTATAAATATTTTGCTTGGTGTGTTTTTTTTTTGTTTCTTTCCTTATTATATGTCTACATATGCAATATAAAGATAACTAGTGCACACTAAACTGTGTCAGGTTTTGATAGTTCAGAATAATAAACATGACATGGTAAACAGCTAGCAACCAAGTTCTATTAAAGGGCTTCAATTATAACATTAAAAGTAATTGCTTTTTTAGAGACCCTTTTACTTACCAGAAAAATTGTTACAGTGAACCGGGAAATATGAAATATTTCAGATTAACATATGCAACACATTAAATATTACACCTGCCTTTCTTTCCAATATATCATTAATATGAATGAATCCATATAAGAAGCCACTGGGGAATACTAAAGGCTTCAGTATTAAAACACAATCATATTTTTAGCCTTGCTAAGAGGAGAACATTAAATGGATCTACATTCTCCTGACATAAAGTTAAAACAATGGACCTTGCTTAGTATGCTAGTAAGATTCAAACATCTATTTACTTTTTGTTTCTTTAAAACAAGTTTAAAAGATTAATGAAACAACATTTTTAATTTTAAAGGAGGTATAAATCAAAACAAATTGAAGAAGCTCACTCCATATTACACCTCAAAAACCAGACCAAATGTCATAATGTTGTAATTAAATACACTTGATATATCTTGACTAATTTCTTATCTTATGCAAATTACAGTTACCATTTGTTAATATGAAAAGAATAACCATCCAACACTTTGGCTGGGTACACACTGAAGAAGCCCGATGTGCTATCTAAAACGATTGTACCTACGACTGAAGGTCCGATCAGTCTGGCGATTCATGCATACACACTGACCCGATTTACTTTCCCATCTGTGCTCTTCATCTGGTCCTTCAACTGGTCCTCTAGTCTTCAGAGAATGACAGCACAATATTCATTCATTCATTATTGTCACATTGTCACACTGATTAAAACCGCCTTGTTACAGCTATCCACATGTCCTAACAAATTTCGTTAGCTTCTGTGACTCTAGCGAAGCATTCTGTCTCAGAACTAACAATTTAATTTATCCTTCTACAACGCTCTACATTTATTCATCGGAACATTTATTGCTAGCATCGGCTGAAAAGAGCCCGACTCTGTAAACTCTATGGAGGTCGTGAGCATGAGTGCATAAATACAACATGATCGGTCAGTGATTGGTCGGAAAATACTAAACAGTACGACCAACCAAATGAAACGATGATCGGCACTTTGGGACTGACTAGATCATTGTGTCACTATAGACACTCATGCGATATCTGACCAAACGGACGGATGCCGCTGATTGGAGATTTTTACATGCAGTCATCGGGCCAGTGATGGTGTCACGCCCGACACTGTCAGTTAGCATTTATTTAGTACATTCTACAAAATGACAGCTAGAATCTGATTGGTTGCTATAGGCAACAGCTCCATTTTTTCAAACCCGCAGTTTAGTAAATATACCCCTTGGTATACAACTTCTACTGATATTAATATGGTATCTATTAAATTCTATCACAAAATGTTTGCTGAATAAGTAACTTTTTTGTGTGATATCACATCAAAATGTCTTGATACATTAAATTGTGGAGAAAGAAATTTCATAATGAATATAAATTGATGAACTTATGAAAACATTCCATTCAATATGGAATAATAGTGAGCCTTAACATTGCATCCCAAAAAGCACTTTATAAAATTCAGTGTTAACATTTTCAATCTACTGAGTACTTCTTCCAGAATAAATGTAGGTGGACTGTAGCTGCCATAAATCCCATTATTATTAAGCAGTCACTATTGATTACAACACATTACATCTCTATAAAATACAGTAAACCTCAATCATGAATAATTCATTTGATGGGAGCAAAATAAAACAAAAAAAATCAAAACAGTAAAGACAGTTTTGTAATGTATTATTCATTTTATTCTTATTTATACTTTCCCTGATGTATATCCTTTTGCATAATATTATTCATCTTAATTAACTATTCCATAATATGATGGTGCTAGAGTTTTACTTACAGTGTCTGGAGTCATCAGATCATTAGATTTTCCCAGGATCATTCACAAATAAAGTAAAAGCGACTGGTAATTGAAACAAATATGACATTGCAGGAATGGCACATGAGTCACTATAAACAAATAAGCGAATAAAGCACATTAACTAGGAAAATAAATAATAATTTAAATCTCCTATTTGCACATAATATTAATTGATATTATTATTTGGGGTTATTATTAATTATATATAAATGACATGAACATATGTTTAGGAAATTGTCTTTGTTCTCAGTACCTGCGGTCCAGGAGCAGGCTGGGGTGGCGGGCATGGGGGCATCTACCTCCAGGGCCGGTCCCATAGTGGGCTAACTTGGGCTGGGTCACTGGACCACCTGCATATTTTTTTATTTAAAATTAGCTGCTGAGTCGAGTCTTGCTCCCCTGGGCTAAAATTTGCCAGCCCTCCCCTACTGCTACTTAGCGTTGAACTGCTTGCTCCTGAGTTATTTCAGAGATGCGAGAAACAGTAGTCTTCTATGATTTAGCTACACAAAGTTCAAAATCCTAGCTGAATTTGTTACCTCAGTGGGAGCTCCGCAGCAGTTCCTGACCACAGGCACTCATACACCCTAGGGCTAATTTAGTTAGAAGCCACTGAATGTACCATTATGTTTTTAGCCTGTAGGAGGTAAACTATGTAAAGATGGGGTGAACATTTGAATTCCAGACAGAAATCACCCTTGATGGAACTGAACCCAAACTCCAGCTCTGCAAGGCAGCAGTGTTTGTAACTGTGTCATAGAGCTGCACTTGAGGTTAATAAAAGTATATTGGGTTACATTATTCCATATAATGCAGAAGTTAGAAAAATAAACCACCACAAACACACACACACACACATACACATAGAATTACTAAAGCACCCACCAACACACATATAGGATAGCGACATATAGTGAAACACAAACATACATACACTGTCTTACACTGAATTTATATAGTTTCAAACGTTTTAGATCTACCCTGTGCCCCTCCCAATACACACAACTGCCTTTCAATCCCCAGAACTAAATGTGCCCTTTGTTAACTATCTTTCTATGAGGGACTCTGGTTCTCCAGCATTTTCTTTAGAATCCACATTAGCCCGGTCACATATCTCAAATATTGCAGCACTATTACAGAAATACTGTGACAGCTCAGAAGTATAGGAAAAGTTCTGCTACTGCCAGCACCAGTGGAGAGTTCTGAGAAAATGTTGATCCCGTGCTTTCAATGACAGCTAGTGGTCATATAACCAGTAGCAACAGCAACTGATAGTAAGGAGAATGATCATCGCGTTTTGATATCTGACCAAGGTATATCAACACCTCATTAACAAAACAAAATATGTAATACCTTTTTACACATACTGTATATCTCAAATGAAAGAATGTACAGCAAAAATGTGATGAAATAAATTGCAACATTGTAGTTTCATAAGTCATAATGAAACAAAGTAAAAATAAAAGTGAATAAAAAATTATGATCTACAGGAACTATTCTGGACATTTAAATTTAAATTTTTGCTGAAAAACATAGCGACACATGTGGCACTAACAACCAAACAGGAAATGTTGTATTTGTTTAAATAATGCATTTATTCAAAACCTAATAAGGGAAATACATACAATTTTTTATATATTTTTTTTTTTTTTTGTGGGGGAGGGGTAGTGCATTTGGAAGCCCAAGTTATGTGCAGATGCACCCAATACTGCCTGGTGAAGCCGTAAGAGTACTCTTACCGCTGCCAAACAGTTTCACTGCATATTTTCTACTATGTTTTAGAGATTTTAGAGGCTAGTAAATGTGTCCAAAGACAGTGCTGT